>NC_142034.1:27863107-28207273 GCF_982192425.1 Myodes glareolus | reverse complement strand
AGCATGAGAAACTGGGAACTGGGCCCTGGGTCCTCAGACTCCAGACCCTTAGTCTTCTAGATTACCACCCAACCTCCAACTGTGGGGTCCCAGCACACCCACCCACGCTCTCACCCGTGCTCTGTGTCTCCAGTAGCTTGTGCATGGAGCTGAAGGGCCCAGGTGGGATGTTGAGGCTGGTGAGGGTGGGGGGCCCAGGACTGGGGGCCACCTCCACTAGTGCCTTATCCTTCAGCATCTCTGGTGGAGGGCTGGTGTGCACAGTGGGGTATACCTTCCCACTACCCACAGTCCTGCCAGATGCCTCCGATGGGGACCTGGGAGGGGGTGCCTGGCAACGGACTGGCTCCAAGTGGCAGTCGGCATGGTAGAAGCTGTGCACAGACTCCGCACCCCTCGGAGGGCCCCCAGAGGGAGTGGGTGTAGAGGGTGGTGGCAGCATGAGCCGACGAGACCCATTGGCATCCCTGTCCTGGATCTCTGGGCTGGCCCGGGGAACTCTGAGCGTCCCATTACCCAGGTGGTAGTGGTGATGATGGTGGTGATGGTGGTGCACCAGGTGGTGGACAGACAGACGTCGGTGTGAGCGAGAGCAGCTGCCACTGGACTGGGGCTCCTGCCCACCATGGGCCACTGGGCTGCTAAGCAACCCAGCCCTCACACCTGCAGCCCTAGAGACCTGGGCCAGCCTGCGGGCTGCTTTGCGGAGGATGTACACCAGGTACTTGAGCAGCTCCTCATAGCAGCTGCCTGGCTCGGAGAAGCTTGCCAGTGTGCTAGCGTTGGACAGGAATCGCACACGCTGCTCCCGCATCAGCTGACTCTCCCGCTGCTTGGTCTCTGAGAACTGTGTGGCAATCACCACCAGGCACAGGTTGATCATGAAGAAGGAGCCCACCTGCAGGGGTGGGGCCAGAAAGAGGAGATGTCCTGAAGAAAAGCGAATCTTGATGCCAGCTGCCACAATCAATGAATTCACTGTGGGCCAGGCACAGGGTTTGCAATTGTCCAGGCATTATCCCATTTTATTGCCATGATAATTTGGGGAGCAGACACTTCTGTATTCTCCTTCTGAGCAGGGAAGAAGCTGAAGCTCAGACTGATCAAGAAATTAGCCCAAGATCACTCAGCTAATACAGACCAGGTAAGACTGAAATTGAGCCCTATGGACGTTCAGGTGTTGCTATTGCTAGTGATAGAATGCTTTGAGATATCCCCAATTCCCAGCCTTTTAAATGTGTATGCGCAGAGACTCTAAGGCATCTCCCCAGTTTCTAGTTGGAGAGAAGGCTGGAGAGATGAATGCAATACTGGGGACAGAGGACCTTCAACTTGGAGCAAACCCTTTTGATATCTGCTTGTAATTCTCCCACTTGTTTCAATTCTAGCTGCGTGACCTTGGGGGAGACCCATAACCATAGGATTTCAATATCCCCAGCTGAAAGGGGAGACCCTACAGACTAACGAAACTGTCATTCTGATTTGCCCATCCTTCCCCGGTCCCCATCTCCATGCCTCAGTTTCCCCAGGACCCTGAGTAACCCATTGCTTGGACAACAAGCCTGAATGATGGAAATAAATATTTGTGGTGACAAAGCAGACTTTTTTTTTCTCTAGCGCATGTCCTAGTAATTATGATAATTAGCTTCACTAGTGTGATTCCAAAGAGCTGTTTGGGAAGAATTTTCAGGAGGTGTGTGGGAGGGTGGAAACTAGGCCCCCCCATGTCCCTGTTTATCCCTCCCCCACCCAAGCAAGCCTGAGGACGGCAACAATTATCAGACGAGTCGCTATCCTGAAGTACCAGCCTCACTGTTGTGGTAATGGCCAGGGATGGTAAAGGTCCCCAGCCAAGCTTTGCTCCAAGGTTGGTCATTCTTTCACACCTGAGAAAGCTATGGTAGCCTAGGGAACCGTCTCTCCTTAGAAGTAGCTTCATTCTGTCCTCACCTCTTGAAAGCTATCCTGAGTGATTGATCTTAATTTCATTCATTCACTTTTTCCCTCCTTGGGGTTTTTGAGACAGAGTCTCTCTGAATAACCCTGGTTGTCCTGGAACTTGCTTTGTAGAGCACGCTGACTTTGAACTCATAGAGATCAGCCTGCCTCCGCCTCCCAGTGTTAGGATTAAAGGCGTGCACCACCACACCTGGCTCCTCAATCTCCTTCTCTCAGTATCCAACCCTCCACCTGGCTCTGCGCCAACCTCTTGGTGACGGGAGAAAATGGAAGGGCTAGATTTGGAGTTGGTAACCTGAAGCTGCCGTCTCAGCTCCAGCCCCGACTTCCTACATGATATTGTACCAGAGGCCAACCCTCTAGAGCTCTGAGTTCTCACTTAGAAGACAGAGGCCACCATCCCTTGAAGTGGTCACATCACGGGAACATATGAGTAAGAACAGTCATGTTAGCACTGACAACCCTCCCTAGAGACACTGATTCGCAGCTTAGACAAGGCACATGGTAGGGGCAGATAAATGAGGAAAAATCGCTTTCCTTCCTCGGAAAACAAAGGTAGCAATGAGATCATGGTGAGGATGAGATGCCCAACCCTCGGGAAACAGTGGCTGGCACACAGTAAGTGCTCAATAAATATCAGCTATAAGTGGTAGCCATGAAAGCATCTACTATGACTGGTAGTGATTAAAATGATTAAATGATACTGCTTTGGTCTGTCTTCTGCTTTCAGAGAGTCTTGGAATTTCAGAGCTGGAAGGAATAAGAAATCTCACAGTATTTCTCAATACCAATTGGAGTTTTGGGTGCACGATTCTTTGCTTGCAAACATTTTGAGACATTTAGCATCTTTTCGTTTTCCGACAGTACATCGGCAGAGCTCCCCTAGAGCTCATGATGTCGGAACCACATTTGGCCATTTCTGGGTACCCCTAGGGAAGGTGATAACAACATTGTCGGGGTTTGAGAACCCTCTACTAAACGGGTAAAGAATCAGAAGCCTATAGTGGGGATGGGGTCTCAAAGATGACTTGCAAAAGGTCCTAATAGTAGTAAGCGGTAGAGTCTGGTCTTGATCTTGGATTTCTCCTGTCTTACCCCATAGCCTTCCCACAGTGTGACAGACACCACCACCTCTACAGGACTTGGGAGCTAAGAACTTCCCCTCTGTTCACGGCTCCATCTGCAGCCCCATTGTCTCCCACTCCCACAAGGGCTGAAGGAGTCACTCACGATGATGAGAAGAATGAAATAGATGAAGTTGTAGAAGGAATGCGCGTCCATCACAAAGTACATGATGTCGACCCAGCCCTCCAGAGTGATGACCTGAGGCGAGAGAGACAGCTGACTCCGGCTGGGACCACTAACGCCTCCTTCAGTCTCCCCCACCAAGGCCCTGCCACCACCCTCATCCTGAGGATAAGCCCCAGTCTGTGTTTTCTCCTGGGACTGCTCTGGGGAACACCCCATGGCCCATGTGGCCCCACCTGGAAGATGGCGATCCAGGCATAGCCGATGTTGTCAAAGTTGATGGCGCCTTTGAAGGGGTTGTGCTCGCCTGCCGAGCAGTTGGTATAGTATTGGTTCCAGTTGACACAGGTGGTGTTGCTGGAACTGTTATAAGCCTCGTAGTCCAGAGCACAGGGCGGACCACCACCACCTTCCCCGCGCAGTGTCGGCACGCTCCTGCAGGACCGCATGCCGTTCTCCCTCGGCTGGGAGCAGATGAAGGGACTCTCGTCCTCGTTCTCTGTCTGGTAGTAAGGCTCCAGGTCCACGCTCAGGGGGCTGCGGGGTGAGGGAGAGACAGAGGTAAGACTGGGGAGTCGGGTTCTCCATAGAGAAGCCAAGGATAAAACTGGTGCACGGAGACACACGGGGGATAAACCAGACCTAAAGCGGGAGAGGAGATTGGGCAAAACAGGGCTTTGTAGGCAGGGATGGGGGCACGGAGGGATGCAAAAGCTTGGCCTGGAACTCCCGAGGCCAATAGGGAAGTGGTTCCAACTTTGTTGCAAGTCAAAATCACAGGAGGGGTTTGTTTCTCCACCCTCCCACCCCCACCCCTTTGCCATCCTTGTGCCGTGTATTCCAGGCTGGTTTCAAACTCTCTGCAGCCAAATGATTGTGAGTTTCTGATCCTCCTGTCTCTGCCTCCTGAGGACCACAGGTGTGCACCTCAGCACCCAATTTCTGGGGTGCTGGGGATTGAACCCCGGACTCTGTGTGTATTAGACAAGCACTCTACCAACTGAGTTATACCTCTAGCCTTCAAGGAGTCTCTGTCTTTCCCGTCCTCCTTTCCTCCTTCCTCCCCCCACCCTCGTTTCTTTCTCTTGGGGCAGTGTCTCACTACATATCTCTGGCCGGCCTGGAGCTCATTAGACTAAACCAGCCTGAAACTCAGATTCGCCCAACTCTTTCTCCAGAGTTCTGAGATTAAAGCTGTACACGACTGTGCCTGGTTTCCGGAGGACTTCTCAAAATGCCTAGATTCAAGCTGAACTCCAGGTCAATGCAATGGGAATCTCTGAAAGCAATGCCTGGGCATCAGGGCTTGAAAATGCCCCAGGTTATTCCAATGTGTAGCTAGTTTCGCAAGCCAAATGTGTGCCAGATATGAGAACAGTTATATATCCATGGCGACCGGAAGCCAGGGATTGAGAGAGGTCCACAGCCCCCCAGTCCGTCACCCACCGGGTCCACCACTCACAGGCTGAAATTCTCAGGGAGGAAGCATCGGTTCCGAAGCAGCCCTGCCCACAGCTGAACACCAACGATGCCAAAGATGAAAAAGACGAAGAAACAGAGCAGCAGGACATTGCCCAACATAGGCAAAGTGTCCAGCAATAATGTGACGAGGATGCGCATGCCTGTGGGGGCAGAAGAGCCATGCTGGGGGTTCCAGTCCAGTCCAGCGAAGCTGAGTGCCACAGGTCTGGAAATCTTCCCCACGAGGGCCCACTGGGGATGCTGAGAAGGCCCAATTTAAGCTGGAGGGGAGACTGGTAGACATGTCTAACTCTCCCAGACAGCCCTTGAAGCCCCATTGGTTCACCCATACTATCTATTATATGGTACCAACACCTATCCCCAGTAACTGTGGCTTCCAAAGCCCTCTCAGGTTCTGAGTCCCACCTCACTGTCTCATTGTCACCACAGGGCTGATGATATCACCCCCAATTTACAGATGAGAAGTCTGAGGCTCCCAGAAGTGACGTGAGAAGCTCAGGATGGGAGCTGCTAAATGTAGGCGCCAGGACTTAAATTTAGGTTTTTGTGCTTCCAAATCCTGCTCCCCGAGGCACAGGCACACACACACACACCTCCCACTTCCTTCTCTCACCAGACTCAGTCACCTGACCTTCCTAAATGATGGTCCCAGGGGCCACTGGGGACACTGAGACAGACCTCCTGTATCCCAGAAGGCTAGAAAGCAGCCAAGATAACCAGCGCTTACCAGGCTTCTGAGCCCACCCCCATCGCCCGGTCCTGCATTTCTGTCCCCTGTGTGTCTGTCCCATGCTGGCTCTAGGTCTTGAAATCAGGATCTCTTGAAGAGATATAACTCTGTCTTCTTGGGAGCATGACAGTTAATGCTCCCTCCACGGGCAAAGTCACTGCATCCCCACCCCCAAATAAAAGCCTGGTTAGGGATCCATTCTTCACTCCGGTCTACGACTCATTAACCCAAATACTTGAACTAGCCTTTAGGACACTCAGACATCCTAAGCCCTTGTCAAAGTGATAAACCTCTAGTGGTCTATGTGACCCCCGAAGTGCCCTGTGTGGGCTCTGCTCCCTCTGGGGCAAAGGTTCTAAACAATAACACAACAATTGATTAACCTTTACGGTGGTGACAGCCACCCTATCCTGACCAGCCAGTCAGCCCTTGTCCCCCCCCCACCCCACCCCCGTCCCCTTAGTTCCTCCCATCCCCCTTCAGCTCCTCAGAGCTCCAACTGAGATCAATTCCTCAGGGCTTGCTTGCATTAAGGGAATTACAGCAGTGGTTAGTCTGAGGTCTATCAATCTAGCAGTTGTCACCTGGGAGAGGAGGCCAGCCACGCCCCTCTTCTGGCTCTCCGGTTAACATCAAGCATGCCCCCCCCACTCACTCAGCAGTTCCGCTCTCTCAGAGGTAAGCAAATTGCACACACACACACACACACACACACACACACACACACACACACACACACACACGGCTACTGCAGCATCAGGCATTAAGTCAGGCACAGCGCCCCCTCCCGAGGCCCCAGTGGGGACCATCTGCAGCTTAAGGAATTGCAAAGGGGGCCTGCAAAGGGAGAGGGGCAGAATGTCAGGGGAGCTGGAGCTGCCAAACCTTTGCTGGCTCCAGAAACCAATGCGGTTTAATTTAGATAATGGTCTCAGCAGTCACTGCAAGAGTTGGAAAGGGGTGGGGAGGGATGGGGTGGGGGGGGAGGAGAGAAATGCAACCACAGCCGGAGGGTAAGGCGTGGAGTGGCCTTGTCTTGAGAGAAGTGGTGTTTAATGCCAGTGTGGTCGCACCAGTGAAAACCAAAAAGACCTTTAACAATTTGTGTCCCCTCTTGCTGGTCTGATGGTCTCTCCACTGGTCCCCATCCACCCTTATTCCCCTGGAAAGGGGTCATCTGAGGTGTTTCTAAGATTCGGGCCCACAGCCTGACTGAAATGAGTGGAACCCAGGTAGCTTTCCTAGTGATACCACCAGGGTTAGAGGCTCTGACTGGGTCCCTGCTGTGCCCTTTTCTGCCTCAGCTTTCAATGACCAGGTCATGATGCATGTGCCACATTTCCTCTGAGGGCCCTCTGTCCAGGGGTGAGGGCTAAGGGGTCACTCACTGGGCACCCGGTTAATGGCCCTGAGCGGTCGCAGCACCCGGACTGTCCTGACTGCTGAGAAGCTGACGTTCTGCAGGTCCAGCGAATACTCCAGCATCCTGTGGGGAGGGGCCGGGATGGAGGCCCTTTGAGTGTGAGGCCAGTGAAGAATCCTGCTGTGAGGAGGCAGGATGACCTAGGACTCTTCCCTCTCCTCCACCAAGGGAAGCTGAAGGTCAGCTCTCTGTCTAGGGGAGAAGGATACCCCCAAGCCATGGCAGTCAACTCAAAGGGGACCAGACCCCCAAAGGAACACTGTAGGGGTTCAGATGACAGACCAGAGCCCTGCAAGCAGGCAGCCCTGGCGGAGTGGACAGCCAGACAGGCAGGAGACTTGCCCAGTGACCTCCCACCCTAACTCAAGCCCTCACCCCGCAATAACGATGAAAAAGTCAAGCCGGTTCCAGGTGTCTCCCAGGTAGCACTTCTTCCCGAAGATGCCCAAGGCCACCATCTTCACCACCATTTCCACGGCAAAGAAGGCAAAGATGAAGTCATCGAAGGCCTAAAGTGAGGAACAGCGACTGCCGAAACTGAGGAGAATAGGGGACACACCCACCCCACCCAATGCCCACCAGCTGGACCAGGCCTTCTGGCAGAACAGAATTCAGGCTTTACGATCCAAGAACCACTCAACCCTTCCTCTAACACACACACACACACACACACACACACACACACACACAGATGTACAGAAACACACACATACTTACCTGCAAGATCCGGCAGCGCTGGGAGTCACAGGCGATGTCCTCACACGGCCTGAACATACCCAGAGTCACACAGTTGAGAAGAATGACCAACATGCTGATGCGCTCGAACCAGGTACCAGGTGTCAAGGAAACAGCTCTCCAAAGCCTGAGTTGAAGATGCCTCCCAGGTCAGACCTAACACTCGCTACCTGTCAATTAACCTCCCGAGGCCTTTGGAAACACAAGAAGTGAGCTGGAAGGAGCCAGGCCAGGCCTACCATGGTCATTTTATCTCTCCAGCCCCATCTTCCTCATTTGTAAGGTAGAGGAGGCCATAAATACCCTGACTATTTGCACAAGCCATGTAGGGAACAGAATTGATTGCGCCTGTGGAAATGCCAGGCTCCATGAGTTTGCTGTGAATCTGATCCTCCTCTCCCCACCGCACTGGGTAGATGTGAGAAGCAAGTGAGATAATGTATGCGAATGTGTTACACAAACCTACAGTCGGATTAAGCCTGCCTTACAGTTTACCACGCACTTTCACACAATGCCACGATCGCTGCTCACAACAGCCCCATGAAGCATCCAGGGTGGATCATTTCATTCCCCACAACCCAAGGACAGCAAGACCCAGAGAGTCGAAGCCAAGTCATATGCCAAAGTTGCTCAAGAAGCCAAGATGAGATGGAGGCTTCCAAGCTCATGGTCGACTCCGTTATCTTCCCTGCACTACAACTATGCAGGCAGACAGGGACTCAGGATAGCCCTGGTACCAGAAAGAGAGCCCACATCTGCAGGCCTGCTCCCCTCGACGCTTCACAGGAACCCAAGGCTCTGACTTCAACCACCAGCTTCCCGGCTTCTCCAAGTCCTCGGCCTTTAGCCACATTCATGCCTTTTGGAAACAAGACCCATGCCAGACCCTGCACTTGGTAGAAGCCCCAGCTCTGCAGAGAGGGCAGTAGTAGCACCAGACATGGCCAGGCTTCTGCCACACCTCTTGTGTCTTCTAAGCCACATCTGAGCAGCTAGGGGTAGAGGGAAGACTAAATCTCAAGCCTTTCTGCATAGTGAGTTCTGTTGAGAGGTTTGGTTTACCTTCCTCGGCCCATTGGCATGAAGATATACCTCCAGATAAATGAAGATGACCTCTAGATAAAGAAGGTTCCAGGCCCTGGACTCCACAGATGAACAGCAAGACAGCCTAGCTTCCTCACGGAAAAACAGGAGTGAGGCAGAAAGAGCAAAGAACCCAAAGACAAGCGGAGACAGGAGGAAAGGGGAAGGGGCTGTGGCAACCATCTGCCTGCCCTGCCAGTTCACTCGGGGCCCCGGAGTCCATGGACCCTTCCTGTCTCAGCCTTGCTTCTGGAATGCCTAGTGGAGAAGGCTTCCCGCAGGCATGAAGAGATGACCAGGAAGATTCAGAGACCCAGTAATCATTCTCCCAGATGACCCCACCACTGTCTGAATCTCCAGCACTAACTTCCTCTTCAGCCACCTTGAAGTACTCCCCATTCCTGTCAGCAGGCTCTTTCCTGTTGGGTACACATTCGTGTCACCACCTGTACCCAGCACCCTAGAAATCCTCAGACATTTCGGTTTTCATAATATCCATCCCTTTAAAAAATGAGAGTAAGCCGGGAGGCGGTGGCGGACACCTTTAATCCCAGCACTCGGGAGGCAGAGGCAGGCAGATCTCTGTGAGTTTGAGACCAGCCTGGTCTACAAGAGCTAGTTCCAGGACAGGCTCCAAAGCTACAGAGAAACCTTGTCTTGAAAAACCAAAAAAAAAAAAAAAAAAAAAGTAAAAAATGAAATAAAATCTTAGGTTCGGAGCAGGGAAGTAGGTGAGAGGGGGAAATGAAAGTGTTTCTATGGGGCTGTTTTCCTGAGTATAGCTGTCGGATCTCTCTCCAGAATAGGGGTCAGCCAGGGGTCACTCTGGAAAAAATGGGGACAGGGAGGAAACCACCACTTGGAAAGGAAAGGACACAATTCCCCTTAATAACTGGTCCATGCTCCCCAAGCTAACCCACTCCTCTCTGCAGGAGAAGCAGCACCTAGGAGGGGCCCATGAGAAAAACGGTGGGGAGAAGGGCTCCAGAATATTCCTGTGGACATCTAATAGCCGTGACTCCACTGAGTTAAGTCATGTGCGTGGCTCTTCTCCCTTGCTGGCTATAGGCTCCTGGCAGGTAGGGACACTCTGCTTCACCCTTAACAGCACCCACACTACAGAGCTCAGTGTAATATGTGGTCCTTAGCAGATCATCAGTGCACAGGAAGAGCGAATGAATGAAGGAACCAATGTATCAATCAGTCAGTCATCTGTCAGTCTAGAAGCCTCCCCATTCATGTTTTCCTGATGCTGCCCTCGGCGGTGACAGTCAATGACAGTGATGTGAGGAGCGACAGAGCTGATCCCACAGAAGGGATGGCCCCCACTTCTGTTCCTACTTTGTATTGGCTTGGACTGGGGCCTCTGATAGTTAGAATCTGCACCCAGACAACCCTGCATCAGGCTCTTAGCCAAAATTCCCTTCTCCAGGCCCCTTGGCCACCCAGCCTGCACCATGGACCTGCCTTCCACTCCACCGTCCCTTCACTATGGATAAGTCTTAAGGGACAGGCAAATCTAGAACAATTTGAATAGGAGAATATCTAAGAGGGTCTTTCACCCTTCTCGGGGTGGGGCTTGTTTCCTTGGGAACATGGCAGTATGTCACTGTGTGATGTTCTTCTGTTGCCATAACAACCGGAGAATGTGTCACCAGGTGGTGTGGATTTGTTGCCACGGTAATTAGAGAGACACCCCCCTTCCCCTTACACATGCCCTCCCCTTGCCCAGACTGCTGTCTTGTCCCCATGCAAGGAAACAGAAGCAGGGAGACCCACAGGTTATCAGGTTGGGGGGAAACCATGTGACAGATCCCCATGGTAACCAAGGGAACGGGGGACAGTGGTTGCCATAGTGACTATGAGAGACCTGTGCGGTCACATGTCTACTGTTGCTATGGTGACTGTCCGGGCTGGAGTGGATCCCAAAGGGTGGGAGCAGGAGAGGGGAGGATCTTTCTCCTCCCCACAGCCCACCATCAAAAGCAGAGAAAAAGAGAATGGCAAAAGATGACCTCTCTATCATCCCTCCTCCCCCCCTTCCTGGGAGAGGGAAATAGAGCATGCTATATCCACAGATGAGTCTTCTCCATAGGTTTTTATCTAGACACAGCTTTTGCCTAGCCTGGCAACTAGAGATCTAAGGCCCTGGGCCTGGGGTGTTAACCCAGACAGCAAGCAGGCCTTCTAGCTACCTCCCTCCCTTCCAGAAGTCTGGAAATGTGAGACTAAAGAACATTGAGGAGGAAATTGGCCTAGACCCAGGAATTCTGGCCTTCTAGTAAGAATTGAGGGGTAGGGGACCAGGTCCTTGCCTCACCCATCTTACAGAGAGAATGATGGTCTATGGCATCTAATGCTTCTTAGCGAGGAAGAAGATTCAGGGGTTCATCCTGATGGCCTGTGCTCGTTTTTTTTCTCCTTCAGAAAAGGGGATTCCCCAACAGAGGCCCCCTCCCTCTAACTAGCCTATTTCCCTATGCACCCCCAGCTCCAGTGTGTGGGTGTGTGGGGAGAGAGGTTTCCAACTACACTGAAAACTGAAGCCTGCCCGAAAGGCAGCCAGCCCCACCCAGAGACAGAGACAGGAGGCACAGAGACACAAGAGAGAACGCCACTGGAATCTTTGGAAGGGGAAAAAGGCCAGAAATCTGATTCAAACGTCTGTGACTGTGTGTGTGTGTGTGTGTGTGTGTGTGTGTGTGTGTGCGTGCGCGCATGTCTGTGTATGTGAGCAGTGTGTCTGTCGCCATCCCAACTAAGGCAGGCAGGGCGGGGTGAGAGCTGGGGCGGGAGTAGCAGAAGGGGGGCAGGGTGGAGGGGTAATCCCAGGAATGGCTCCAACTGGCACTAGGGGTGATGGGGAGTCCCCCAGCAGTGGAGCAGAGTGCGTGCAAAGGAGTCTATATGACCCAGAAGAAAGGAGGATCTGGGACGAATTGCCAAAGATCCTCAGCCCCCCAGTCCACTTAATTCTCTGCTCTAGTCCTTCTCCCTAGAATCTTCTCTAGATGGTCTAGGGTTTGAAAATGGAATGAAAGAACATAGGAGATTCAACCCCCTCCACACACACACACACACACACACACACACACACACACACACACACACACTTCCTCTGAGGACCCAGTGGAGAATCCTCCCTTGGAAAGAATAGGAAGACTTAGGGCACTGGGACAATGGCAAGGAAGACTACAGAAATTCCTAGGGCCTCCTCCCTTCTAAAGGCACACACTCAGACACACACAGTGACACACAGCCCCACACTCACATTCACTTCTGGAAGCCATTAGGACTCCTGCCTCTCAGGCCTCCCCCCTTCTCCCTCCCCCCCCCCCCCGACTCCTGGCAGACTCCCCTCTCCTTCCCTGGCCCCCCTCCCACCCCTCCTCTCTCGGCATCCCAAATGCCAGCCTGTGATTTCCAAATGAGAAAAAGCTGTGCTGGGCTCTGAGCTTGGAGAAACTCCTACACAAACTTCCAGATGTGACACAACAGCCCGAGAGGGAATGCTCAGGAACTCCTTCCCGGGAGGGGAAACGCACGCCCTCACACTGTAAGAAACACTGCAAAGGCAGCAATCCCTGTAACCTAGGAGGCTGTGGCCTGCCGCGGAGCTGGTTGGGGCCCATGTCCCTCCTCTCCCCCATACAGGAGCATATACTTTTTGTGTTCCTTCTTCCTCTTGTTGAGCTTCCTCCTTCCCCAACACACACAAACACACACACACACACACACACACACACACACACACACACACACTTCCTACCTGCGTCTAGATCTCCATTCTAGGAAATCTGACCTCATAATGAGGCCGCAAGGGGAAGGGGCCAAGAAAAGTAAAGCAGGGAGAAAGGGTAACTAGCTTCAGTTAACTGGAGAGGGTAAGACTGTCCTCAAGTCTCTCAGGACCAATGTCTTCATGACCTACATTGGGGACTCCTGGAGTTAACAGAAGCCTCTCAGAAACCAAAGAGAGAGAAAGGGGAAGGCTAGGGGCAGTTCAGATACCTCTCTGGCAGTGAAAATACAGTTGCCCCTGTCACTTGGATAGGATTGGAACTAGAATGATAGATAGATTGGAACTGGAACAATGTGGGGGCTCGGGCAGGCAGCCCCGTTTACCAGGAAATTGTTCTCAGCATACCCTCAGTTGGTGTGCTGGCTAGTCTAGATATAGGGACATAGGTTCTACACACCCAAGACTACCCTCTCCCCAATTGGGCCTGCTCCCCTAACCTCTCTTCCCACTTAGAGCCTGGGTCACTTATCTCCTTCCAGGAAAGCATTTACCTCCAGATCCTTCGCCTGGAGATAGGGCAAGTTGGCAGAGACGCTTGCCCAAAGGTCTGGTTTTAGGGGCTTTAGGAAGGGAGAGGAGACAAGACCTTCCAGTCACCCAAGGATCCCTGAGGAAGAGAAGCAGGGACTGCTGGGGGTTTTCCCCATTCATAGTGCTGTTGGGAGTGGAGAGGAGGACTTCTTTTCCCATCCCCATCTCTGCCAAGAGAAGGGGACGTTGGGATGGAGGCTCACAATTTGAGATGTGTCTGTTAACAGTTAGAGAGACCACAGACCTCAGAGCCCCTACTCTCCTTTCTTCAGCTCAGAGAGAAAGGGAGGAAGGGGCAAAGTATTGGGAGGGATGATGAGGGGAGCTCTTCAGAGACTCAGAGTGTAGAGCAGGGGGTGGGGGACGCAAGCTTAGAGCCTGCTTTGCGCACTAGAGACAGCAGCGCTGCAGAGTGAGGGCGGCACCGAGCTTCCCACTGCCCCTGTTCTCCAAATCAGAGCCCGGCTTGGACTCTCAAGGGCTACCAGGGTAGAATTATGGTCTCCCACCCTGAGTCCCAGAGAACCTCTGGGCTGGAGAACCAGAAGAGGCTGTCGATTACTGGGATATTAATACAGTCAGACCCCACCTTTCTGTTACCCCGGAGCTGGGCGGCAGTCAAGTCAGTGCTTTGTGCTAGGGTTTTAGAGGGCTAAGGGCTCTCTGACTGCTCCAGGCTAGGAAGAGGTGAGGGTGAGGAGCAAAATTCATCTGCCTAGAATGTGGGGCATGCACTTCCAAAACCTAGCCATAGAGTAGGCTTGGGGTGCCCGACCTCAGTCCTCCTTAGTGAACACACTGGCAGTCTCCTGGACCCCCAACACTTTCAGAGACTGCGGTTTCCCATACCTGGTCTGCCATCAGCTGGAGCACTCTGATTTGTGAAAGGGGAGGCGTAGTGTGTGGATGAGCTTAATCCCATCCCCCACTTGCCGGAGCTCTTGTCGGTCTCCCCCCACAAGAAAAAAAAAAAAGCACAAAACTCCCCAACCCAACCTTAGTCACCAGCATTCAGATAAAGATTTGAGGTGGGGAGGGCGCTGGCCGCATTGGGCTCTCTCTGAAAGGGGCTCTGGTCCAGCTCTGGGGGCAGACAGCTCCCCCTTCGCCACATCTTGTTCTCATTCTGCACCCCTGACATCAGCCGCCGCCGAAATCTCCTTGTTGTGCCTCCAACCCGCGGATTGGGAGGGTGTTGGGGGGCGGGGGACAGGACCTCCCCCCCCCCCCATTTCCCGCTAGGTCAGTAAAAACCTCAGCCTTGAGGACCAGGTCGGGGGACTGGACCCTAGAATCCGCCGCAAACTTTGGGGCGGGGGCATAAGGAAACCCCAGGAGATTGCGGTCTCCCCTCCTCCGTCCCCGCAGCTTCCTCTCCACCCCTGCCCCCAAACTCGAAAACCAAACCCAGCTCGCTAGCCCGTGGCGGGCGAGCTGTTGGAGTAGAAAGCCCAGGCTCCTGAAGCTGCCTACATCTGGAGGATGACGACCCTCCTCTGCCCACATCTGTAGAGCATCCAGCTGCATACCAGAGGGTCACGTCTCCTCTCTTTTCCTAGCTTGAATTTCAATCCTCCACCCCCCTCCCCGCCCAAGGAAGACTGAGGTGTGTGTATTCGGAGGTGGGGCTCGCCTAGGGTACCCACCAAGCCTGCTCCAGTCTTCGTTTCTACTCGGACGCCCCCTCCCCTCCTCAGCAGTCCCCCTCTCAACTGTCTACAGTTCAGGCTCACTTCTTCAACTCACCTGGTTTTCGGCCCCCTCTGGCGACACGACCCGCCCCCCTGTGGACCCCCCTAATCCGGTTCATCGCGGTGCCCCGAAGGATATGGGTTACAGACCGTGCGGAGACACCAGCTCCGCGGGCGGCTGTCCTGGCTCAAGTAGAAGAAAACCACCGGGGCCAACGCCGGGTACGGCAGCCCCTCCGCCTCGGAGTCCGCGCTGCCCGGGTCCTTTTCCGTCGACCCCGGCCCCTGCCGGCCCCCGGCCCCGGACAGGTCGTTGAGCCGCGTGAAGCTCGGAGGCTGTCCCGACTCCTCGGCGCCCGCTCCATCCTCCTCCTCGTCCATCCTCTGGCCAGCCGGGGCCCCGGGAGGTCCGAAGAGGGCGAGCGGCGCCCCTCAGAGGAAGTGTCCTCACGCAACCGGGGGACCCCGGCGGGGGAGCATGTGGGGGGCTCTAGAGAGCTTGCTGAGCCCCCAGGAGGGACAGTTCAGCCCTGCTCCCCCTGCCCGCAGGGGCATGCTGCCCGCGGGGCTCCGGGTCGGAGGGAAGCCCCGCCTGGCGAGAGTCCCGCTTCCCCTGGGTTCCCGGGGGCTCCCCGACTAGCCAGCCGGCTTCCCCTCACTTTGTTCCGGCTTCTTCGCTTCGCGCCCAGGCTCCGGTTGCCCGAATTGGCGCTACCTTCGGCGAAGCAGTCCCCGAGAGATGGAGGAAAAAAGGGGCCACCCGGTAGAGGGCAAGGGTCCGGGAAGGGGCGCCCCCTCTTCCCTCGGCGCAGCTGGAGAAGGATCTAAGGGGTCAGCATCGTCCCGGCTCCGCGCCAGAGGCAGCAGGGGGGAGGGGAGGAGGGATCTCTTTGGGGGTGGGTTTGGAGGGGGTGGGGGCCGGCTCCTTCCTCCGCCCCGCGGCGGGCTAGAGAACCGGGAGGGGCAGGGAGACGGTGGGGGGCCGTCCCGGGCGGGGGTGGAGGCGGAGATGTCACCGCCGCCGCCGCCGCCGCCGTGGCTGCCGTTGCCGTAGCTGTCGCCGGCGCCACTGCCTCCTCCTCCGGCCGAGACGCGGAGCGAGCGAGCGAGCGAAAGCGGCGGCGAGCAGCCCGGCGCACACCACAGCTGGATCCCTCACTCCAACTTCAAGCCTCGGCCCCGCCTCTCCCCAGCCAACCTCACAGCCAATCGCCGTGCGTCACCGGTCCAGAGCCGCCCTTCTATTGGTCAGTCGCCGTGCCAGTGCGGGAGGGGGTACTGGGGGAGAGAACCACAGCTGGAATCCGGTTCCCACCCCAAAACCAGGACCGCCTTTCTCCCCTCCTCTTGCCCCTGGGTTCGCTCCCGAAGGTTGGGTCCAATCACACAGCTGCCCAGACCGAACCCACTTTTCTATTAGTCTCTAGGGTCTTTGGGACTCCCATGGAGGGAGGCTTTAGAAATCAGAGTATTTGGCATTGAGTCCTGGGGTAGCCCCTACGCACCCCCGAATTGAACAACAGCCAAAAGGCAGAACTTACTTCTAAACAAGACTGGAAAAGAAGGGAGACAAGAACCCCAGGACTTAGAAGTGTTACCGGGGTCCCGCAGTGAAATTCGACTCTCCACCTGGTCAATCACTCACCCTGAGCTTGAACCCAGAGCCAGAGTGGGGAAAGGGAAGAAAAATGGAAAGCCTGGTATTTCAGGCTGGAAGGTGACTGAGGGAAATAGGCGAGGCTAGAAAGGTAGAGGTGGGTGTGGTCTGGAAGTGTCTTCCACCAGCCCCTTAGGTTTGCTGGCCCAGATCCCGGGTCGACTTCTAAGACGTTGACCCTGGCCTAACCCTAACCCTTCTGGCTGATGCTCTGAGCATCACTTTCTGCTTCTAGAGATCATTGCAGGGTGGAAGCTCCTCTTGGGGACTTCATCCTAGAAAAGCGTACCTCCAGGAATGGCACCAGACCGCAGAGCTTGGGTCACCTGAAGCCAAAGTGGAGACCACCTGCGAAGGCCACTGTGGGCCTCGAGTGTGGGCTGAGCTTTACCTACTTCGTCCTGCAGAGCTCCACTCTGTGCCTCAGTTTCTCCCCTATCTCATATTCTCAATATGGCTTAAGGAAAGCCTGTCTGAGAGATAAGTGCTCCGCATAGTTGCTCTCCTCCACTCGAAGTGGTGCTTGGGTTCGTGTGTGCGTCGCAGGCGTGTGCATGCAAGCAAAGACCCTGGCTTTTGCCCCACCTCATCTCCCTGTATTCGGGATCTCAATCAGTTTTAGCTCCCTCACACCGCCGGTGCCTCCAAAAAACCTGTGGGTGCCAGAGACCCAAGCGCCACCGGAGTTCTGAACGTGAGGCGGTCGCGGGGGGGGGGGGTGGCGGGAGCGGGGGACGTTGAGATCAGACACAAGAAAACATCTCCACATCTCCACAATCTGCGTAGGGTGTATACGATGGAACCCACAGGATCCGCAGTTCCGTAGTCCCGTTAGACTCAGGAAAGCCCAAGCCACTGCGGGAAAAGCTGAGGAGTGGATCGGACCACCTCCTGCAGCCCCTGATTCCCAGGCGTTGTCCCCTGGCAAAGATGTACCACCCACACATCCTCCAGAGACCTCTTGGCACCACGACATGGGTTTGGGGCCATCTCAACTCCCACTCCGGCCAGTTGCCAAGGTGGAGTGAAGAGGGCAGAGCCGCTGCTGCGCTGTCACCTTCCTAGCTGCCCTTTCGCCAAATCCCAGCATTGAATTGTGCAAAGGAGGCCAGGCCTATTTGCATTTCATGCTAATGAGCAGATCCCCTAAGTGCCTATTTCTCCTGGAGGGAGTCTCTGCTCTCATTCCGAGTATGAGGTGCCAGTCTTGAACTCGGGGGGCCCCTTCTGGGAGAGAGGAGCTATTTAAGGCTTGCTCCTTCAACCTGACAGCCTCTTCCCTCCCTCCCAGGTGGGCTTGCCCTTTGGCCACCATTTTGAAGCCCTAGGGTTGGCAGCTAGAGGTTGGAACTTTCATAACCCAGTCTCTGAAGCGGAGAGGCAAGCCTCGCCCAGCCCCACAGTTCTTCAGTGGTCAGAGGCTCCTCATCTTCATCCTTGGGCAGCCCCTGTTATGGAACACACCAAGAAAAGAGACAAGCAGGCACCAGCTGGAGAAATTGAGACCTACTTCCCTGAGTTTGCAAGTGGAGAGATCTGCCATCTAGGACAACCTAGGGTGTCAGGGGACCCTATCTGCTACCTGAGTGGTGGAAGGGAGGAAGAAGGCAAGAGAAGATAGGAAGTCTTTCACGTCAATGCTCCAAGTTTCAGCTCTGACACCACCCCCTTCTTACTGGCTTCTTTTCTGGAGATTTTTGTTGTTGTTGTTGTTGTTAATGTGCTTTGGTGTTTGACCTGCATGCCACTGGAACTTGAGTTACAGTTGTGAGCTGCCATGTGGGTGCTGGGAATTGAATCCGGGTCCTCTGGAAGAGCAGCCAATGCTCATAACCACTGAGCCATCTCTCCAGCCTGTTCTTTCTGGCTGAGGACACAGTATTGACTTGGTCAAAGGTGAGAAACATCACAGTAGGACGTCTGGGCAGAGATGAGTGGAGACTTATTTCTGCCCCTAGGCTGTGCTCCTTGAGCCAAGCCCTAGCCTAACGTTTGACATACACACAGAAGGCACTTAGTGAATTTCTTTTGGATGAATGATTTCAATCCGGCAAGTGGAAAGAGAGGAACAAACATTTCCTTTATGAGCCTGGTGGTGGTGGCCCATGCCTTTAATGCCAGCACTTGGGAGACAGAGGTAGGAGGATCTCTGTGAGTTCGAGACCAGCCTGGTCTACAGAGCGAGTTCCAGGACAGCCCAAAACAGGTAAGGTTTCACAGAGAAATCCTGTCTCAAAACTAACAAACAAAAACCTGCTTTGTTTGTGCTTGAGTTTTCCTACCAAGTTAGACCTACATATGGTCTAAACACTCTTCTGAGTTTGCTAGAGCACCCCATATATGCCTTGTTCAGCAGGCCCCTGTAGGTCCCTACAGCCTTTGCCCCTCCCCTGCTGCTTACTGGTTCCCTTAAAAACAAAATTAATCATCTATTTGTGGTATTTTTTACTTAGGAATGCTGGAAGCATTCAATATGGTTCCCTCCACATCTCTAAGAATTAAATAGGACCCCCATTTCTTAGTTAAAGAATCTGGGGCTCAGGGAAATGAAATAACTCCCAAGCCATGAGGCCATGTATATTGTGAACCTAGGTCACAAAAAAGCTGCCCCAGTACAGTCCTGCTGACAGAAGAGGGGGCATGGAAGGCGGTAAGGTGGCACTTGCCAAGAAAGAGGAAGCGATGTGGGACTTTTAAATCAACTTCACATCTAGTAAGGATCAGGTTCAGCCTGTGCTCTGGAAAACCCAGCCTTCTTGGGAGATGTAATTCCTTCCTCAATCTATTTACAAGATGCCTTAGCCCTGTGCCTGCCTGATAGCAGAAGGGAAATGAGAGAAGCAAAAGGAAGGCAGGGTGAAGGGAGAACACCAAATGCACTTTCCTTTATAGCCATGCCTCTACCTCCTGGCGGGAAGAAGCAGCCTCAGCGATCTTTGCCATCATTCTGAAGCCCCCAGGGAGAAGCACCCTGGTACGCTCAGGAATGTCAGGCTGAATTCCTACCAACTCTGGCCCTCCAATAGCTAGCCTCAAAGAGCTAAAGGCTCCTGCTTCACCATCTCATTCATGAGGGTCGATGGGACCACAGGGGCAAGGGGACTGCATGAACTGCCCAGATTGTTCCAAATTCAGTGCTGGGGCTGCCAAAAAGGCCACCTGTGTCTCACCATGCTCTACTCTTCCTTCCTGTTGCCCCCAAGGCAGGCTCCACGTGTCCGGTCTTTGACTTGTTGGCAAGGCTTAGTGGGATCCATCAAGAAAAGGGCCAGCTGACCTCATTGGCCGGAGTGCTAATCCCCTCCAGATGGGCTGGTGGCTTGCACCAAGGGCCTGCTGCCCAGACTGTGACAACTCTGGTCTCAGTGACCATGTGTAGCTGTGTGTGTGACAATGCCCTGTCTCTAGTTGTTTTTTTTTTCCTGCTCCATTCCTCCCTGCTGCTGACATTCTCCCTCCCCTCCATCCACTCTTCTTTGTCTCTCTAGCAGTTTCTCCCAGCTATCCATGTTGCTTGGCTTGTAGGCTAGGACGATGATCAAACTCAGCAGACCTCAAAGAAATAGTTTCTTTATAATCTCACAACCCCCTCATTCTATATATCTACCCAACCCAAGCATGTCCCCCAGCTTCCTTCGCTGATAGCAACTCTGTGGAGTTTTCCAACCATCATTTGTCAAGGATGGCCTTCAAGAGCATCTCCTAACATCAAGAGGCCAGGAGGAGGTCCAGGGAAGATGCCAGCTTCCTCTGCAGCAGGAGTCAGATGGATTTGGGGAAGGGCTTCCAATACAACAGATGCTCCCCATGAAGGAGAGTCCTTCCCCAGACCGTCCTGCAGGAAGCAGAGAATGACCATGACCTCCTGCAGTGGTGCTACGCTTGAATGGGTAACCCCAAAGAAATGTCTTGGTTCCGGTTATAGTAGCTTCTACAGTACTCTACAGTGCACGGAAATGTTGTCTTTCTGTTAAATATTAAAGTCTATACTGAGCTCTATCCCTTCCCTAGCTTTAAATGAAGGGACCAATGGGCAGATACAGGCCACTTCCTAACAGGGGCCTCCCTTTCTGGGCCAGTATTCACCTTGTCTTCACTCTGGTTCCTGTACTTGGTTTTGGTCCACTGACTCAGTTACATTCAAGCTTATTAATCACGGACAGAGGCAAGATCAAACTAGTGACCCACGGAAGGTGAAGGGGCAATGAGAGGAGACAAAGGAGGCAGCTGGAGACTCGCAGAGGAAGGTCCCAGGCCAGAGCAAGAGAAACTAGGGCCTCAAGGTCACCACGGGACACTGTTAGGTTTATTTCATGGTAAGCAGGTGCCCATGGGGGGAGCTACAAGAATGGCTGTCATCACCTGGTGGCAGGGTTCCCAGTGATGGCTGTAGGGGATAGTCTTGCAAGGCCTAAGTCTCTGGTCAGCTGGAAATTTCTGCCTTCTGGCCCAGCTCAAAGGATTCTGGGCAGTTACTAGTGTAGTAGCTTCCGTAGTTCACAGGGCTCAGTGATAGGCATGGAACAGGCTTGGTTTTCAAAAACGTAGACTGTGGCCCGGTCTTCTACTCGTCGAAGGGTGCTCAGGAAGGGCAGTTGTCGGGACAGGAAGCTCGATGGGTCTCCATCAGCCAGAATCAGCACCTGGGGTAGTGGCAGAGCAAAGAGTGTCACCCGGGAGAGCCCAGTGGGACTTGACCTCTCCCCCAAGCCTCCAAAAGGCAGGATGTCGGAAGCCGAGTAGGGAGACGCAACAAAGGGAGGCAGAGGGTGAACCCAACTTCACAGGGATGTGTACCTTGTTAGGGATGTAGATGGAGTGGACGCACTGTATCAGGGCCTTGGTGTCCTTGGCCTGGGGGTCTCCACAGACCACAATCTGGCCAGAACAGGAAAGTCATCCAGTGTCAGAAAGGGAGAAGCTAGGCCCCAGATCTGCCAGGACCTCCCCGTCCTTCCTCCACCCACCCAGTGTCCCTAAGAAGGGAAAGGACCCACCTCAGCCACCAGGAGGATTCATCAGATTTAATGCTTGGCAAACAGAAACACGCAAACCACACACTGACATACACACACAGGAATGCACACAAGCAGCAATGCCATACATTGCGCTGGCTATACAAACCTGGGGGGAGGGTATTTGGGAGACTGGATGGTACACAACATACCAAGAAGCACAGAATAGTTATATACATGCACAGCAGATGCCCAAAGTCAGTGGATGCCACACATATAAATACACACAAACATACTTGCACACATATGCACTCACAAGTATTCAGAGGCAAACCTGAGGCAAAACACTCTGACCCACACCAGGCCACAAGCCAGAAAAACATGTGTGTGTGTCTGTGTGTGTCTGTGTGTGTGTGTGTGTGTCTGTGTGTGTGTGGTGTACACTAAAGAGTTGGCACAACAATAAAGCACAAAGGAACAGAATTAATCAGACCACCATGTGGGGCCTTACAGAGAAACACTTCACCAGCCACCCAGCCACCAGGAACCCATATTTAGTCCCTTCAGTTTTGCCTTTATACTCAAGACAGCCCAGTGACAAACCGTCACAGGCATGTCCCTGGGCTAGAGGCCTGTCTCCTCTGACACTACCTTTCTACAGACACCTCCACTCCACAGATAGAAGACCCCCGACCTTACATATATGTAAGCACCTACATATATGTAAGTGAGCTTTAGGGAGAGCACTGGAGCTCCACTCATGGCCCCCATAACCCGTTGCCCTCCTGGTCTGGGTCTCAGTCCACATATAACCACCTCCCTACCTGCTTGAGAGTCTGCTGTTGAGCTGAGAGGGCACGGACCATCTCAGGCAACGCCACCGGGACGCGGCGCATGCGCTCTGAGAAGGCTGTCAACAGGCACACACACTTGTCCATCCAATCCTTGTGGCCAGTGAAGCCATGCAACCGAAGCAGGTTGTGGGCAGACACAGAGTTGGCACTGGGCTCTGCGCCATCCTGGTCTGCAAGGGACAGGAGGTGGCACAAGGGGGACGGTCACTGAGTTTCAGGACTCTGCCCTGAGACTGGGTTATGAGGTTCAGGGGTAGGATGAAGAAGTACATGCATTGTTGGTCTGATTGTTTGTTCGTTTTTTGTTTTGTTTTATGAGATTGGGTTTCTCTGTGAAATAGTCCTGGCTGTCCTAGAACTCACTCTGTATCTGTAGACCAAGCTGGCATCTAACTCACAGAAATTCACCTGCCTCTGCCTCCCAAGTGCTGTGATTGAAGGCATGTGCCACCGCCACGGCCTGGCTATTTTTCTTTCTTTTCTTTTTCTTTTTTCTTTCATTTTTTTCTCAGACCCCTCTATCCTGCCGAGCTGTGGGTATTCAGGTTTCCTTACCTCATTAATAATGCCCTTTTCTAGCTACTGACTGCTGGGGACAGGGAGGCACTCAACTCCTTCACATTTTCTAATCCGTCTACACACCCTTCTGGGCTGCTGCCCGAACAGGCCCCAATCCCTCCATGTCCCCCTCTTCAGGTGCTACCCCTGGCTGCTTTCAGCAGTACCACAAAAACTAAACACCAGTCCTCTTGATGGGTCACCCTGATTCCCGTGTTCCTAATCTACTCCACTATTGACAGAGTGACCTCTTTACACTCAAGCCAGAGCAGGTCAGAACCCTCTTCCACCCCTGAGCCCTCACTTCCTTACTCCAGCATCTGCAGCCTCCTCCCACACCACTCCCAGTCTCTTAGTCTTCCGTCACTCGGCCTATCCCCTAGGGCTCTCCTGGACTGTCTCTTCTGCCTAAACTCTCTCCTAAGGGCCTCCCTGACCACACAGCTCCTCCTGGTTGACACCTGTCCCACAGGTCTACCGTGAGCTCAACGTTCTGGGGGTGTGTTACATTTTATACTCTTGCTGGTTGTCAGTCCTCGGCTCCTACCACACACTGCAAACTTCCTGCAGGCAGAGACCAAGAGCATTCTTGTTTAACAAGTGAATCCGTGGGTTTCAAAGACCACTGCATGCTCACAGGACAGCTAGAGCCACCTCTCCATTGACCCTGGGGAAACACTGCTACTACACTCGTGGGAATATTAAGAAGCAGGTTCAAAAATATCAGGTGACTACCAAAGTCACACAGACTAAAGCCATGAAGTCAGGAACCCCCCTCAGGAAATGCCCGGCCCTGACTAGGACCAAGGGCTGGCCCACAACCACACTGACCGTCCTTTAGACGAAGAGGCAGGTCTGCTCCCAGCTCAGCCTCACTGCAGAAGTAACCACCACCTCGGGAATCCCAGAAGAGCCTGTCCTGTGTGTCCTGCAGGCGCAGAGCCCACTCGAGCCACGAGCTCTCCTGTGAGGCCTCATACAGGTCCAGTAGGCCCCGCACCACGAAGGCATAGTCCTCCAGGAAGCCCCAGCAGGGTGGGTTACTAGGGATACAGGAGAGAAGGAAAAGTTTGAGGGCAGGCCCAGGAAGAAGCAGACAAGACAGTTGTCTTCTCTCTGTCAATCCTCAACACCCACCTCTCTTAAGGCTACAGTTAGCCCGTTTCCCAAAAGAGTCAAGGGGTCCAGGAGTATTGAGTGTGCACACGGCAGAGTAGCGACTGATCAGGCAATTGAAGGGGAAGAACAGGGCTTGGAATCACATAAGATGGCCCCTTGGCCTACCCAACCCCCTACCTGTGCTCCACCGCTCCCCCGGTGCCTGCATAACATGTCCGCTTCAGGCGGCCACTGGCCACGTCAAACATGTGCCGCTTGAGGAATTTGGCGCCGTTGGTGGCCTGGGTGACCAACTTATCCATGCCCAGGACAGCCCCCGTTACAGCAAAGCCAGACACCATCAGGCCTGGAGAGAAGAGAGGCCAGGGGTGGTAAGAGGCCAACAAGAGTTCTCCAGGGACACCCACCTGAGGCTCCAAGGGCCAAGCCCAGGCAGATTACTTGGCCTGTAAATCTGCACTATTCCTTTCTAATTCAAAATATAAAGACACCTAGGGGGAAAGAATGTGCTGATAGAAGGGGGCTTGGCAAATAGGATCAGGCCTTAGAGAGGGTCACCCCACCGTTCCAGGCAGCCAGCATCTTGCTGTCCAGGTGTGCTTTTGGTCGATGTTTCCGGGCCTGGAAGAGCTTCTCCAGCCCTGTGCTGAGCAATGTGCTCACAGCTTCTACCTCTAGGCCAAAGCGGGCTGCAGTCAGCTCCAGCGAATACCGCACTTTTAGAACATTCTGGCCGTGCAGCTCCCCCTTGGGGTCCTGAGAAAAACAGCCTTAAGTCAGAAGGAACCCCTGTAGTCGGTGGGCCTGGGGTCCTCCTCCTGTGTTCCGGGAAGTCCTCACCTGAGTGGAGTTGATATTGCCTGCCTCACTGAGTCCATAATGCTTCATTAGGAGCTGGCCTGAGGTCAGTGGCTCGCTGGCGCCTCCCACAGGCTCTGGGAGCAGCTGTTGGACCTCTTTGACTGTCCACACGTAGAACGCACCCTCTTTTGGCTTCATGCCCCGCTCTGGAGGAGAATCGGCATCCTCGGCACTATAAAAACCTCCGGACTGTGGGAATAGGAGAATTGGAAGGTCACCACCCAAAGCCCTCCTGCAACAAGGCCCCCCCCCCCACCGCCTCAGTGGACACGCACCCGATGGCTCAGACTTCGGCTCACATACTGCAAGATGCCTTTGGCCACATCAGAGTAGAATTCATCACCAGAGATCTGTAGGGGATGGGAGGCTGTAAATAGAAGTCACTGGGGTGGCTCAGATTCAATAGAGGATAGTCACCCAGAAAAGTGACCGGAGGGAAGCTCAGGTATCCAGGATGTGATAAGGAATTGTGGATTGAAATTAGGAGGAAGCCACAGTTACCTGGAAGGCTGTGGGACTGGTAGCTAGGGTTGAGGTTAGGGGTAAGAGTCACCTGGAAGGCCTGGGAATAGACCACCGATAGCTGTGCCTGATCATAGAGCATCTTCTCAAAGTGGGGGATGTGCCACTGGCGGTCCGTGGAGTACCGGTGAAAGCCCTGTGTCAGGCAGGACGGAGGGCCAGGTTGATCTCAGCCTCTGTCACCATCCCTGCCGCCCCTCCAGGGAACCTGGCCTCCCCCTCACCTGCCCCACATGGTCCCGGATGCCCCCGTTGGCCATCATTTTCAGGGTATGCAAGGCCATCTGCTGAGCCCGAGAGCCATCCTGGGTGACCCGGTGACTGAGCCAATAGGAGAACAAGAAGCTCAGGATCACTGTGGAACAGGAAGAGGAGGGTGAGAAAGTCAGGCAGTCTCTGATCCATCCGTCTCTGTCAGACTGAAAGGGGGAAACTTTCACCATCCACTCAGAGGACACAGGTCATTGCCCTAGTCAGAGATCAGGTTAGCATTGGTCTACTGGGGACCAGAAAGGTACTGAGTCGCCCAGCCACACAAGACAGACCAGGGTCACTGAGTCACTTATCTAAGCCAAGACAGTCATTATATAGGTCAGAGGTCACTGACCAGGTGTGGGAAACTTGGGGGCCTCAGCAAAACCGCCATACTCCTCATCATAGCCTTCATCCAGTTGCTGGAAGCAGCGGCTGTTCATGGTAGAAGCGGAGGGCGGCAGCTGTCGGTCACCCATGGTGATCTCAGATCGAGCCAGAAGGGCTGTGGTGACACGCTCGCTGTTTTCCAGAAGGGTGTTCTTGTTCTGTTTCCACTACCGGAGGTGAACACACAGCCGGAGGTCAGCACGTGCCGTGGGCTCCGTGGTCCCTCAACCTGGACGCGGGCATCTCCCCTCCCTGATATCCACCAACCTGCTCGCGGATTCTCATCAACACTGTTCGGAAGCCAACTCGAGTCAAACCATCCTCTGGTGGGAAGTAGGTGCCCCCGACAAATGGCTGGAGGCTCGGGGTCAGCCACACATTCATCGGCCAGCCCCCTCCACTGCTGGTGGCCTGAAAGGCAGAGGGTCAAGGTTAGGGGAGCTGTCATACACAGGTGTGACGAGACTGCCACCAGAGATGGCTCACCTGCACGAAAGTCATATACACTTTGTCCACATCTGGCCGCTCCTCTCGGTCCACTTTCACACTGACAAAGTCCTCATTGAGCAAGCGCCCGATCTCTTCATTCTGGAAGGACTCCTCCTCCATCATATGACACCAGTGGCAGGTGGAATACCCCACTAGGATGGAAGAGGGGCAATAGGACAGGAAAGGGTCGCTGGGACCCAGAGGACCACCCCCAACCTACTGCCTGTCGCTGAACCCCATACTGGGGAAGGTGGGTGTATACCTGAGAGGAAAATTGGCTTGTTTTCTTTTTTGGCCTTGTCGAAGGCTTCCTGTCCCCAAGGGTACCTAAGTCCAACAGGAAGAGGCATCACTTGGCAGCCTTGGGAAACTCAGAGGAGCTTGGGCCCTTACCAGTCCACCAGAACTCACCAATCCACAGGGTTGTAGGCATGCTGCAGGAGGTACGGTGACTTCTCGTGGATTAGGCGGTTGGGGGCCTTCTGAGGTGCGGGCGGAGTACAGCTGGTCCGGCTAGCCTTTCCTCCAGCAGGCATGGGCACTGAATTACTAACTGTAGCACTTCGGTCCTTGTCCCGGGAGGAGCTACCCCTAGGGTAGGCAGAGAGGTCACATAAACGAGGACCGCTTCTCCCTTGCCCACCCCAACCAGCTCAACTCCTCCCAGGCTCAGGAGGTCCTACTCTCAGCCCAGCTCACCTTTCTGAACCACGGGGGAGACCGTGGCCTTTGTGCTCCCCCTTATGTTTTGGGGGTGGTGAGGAAAGGTGGCTCATTGGGGGCTCCCTGCCAGGTTAGGCTCCCCCAGCTTCTCAGACCTGGCAGTAAGTAGGCTATCTGTGAGGTCACGGCGGGTCACAATGAGTAGAATGGTCCTTCCAGCTGGGTTCTGCCACCAATGCAGGGCCCCTCCCTGGGGTGGTTGCACTGCAGGCATCCCTAGCACGCATGTGGGTGACCTGTAAAAGGGAGGGGCTACTGCCAGTGTCTGTTGCAGGTCTGGGACTGGGCCAGGTGAAGGACAACCAGAGGAAGTAGGTAGGGATGGCTAAGCCACAACAACCAAAAACAGAGCACAGGACACTCTGTGGGACCAGGTCTTGAACTATCCACACCCACAGAACACCCAGAGAATCAAATAGGCCTGTCTCAGGGAGTTCAGCCCGAGAGTGGCCCTGGGAACGCAGTTAAATAATAACAGGCCAGTCGCAGCAACCTAAGGCTGTGACAGAAAGCATTCTAAAAAGGCTTCCTAGAGGTGGTGTTAAGGTAGACCCAGAGCTAACCTGAGCTAGCCCGGCAGTAGATAAGGGGAGGCAAAGAAAGGAAGCCTTCCTGCTGGAACCAAGGAACAGATTGTGTTGGGGAGGGCCAGGCATGCAGAAAGATCTCAGCAGACACCACAGACCGGTGCCTGAGAGACAATCGCGAGCCCCACAGGCGCAAGGCATGTTGCAGTGACCTGCTCATACCTGCAGCGAGAGGCGAGGCTCAGCCCCACGCAGGGAGACCCGGAGGCTAGGGCCCAGTCAGGCCAGCACTCCCAGTATGGCTGCTCCAGATCGGGCGGTAGTTGCGAGGGGCGGACCCAGAGCCCGATCCTCGCCAAGTCTCGGGCACTGTGGCTGGTCTCCGAGCGCCGCCCGGCGGTAGAGCGCAGAAATACAGACCTGCCGTGCTTTTGAAGCTCATTCAGGTTCCGTACCTAACATTGGAATAAAATGAGTTAGTTTTAAAGTGCTGGCGGGAAAAATTACCCTCGCCCTTGGGAGGGCGTGAGATCTCAGAGAATCCTATCATTGTGCCTAACCCTTGCCCCTTTCACAAGCGAGAAACGAGGCTCCAACTGGAGGATTTGCTCGGGCAGCAAAATTTGCTTGGTTCAGGCAGCCCATCTCAAGGTCCTACCACTGCAGGAAGCCTTCCCTGGATGATGACCCTGACCCAATGCGTCCTATTGCATGCCCTATGCACTTGCTTCATTTGCTTTATTTAGCCAGGGTCGTGTCCACTGTTCTCTACTATACCAGGCACTGGACACCAGTGTGTTCCTTCTTAGCCTTTATTCAGTCTATAGCCAGTAAATATTCAGTCACACACTGTGACAAGCACCTTGAGTGGGTATAATCTAGCAAGAGACTTTATCTGGTAGACGGGACAAGCAGGAAAGCTTGGCCGAGGAAGTCCTACTTATGCAGTAACTATAAAGACTGAGAGAGACCCTGTAGTGGGTAAGAGAAGTAGCAGAAGGCACAGAAGATTTAAGGATCCTGTGGGATGGGAGTTGGGACTGGAGAACAGCGGAAGGCCAGCACGGCTGGAGGGCGAAGAGTAAAAAGACAGGTAACAGAGGCGGACAGGTAAAGGTAAAGGAGGCTGGTTTCTATTGCTGTGATGGAACACCATGCCCAGAAGCAACTTGGGGAGGACAGGGTTTATTTCATCCTTATACTTCCACATCACAGTCCATCATCAAAGGGAAGTCGCATGTCTTAGGGTTTCTACTGCTGCGGCAAAACACCATGGCGAAAAGACAAGTTGGGGAGGAAAGGGTTTATTTGGCTTTGCTGTTCATCACTGAGGAAGGTCAGGACAGGAACTCAAACACAGCAGGATCCTGGAGGCAGGAGATGATACAGAGGTCATGGAGGGGAGTTGCTAACTGGTTTGCTCCCCCATCTTGCTCAGCCCACCTTCTTCCAGAACCCGGGACCAGTGGCCCAGGAATGGCGCCACCCACCATGGGTTGGGCCCTCCCCCATTGATCACTAAATGAGAAAATGCCTTACAACTGGATCTCAAGGAGGCACTTCCTCAGCTGAGGCTCCTTCCTCTGATGACTCCAGCTTGTGTCAAGTTGACACACAAAACCAGCCAATCCATCAGGGCTGGAATTCAAAGCAGGAACCTGGAGACAGGAACCACAGCAGAAGCCATCGAGGAACACTGCTTACTGGCTTGCTCTCCATAGATTGCTCAGCCTGTATTTTTACAGCACCCAGGACCACCAACCCAGGGGTGGCATTGCCCATCGTGAACCGGTCCCTCAAACATCAATCAAGAAAATGAACCACAGGCTTGCCCACAAGGTGAGGACAAGCCTATGGTGCGTTTTCTCATTCGAAGTTCCTGCTCCCAAAATGACTCTAGTTGTGTCAGGCTGACAAGGGAGGTTAGGGAAGTGGGTAGGACTAGTTCGATTCTGAGAAAGAGGGGATTGCTAGGGATGGAGCCCAGGATCTCATACAAGCTACACAGGTGATCCAGTGCATGGTCACATCTTCAGGGGAGGAAGGGAGTTTTGATGACAGAAGAAAGCTGTTGAGGGGCTTAAATCAGGAAAGCAGCCCCTTAGGTCTGCGCTCCAGGTTTCTCTGGTAGGGAACACACTGGAAAGGAGAGAGAGTGGAAGCAGGGGTAGTGAGGAGGTCATGGCAGCACCCAGGGGAGACAGGAGGCTTGCCAGGGGATGGAGTAAAGTTACAGAGACGAGAGGGTGTCAGAGTCAACATAAAGAGTGAGGTCTTTCTCTGAAGAGTATGGAGACGGAGGAGGTCATGAGGACATTTTGGGCCTATTGGTCTTAATGCCTTTGAGATGTCCATGTAGAAAAGAGGTGACAAGGTTTAATGAATAGAAAGGAAAGGATCTTCTGTGTAGTGAGCCATTGAGGAAATAGCATATTGGGAGCAGAGAGCTGAGTAGGGGCCCATATACCTTGAATGTTGATGACACAGTGGGGCCCATGCATAGCCTCAGAGACATTTGCATCCCGGAAGCAGAGCTACAGGGACCTAAAGAGCAGCTAGGTATGGTAATACACACCTGTACATCTCAGCGCTTAGGAGGCTAAGGGGAGAAGTTGAGGCTGAAAGCCGAGACACAAGGAGCATGAGTTCAAGGCCAACGTGAGCTTCAAAGAAAGACCTTGTCTGAAAGAGGGGGTGTGGTAGAGGGGGAAGCATGGGGAAGGGGTAGCTCAGTCAATAAAGGACTTGAGTTCCAACCCCAGAACCCATAAAAAGCTAAACAAAAACAGCAGCATTGTGCTTGTGATCTCAGCAATGGGAAGGCGAAGGCAGAGCTAGATGCATCCCTGGAATTCACTGACCTAGCCTGGTCTACTTAGCAAAGTTCCGGGTCAATAAGAGATCACGTCTTGGGCTGGAAAGATGGCCTGATAGTTGACAACACTGGCTCTTTTTCCAGAGGACCCAGGTTCAATTCACAGCATCCATATGGTAGCTCACAGCTGAATTCAGTTTATGCATGTGGTGCACAGACATAAGCAGGCAAAACACCAATACACTTAAGAGAGAGAGAGAAGGAGAGAGAGAGAGAGAGAGAGAGAAAGGAAAAGAAACCCTGTCTCAAAAGGTGAAGGTACCTGAGGAATGACTCTTAGTCCTCTGGTATCCACCCACATACATGTGCCCATGTGCATGCATGCGCGTGCACACACACACACACACACACATACCATGCACAAGCACGCACACTGTAGAACAGAATAAAGTGCCTAAAGAGAAAAGACAAATGTTCTCTGGATTTAGCAAGCTGGGCCTTCTGCTGGTGAGAGTTGTCTGGGTGACATGGGGCAAAGAGCAGGCAGCCCCCCCAGCTAGGAAAGGGAAAGAGGAAAAACAATGGGTTTGATTTCAAAAGGGATGAAGTCAAGGAGGCTATACATTGGTGGGCAAGAACTGGCTGGAAGGAATTGATCTGAAGACCTAGAGGAGAGACAGGGCTCCTGATGCAGAGTCAGAGGATGAGGGCAACAAACGGGTGGGAGTGGGTGGGCACTGCCCTAGGTCACATGCTTCAGTGCCGGAAGAGCCGTGCCCAAGGGAGGGCAAGAGCCCTGTCATGAGTGCCAAGGATTTGGGGTGATGGCATCATGAAGGTGGATGAGAGGTCCGAACCAGGGAGTTAATATGGAACTGGGGTGGGAACTGAGCCATGAGGAAAGAATGCTGGGAATGGGGAGTGCCCCAGACAGGGCAGAGCAGAGTGCCAGCCTTGGGGAGGAAGGCGAGCCTAGTAGCTCCAGGAAGCAAGGCCACCAACCTGTTCTTCGGGGCTCCGGGGGTGGAGGGGCAGAGGTATGGGGGAGTAGCAGAACCCTGGGGCCAAGAAGCACTGGCCCTCCTGGGTTTGGGTGGGTCAGAAGACAGAAGACTCACTGGTCTGGGAGCATCTGCATAGTAAACCCACAAGGAACTCTCGCAAGTAAGGAAACAGAGGCATAGACAGAGGTAAAGTAATTTACTCAGGAGTGCCTAACCACTCATTACCAAGCGATTATCATTAAGTCCAGCCCTGGAGCAGAGCTTGGCAGGCCCAGCTGACCTCCCAGCAGCTGCCCTTGCCCTTCCTGCTTGCAGCAGTCTTGTGGCCTCCCTCCCTTATGAGCAGACTAGTTCCTGCCCATGTACCCAGGAAGGGCAGGATACTGTGCCACCTCCACCAGCGGTGGTGCTTTAGGCTGAGAAAACCCAGGTGCATTCTGTGACCCCAAAGAGATGGGACCAGCATCAGGCTCCCTGATAGGTCAGGTCCTGGGTCCTGGGTGCATATGGATAACCATAGCAACCCCCAGAAGACCAGGGCCAGCCCGTGTTTGGTTTTCTACATGCTGCAACAACCCTCCAGAGGGCCAGACCTCTGGGGGTCAAGGTGGCTCCCTTCAGTACTGGTGAAGGGGCAGGGGCAGGGTTGGATTTAAGATGATAAAGTCAGACATAAGATAAGGGGGCTCCCCATGGCTGGTTATGCCGAAGCTGTATCCAGTGTTACTGGTATGTCTACCTTGCTGCCCTCCTAGCTCCTGGAAGATGTGGGTTCAGACCTCCTTGGTTCCCCTGGGTGAGTCCAGCATTTTGTCCAAGACAATCAGTCAGTGTTTGCTGAATTAAACCTGGTCCGGCACAGACAGCCGGACTGTCTGACTCTGAACCCCTGCCCCCACGTCACTCCAGTTTTATGAGCATGCCACTGTACCCCTCAAAGCTTCAACTGGCTATTATTAAACAGGAGTAGTAAGAAAGACCTATGCCACCTCACTTGGGAGGGTTAGTTTACCGTTCTCCTGTCCTTGTCTTAATTTAAAAAGAAAAAAGAAAATGAGCCCAGGCTGGCCTTGAACTCAGGATTCTCATGCCTCAGCCTCCTTCAAGTGCTGGGATGACAGGTATGTGTCACCATATCCATCCAACTGTGTTCTGAAATTCTTAACCCAGTTTTGGACAAGGAGCACTGCATGCTCAGCTTGGGTAGGGCCCTACAAACACTGAAGTCCTGAGTAACAGTATAACTGCGGAGGCGCCTTGCAATATGATTACCTGAAATTCTCTGCCTAAGGTATATCGCGCATCAAAGAATGAGCAAATGCTGTTACCCCCTTGCTAGCAGGGTATCCCATGTGTGACAGTGGATGGATGCCTGAATGAGTGAGAGCGTAGGGAAGAAAGGCACCAGGCCGACACAAGATGGGAATGGGGGGTTGAGAGGGTTCTGAGGGAATTCAGACTGCCAAGTGGTTTCCGCCTCGGCTGGTAATCAGTGCTGTGGTACAGACCCAGCTGCCACACCCGTCAAAAAGTCCACTTGGTAAGAGCTGAGGACGTCGATTCCAGTCTTTATTAGGCGGGTGTAGTCTTCGTCCCCTAGATGTCAGTCCCTAGCTTGTCCAGGATCTGTCAGGGGTCCTCAGGAGCCTGGATCAATGCTCAACGTGCACGACCGCCCTCGAGGAGGCGTGGCCTCACGCGCAGCCGCCGAAGCGTCTCAAAGGAAGGGATTGGTGCCAGCCTGCGGGGGCAGCGGTCCCGCCGGGCCGGACGTGGGTAGCAGAGGCTGAGGCAGGCTCGCGGGCGGCGGGGCGAAGGCTCCGGCTTGCGGGAAGACGCTGATCGAGGCGGGGAGGGTCGTGCCGACCGGCACGCTACTGAGCGGGAGGGGCAAGGAGGCGCTGTAGGTCATGGAGCCCAAGGGCGCCCCGACGGGTCCCATCGGCAGACCCAGCGCGGGCGAGCCGGTGCGCATCTGATTCAGGGTCGGCCTGCCCTGCTCGCCCGCGCCAAACGGGTTGGTCGGGGACGGAGCACCCAGACCTGCGGGCGGGCGAGAGAACAGAGAATAAGGGGCTTTGCAACGGCGGCGGGAGTGGCACTGCCCATCGGGGTCCCAGACACCAGGCCAGGGTTCTACCTGTCAGGAAGGGGTTCCGGGTCCTTGCAGCCAGGGGTGTCTTGACTAGTGAGTCCAGGTTGACCAAAGAAGAGGCGGAGGGGCCCAGGAAGGACTCCGGAGTCCGGCAGGGGCGCGCCTCCTTTCCTGGCTGTAGTGCCTCCCCTAGAACACCCAGGTCAAGGGCTTCGGAGTCCTTCATGCCATTTTGCTTACAACTGGGACTGGTGTCTCCAAATGGGTCTAGTTCTGAAAGAAAGGTGATCAGTTCGGCGGCGGGGAAGGAAGAAGGCAGAGGTGGGTGCCCTTTGAGTCCCCCTGCCCCCCAGACCAAACAGCTGTATCCCCGCGGCCTCTTACTCACCCACAGGACTGATAGACTTCCCCATGGCCAGGGCCTGGGCACCGTCCAGGCTCTCCTTCGGCTCTGTGGATTCTAGAGGTTTGGCAAATGGGTCAAAGGACGAGGCACCACCTAGAGCTAGTCGGAAGAAAGAGAGAAATAGAGTGAGTTAGAGAAAGGGGTAGAGATGGGTCTGAGATATGACCTTCTCACCATAGATTGTTCTTGGTAGTGGAGGGAAGGGGACCCAGGAGTCCCCAGCTTCTCACCCATGTGCCCTCCACTTACCAGAGGTGTCAGAGGTCTCCAGAGAGGCCCCCCAAGGGTCTGTTCCAGTGCTGGGGAGTTTGCGATTGGGGGAGCTTGGTGCCCAGGGGTCTGCAACGGGGGATCCAGCAGGCAGCGCTGGGGTCCTGCCCCAGGGCTCGGAAGAGGAAAGAGTAGGAGGCAAATCCCAAGGCTGGCTTCGGGACAGAGCATGTCCAGAAGGAACTGGAGACCAGGGGTCTGCCGAAGGTCCCCAGGAAGAGCCACTTGGCTCAGTGTTCGGCCTGAGACCTGTAGAGGAGAGGGAGATAGCACTGACATTATCCCAACACTCCCACATCCTTTGTCCAGGCCCCTTCTCATTTGCCCAGCCCAGGTTGGATGGTGGTACCCACTTCACAAGTGGGATGCTAACTTGGGAGCCAGTGGCACTCTCAAGTTCATGTTTAACAAATAAGCCCAGGAACTTGGACCCCCCCAAACCTGGGAGTATTGGCCTCGTCAGGGCTTGGCTAGTCAGTGAGGGCAACTAGGCCCTCTGTAGAGCTTCCCAGGAGCTAAGATCTGCAGATCCGCCCCCCCCTTACAGCAAGACCCTCTCCCAGAGGCAGCACACTGATCCTCAGTTATAGAGAGGAGGTGATTTGCCGGTAAGTGGCTGGAAGGAGGAGGCTGTTAGAGGCCAGTCTGAGGAGGGGGGGGGCTCTTGAAGCCCTGCATGTTCACCTGGGATGTCCCATGGGTCAGCAGAGCAGTGTGTGGAAGGCAGGGCTGGGGCAGGTGCGAAGATGTCAGCCAAGTCCAGGATGGAAGACTGTGGAGGTGAGAGGCAACCATGGCTCAGAAGTGGGTGGGGCCCAGAGGGAGGGGAGGCCTGAGCCAATGCCAACTCATTCCCCTCTTTTCTTCACTGCACAGGCATCTTTTAATGACCCCTCACCTCTGATCAGCAATTCCCATTTATAAAACGCTTCCTCATCCATCCAATTTCCCATCTCATAACAACCTGTTAGGTAGGTAATGTACCTATTTGACAGATGAGCCAACTAGCTGAAGCCCAGAGAGAGGAAATGGCTTGCCCAGAGTTACATAGTTACATAGTCAGAGAGATCCCAGACCAACAGAAAGGGGTACTCTAGACTGATGGATTTTTTTTTTTGAGGGGGCGGAATGAGTCTATTTCCCTAGCCCAGTACTCAAGAGAAACTGGCCACCACAGACACAAGAGAGGAAGAAGAGAGGGGCACCCCAAGGACAGAATGAATAACCTGGGAAAATTATCTTGCTTTCAGTGGCCACCTGCTCCCCTTCCCAGGGAACCTATTTGCTGCACCATGGGCTTGAACCAGCTCCTAATCCAGACCCATGGTATCACGTGATCCTACAGTGTGAGAGCTGGAACCGTCCAAAACACCCACTGTGCAAAAAAGGAAGCTGAGGCCAGTCCTATGTCCCAAGTCATTCAGTGGCAGGAAGCGCAAGGTGTCTCTATCATGGCTCTGATAGGCCACTTCGCTTCACCAACCCCTGCTGTGTTCCCGGCCACCTTCATTTCCCACTTAGTGCACAGATGCCAACTCGGCTACATCCAGTCCTGGTGGAGCGGCGCTCCTCAGCCCATTGTCTACCTGACTAGTTTTCAGCTTCTCCTCCTCCTTTCTCTCTTCTCTCCCAGGCTCTCTGTCCCGCCGCCGATGGCCAGCAGGTTCTGCGCCATTCGCCACTGGAGAGTCATCTTCCTTCCAGGACCTCACCCCCTGCAGGAGGGACAGGTAGGGCATGAGCACGGTATTGGGGTCAGCAGAGAGCAGGTGGGAGGCACCCAAATTAGTGCAGCAGAGAAGCTGATTAGTGCCCCATGATCCGCCACCAATGCCTTCACCGTCACCGAATCGTGGTAGGCACCTGTGGCCTGGGCGAGTTTGCCCCTGTACTACCTTCTCATGCTCCTGCCGGCTCAGGCTCAGAGCCAGCTGCAGTTGAAGGTCCTCATCCCTGTGGGAGGCTGGGGGGACTGGCTGTGAGGGAGGAAGAGAGGGGTGAACTTGGCCCAGTGCTCCCACCCCAGGGCTAGAGGGCCAGCACGGTCCTGCCCAGGCAGAGTGATGGAGACAGAGATGCCCCTTGCTCAAGAGGATGGGCCTTGAAAGGGTGACTGTCTTCCTGCTGTGGGCCTGAGATGCAACTTAAGAATCAGCCTCCCAAGTGGAGGCTAGTGAGCGCCAAATTTCTTCCTTCCTCTACAGCCACCCTGTGCAGACTTGGGGCTCACCTATCTTTTTCTTCTAGGTACCCTGAGAGCCTCTCTAGCCCACCCCATGGAAGAGGCATGAATGTTTCCAGCCTGGTCGATCCATAGAAGTCATGGCAAAGATGTGGAGGTATCGGAGGAAGGGCAGTTGATGCGAGGGAGCAATAGTCCCCGTGTTTTCTCAGAACATGTCAGCACACACCTCTCCCTAAGCACAAAGAGAGAAGCAGGCCCCTAAGGTACACCACAGACCCCCAACTACACACCACTTCTTCTGGGCCCTGCCTGAGAACCACCAAAAGTTGGAGTCTGTGACTGGGACAGATCAGGCACATTGACGTGCCCTGTGCTGCCTTGGGAGCTAGTGCGGGTCTCCAGGTTCAGGATGGAGAGCCCAAGCGGAGGCTAGGGAGTACCGAGCCTCTTTCCTTCCTCCACAGGCACCCTGTACAGACCCAGGTCTCACCTTTTCAGCCTCCTCACGGCTCATGGCCAAGGCCAGCTGCAGCTGCAGCTCTTCTTCTCCAGACGTCTGGGGCCGTGCCTGCTCCAGGTCTGAGGCATAGCGCGGGGACGAGGCCGCAGCTGCAACAAGTGTGGCTTCCGTGAGCACACCAGTGCCCACGGGCCCCACACTCCTCTGCCTGCCCGGACTGGCTATTCAGGCACCAGTGAGCGAGGCAGTAACCTGGACACCCATTATGGATTTTCCACTGCATTGCTAAGGCAGATGCCAGGACCCCTGGCAAGGAGTAGACAGTGCAGGGGGTGCCTGGCCATGATCCTAAGTCAGAACTTAATGCAGGTTCCTGACTTCAGCTCTTGAACTCTTCCAATAGGACCCTAGCCTGCTTGGGGCCACAGGGATTAGGAGGAAGGGATCTGCCAATCAAAGAAAATCACAGCCTCGGAGCCCAAGTAGGCCATCATGGGCTTTATGGAGGAGGACCATTCTGGTATTCCCCGGGTCACAAAGGCCTCCACCACTGAGGCAAGCCATCAGAAAGGATGTTTCGTCATCAGCCACCCTTGTTTTCAAGGACAGTATTCTTGAGTGGTGGGGGTTTACAGAACATCAGGTGTCAGAGTAAAAGAGTCAAGGGCATTCTTGGCCTTGTCTCCTTCAGTTCTCAGATCAAACAATAGAGGGAGGTAAGTGGACCTCTGCTCTACAGAGAGCCGGTTGCCCAAGCCACGCAGCTTGGAAGGAACAGAATGAATGGTATGCAAGTCCAGAGCCTTAGCCGGGCGGTGGTGGCATGGTGGCGCAGGTCTTTAATCCCAGCACTTGGGAGGCAGGGGCAGGAGGATCTCGGAGAGTTCAAGGTGAACCTGGTCTACAAGAGCTAGTTCCAGGACAGGCTTCAAAGCTACAGAGAAACCTTGTCTCGAAAAACCAAACCAAACCAAAACAAAGCAAGTCCAGAGCCTGCATTTCGACCTCCATACCACCCTCTCAACAGCTGACTAATAACAAGGGCAAGCAATTGATGATGTCATTATTTCATCTGAATTACTAAGCGCCTACTATGTGCAGGCATTGTGCTTTTCACTTTACGTTCTTTATCTGGATGGGTCCTCCCAACTTCCTTTCTGAGGTAGGAACCATCTATCATTTATTGTTCCTGACTGCAGAGCCAGAGGCTACCCACCCTCCCCAGTCACACTGTTAGGGTCTACTCACAGGTGTAGGAGGAGGGGGAGCCCCGAGATCTTCGGCTAAAGCCCAGCTGCCCGCTGCCAATGCCCATGCCTTCCAGGGCCATTCTCTCTTTGGTCTTGAGAGCGTGGGTTCGCTCTTGCCGCAGGCGCTCCTCATCCTTGAGCAGGGCCATCACCTGCTTGACCTTCTCCCGAACGTTGACGCCTTGGTCCTTGCCGTCACGGTCAATGTACTGGAAGTCCTTGAGTGTCTGGATGGTGTAGAGGTTCTCGCGGCATTGGTGGGCCACACGCTCCGAGCCCGTCTTGAGCAGGTAGTCCAGCAGTGTCAAAGCCTTGTATACATGTCGCCAGTTCTTACCGCTGTCATTGAGCCTCCGCCACAGCATGCCCATGACCTCAGCAAAGGCCACTGTGTTGAAGGTCAGGTCAGCAATCTCTGACATGAGGGAACTGGGTGGGCCCCAGGGGTCATTGCTGGTGGCCTCACGCACCTTGACCTCAGCCTCAGAGTAGTTGTGGACAATGTTCTTCACCTGGCGGCGGAGCGCAGAGGTTGTCATGGTCGGGGACTTGGAGGTGGGCAGCCCCCGCCCCCGCCGGAGGTAGAGGGCTGAGGGCCACCGTCTTGAGGTCACGGTCTCGAAGGATGGGCCGCCTTGCTTTCAGCAGGGCGGCTGTGTCCTTGGGTTCCACATGGGGCTGGGAAAAAGAGGACCTGGGACTCAGGATCAGTGGCTCCCTCACTGTTCATTTCCTCATCAGGTATGGCTTGGCCAGACTGTCCCTGCTGCCAGCAAAAGCTTTTGGCCAACACCTTTTATCTTTCTTATCGTATTCAGTATTCAATGGCCCCTGTTTGTTTGGTATTCTCATCTATACGACCACCAGACCAAGATGTTGAAATCCCTATATCTAGTCACACCTGAATGTGTGGCTTCAAGGATCACCCAGTGACCACCAGGAATGTCACTCTCCTGCCTCACCCAGATCATGCTTGTCTCCTCCAACCTTTCCAGCTTAGCCCTTCATTCTTTTTTCTCATATGGCCATTTTCTGTAATTTAATTCACGCAACACCTATTTCCTGAGGGTCTCTCCCCAAGCCCCGCGATATGCTTGTAGAATACCCACGGCCCAGTGAAAGGGTACGATCACAGCCCAGCGTGGGCATGCACAGAGGTAAAGGAGGCACAAGCAAGGAAAATAGTGGAGGTGGAGCTGAGCTAGAGACAAGACGCAAAGGGAAGAGTGAGGAGAGGGAAGCAACCAGCAAAGTGGGGAATTTGTGAGTACTCAGGGCACACACCCCCTGGCCTCTCACAGACACACAGGAGTGCTGCGGTGACCCGCCTACAGACGGTAAAGGGCAAGTAGGTGGCAGGGGTAAGACTGACAATACCCAAGTCTCCTTGAGACTAATTCAATACTTATTGTCAGTGTCGCCTAGTTCGCTAATGAATTTAATCTAATTACTTGTCTCAGAACTACCTTTTCAGCCAGAATGGAAGTTCCCTGAAGGCAGGGACAATCCAAGCAAACTACCAAGGCCTTAGGCACGCAGAAGGAAGACCTGATAGCCCAACAGAGGCAGACTCAAAGGGACAATCAGCCACATGTCTCCCCACAGCCGCAGGAGGCATAAAAGAGTCCCCCAAGGCCTTGTCAGAGACCCAAAGTAGGAGCCTCCTGCCATCATCAGGGCACTAATATAGTTTTACACACGAATACATGTGCACACAAGACACACACACACACAGACAGAACCCCCACGTTCTCCATGAATGCCCCCTACTACCACAGAGATCTCCCCTCCCGAGATCGCCCTCGGGCGGGCGGGCCAGCTGTCCCAGCCTCCTGAAGGGTAGGAGTGAAGGTTGTGTACAGGAAGTTTGTCCTTCCAGTACCGCAAGGGAATGAACATCTCAGTTCAGAGTACCCGCGGGTCCCAGTCTTGGGCCGAGGGATGGGAGTCTGTGGAAACTGGACCGCCTGGCCCATGGGGCTGCCTACCTTGTGTCTCTCTGTCCAGCTGGCCTTCTGTGAGAATGGCCACAGCCACAACTTGTTTAACTCCTGCCCTCCCCCTCGCTAGTGACTCAGACCTGTGTTCACCTCCCCAGTGGGAGGGCAGGCTGGCAGTGGCAGAGTCAAGATGGGAAATAATTGTGTGCGAAGCCCGCCCTGGTGTACTTGCTCCTCCCTGCTGGCTGCTGGAATTGGCAGAACCAGTCAGGTCAGACCTCCTGACTCTACCAGAGCCCTACCTGGGCCTGGCTTCCCAGGCCTTCTCACTTTGCCAGGGTGGGTACAACCAGCCTTCATGGGAAGGGACCCTCTATGTAGGCACCATGGCCAAACCTGGATTTTTCTCCTAGGAACAAGGTGGACATTGCTTACACACTTTTGCTGGAGCCTGGGAAAGGAACCGGAAACAAAAGGAGATGCCTGAACCTCCACCCCAGCTGCTCCTCTACTCTTAAGGAGTTTAACATAGTAGGGACACAGTAAGGAGCAAGAGGGGCAGGGTAAGGTCCCGGAGCAGGCCTGAAGCTGAAGCTGAGAGGAAAGGAAGACAAGCTGAGAGGAAAGGAAGGCGGGAGGAGCGGCTGGGAGCCCTGCCAGTGGTGTTACAAGCAGAAGGTTTTATCGAACACAATATGCCCAGGAATAAAAGGGAGTGAAATACAAACCCAGCTGCCGATAAGACGGTGCGGCAGCGGCAGCCCCGGGGCAGCGAGTATGGAATTACTGCAGTGACCTTGAGCCAGACCCTGCCAGGTGGAGGGAAGGACGTTGAGAAGCCAGGACCTGGGGTGGCCACTTCAGAGATGGAAAGAAGGCAGGAGGGTACTAATAGAGAGAGGGCATAGGTTGGTCTGGGGGTGGGGGCGTAGAGTATAGACTCCCTCCTCCACACAGATACTCAAGGAGGAATTGGAGTGGAGGGACTTCTCAGGACACAAGTCCAGAAGGGTGCCAGGGTGGGGGATGGAGAAATTCCTAAAAGTCAGCAATGAGGAAGCAGATGGCATCCCCAGGGTGGAGGTTCAGAGAGATAGAAAGAACCAATCACGCACGAATTTGCCAAAGTATGTGTGCACCCCCACCAGCCAGCACCCCTCCCCATCTTCTGTCCCCATCAAGCCCAGAGTGAGCAATGGGGGAGTGGCAGTGTCCTTCTTGCTGCTAGAGGGATGTGGGACTGGATGGTAGCTAACCTTAGGCTGTCTGGCTTCATCAGACCTGAGTTGGCTGTGTCCAGGGGCGCACTGGAGTGGACTAAGGGGCCACCGTAAGGTTAGAGGTGCAAATACAGAGATATGCCAGGATCTGAGGGGAACGACACTGAGAACCTTCGGATGGCCCTATGTCTCTTCCTGGAGGGACCAGGAAGGTAGGAAGGGTTGCAGGTAAGAAGCCTCCAGGTCCTCCTCCACTGCCCTGCCTTGCCTTTTTTCGAGCCAGGGAGAGAGACTAAATCCTGAGCCCACTCTAGCCCCCGCCCTCATGCAGGGCACCACCGCGGCGCGGGAGGGAGCTTACCTCCAGTGTGGCTCCCTCACCCCAGCCCCAGCAGGCTCTGCAGTGAACCTCTGACTTGTGGGGGATGGTACAGCCTCAGGAGCAGCTCCAGAGCCATCCACCATAGACCCTGGTCTCGGGAGCCCCACCCTCGACCAGAGGCACAGGGCCCTCTGAAGGACAGCAGAGTCCCCCAGCAGGTAGCAGCTCAGCCTCCCGGGCGGCCGCCGCTCCGACTCCTGCCGGCCAGCACTCTCCGGAGGAAAGTTGTTCAGCTGGCCAGGCAGGTCTGCCTCAGCAGTAACAGGACACAGGATGACGGGCGGGCGTGTTTAACCCCTTCCTGCTGTCTGCCGGGCGGTGCCTGGGGGCGAGGTGGGGGGGGGGGGAGGAGGGGAAGGAGGCCGGCCTGTGTGTCTGCCGGTGACCTCAGGGGTACAGACCTGGAGCTGACCCACTCCCACCCTGCAGTGAGCTGGCCTTTCCACCACCTCCTGAGCTAGAAGGGGGGGAAGGGGTGGGAGTGGAGGCAACTCCAATACCCCTACCACGCCCTTAACCCCTCCTAGCCAGGAGGACAGTAAAGCAGAAAGCAGAACACCCCCCGGGGTTTGTCTTTTCCTGTTCCCAGCTGGCTTCGCCTGGCCTCTCCGACTCTGGGAGGGCCCTACCGACTCTGGGACGGCCCTACCGCCTCTGAACCGCCTTCCTCCACATCTCACCTGGAGAGTGCTGAAGGTTCGTGAGGTATGAATCCCACAGGATTTTGCAGTGCCCAAGGTTGATCCTCTGCTGTTCCTGGGGACCCTCAGCCCACAAGGTTTCTTTTGTTTGTTTGTTTTTTGTAGTTGTTACAACAGAAACCCCAGGATGACCCGAGCAGGCCCTGCCTCTCTGTCCAGCTGCTACCCTTCACCTAATTCACAGTCCCACATTCCTTCGCTCCAGGAAGGAGTGGGAATTCCTAAAGCTGTTTTGTTGTTTTCCTTGAGACCTTGTCTCCAGGTGTGTAGCCCAGGCTGGCCTCAGAGTCATTATTTAGCTCGGGCTGATTTTGAATTTAAAACCTTCGGTGTCCCACTGAGACTACATTTTTTTCACCAGAGCAGAAAAATGGCTCCGGGCCCGATGTGTTGGCTGGAGGAAGGGATAAAGCAGACTAGAGCCCAAATCCTAACCTCTGGCTTAGGACAAGGGTGCTAAAGAGGACCGACCGGGAGAGGAAAACAGTACTTGTGAGACTTTCTTGGATTATCGCAAATAGTTGTACTTTTGTTTGTTTTTCTTCAGAACTGGGGTGGGTCTGGGCTCGAGCCCCAGTTCCGCCGGGGTTTAAAAAGCTTGGCAGGTACCACCCTGGGGCGGGACGGGGGACGAGGAGAGCTGAAGTAGCAGACCTCAGGAAGCCAGATCCCATTGGTTCTGCTTCTCCTCCTGGTTTCTCACTCGGTCATGCTGCTGTGCCACTTGAGTTGACTCCAGGAAACATGACCCTGAAAGTGTGGGCCTGAGGCGGGGACTGCTCCAAAGGCAAGGCAATCTGCCCTGTCACCTGACTTCATTCCTGGCCCTGCTATCCCCTTGTTCTCTGGCTTGTCATTTTGCACATGGCCTTCCTACGTGTGGGTGGCTCCGAGAACCACGTGTGGGCGGGCAGGTGGGATGCAGACATCACCTGACACAGTTGAGATCCAGCATGCCCAGAGGCACAACGGAAATGGTAGGAACCTAAAGATTCTTTATTGACTTTTTCTAACCCTTTTCCCAGGAGGCAGCCTGGGCCCAAGAGTCAGCTGCAAAAACGCAAAGGCTCTTCCACACTCTTTAGGGGGCTGAGCTCATCCGCCAGGACCATCATGTCAGTAATCAGGGTATCCAACAGTCCATAGACCTGAAAGAACGGGACAGACATCAGAAGCGAAGGGCTCACTCACTCTGCGGAAGGCACCAATGTATCAGCCTTGCAAAAAGAGAAAATACGGAGAGGAATGCCAAAGTTGTACAGTGAATTGCTGCGTGTAATTGCTTTTTAGATCTGGAGTGGGCCTGGGCTCAGACCCAATTCTGTGTTGGTTTTTCAGAAGTCAACTCTGCTTCCTGTAAGATCATAGATCTACACACTGAAGCTTCCAAAACCGAGTTTGAGCCTTCTACTGCAGCTGGACCACACAGCCTAAGAAAACTGACTCTTATAGTGCCACAGAGTCAAAGAAGGGATTATACCCCGGGTCACCAGCGCCCTATAAATACTTTCTAGACCCCATCAGTCATCAGAAAACTCAGCGATGTCACAGGCAGCAGCAAACAGAACTGCTGGTCAAATGAGACCCTGGGGTGGTCCCACAATGTACAGGAATGTGGACCCAGGTTCACAATGCTTTATCTGTGAGAGACGAAGTATCCCTGTTAGATACGATGACCTAGTGAGCGTGGTTTCGTAGACCTCCCCACGCCTCAGAAAAAAACCACAGGAACAAAAGACCAAGGTGGCCTGGGGGCGACTCTGAGGGCCTGCTGCTGAAGACCAGATCCTGATGAAGTCTTCTCAGCAGACACACACATGTCCTTCCAATGTACATTGCCCCCTCTAGAGCTCCCCTTAAAGTCCCCTTCCCTTCCCGTGTGAGCGCTGAGAAATCTGGGGACCTTTAAGAGGTCACTGAGTCGTGAGGAGCCCACCCTCGCAGAGCAATTAATATCTTCACCACCGCGAGTCCTAGCTCCTCCTTTTGTGTGCCTTCCACACAAGGCCAGTTGCCCTTCTGCTTTGGGTCATGAGTTGAAGCAGCATGAGTGTCCTCTCTCTCCCTTGTTTCCCCCCACCCCCAAGCCTCGTGCCCTACTCCGGGACTTTCTGGCCTGCAGAGCCATGAAACCAAATCAACTTTTCCTATAACAACAGAAAGAGGACTAAGGCAATCCTACATGGTGTTCTCCCAGGAAATGCGCCTGCCAGGGTGGACCTGTGGGGAGGCAGAAGCAGTTCTGAAAAGGGAAGGGCCTCTTTCCTGTTGTGTTCCTGAGAGTCTATTTTCCAAAGAACGGCTAGAAGCACCCTAAATCCTGTCATATCAAGCCCAGTGAGGAATTCTGCATGACTTCTGGGGTCACTCAGAGAAACTCCAAGGCCCACGGGCCCTGTCTGCAGCTTTGCTTCCTAACCACTCTGCTGGCACACCCCTCTTCCACACCAGTTGCTTCCTCTGCCTAAGGCAACCTTCCTTGGCCAGCCTTCATTTCTCTCTGGTATTTGTGTGTGTGTGTGGGGGGGGGTTTAAAGGCAAGTGCTCCTCAGTGGAATAAACGGAATGAAAGATGCAGGTGTGAGGGCTGGGAGGTGTGCGGTCCCCTCTTCCCTTCACCTCAGCGTGCAACCTCTGGGTATATTTCTCCATGACCAGGGGGTCTATGGGCTCCTGGGAAGGGACTGTGCTGTCCGTGGTCGGATCTTCTGAGGAGAGCCTGTCCCGGCTTGTAGACTTCACCACTTTCTTGTCATCCTTTGTCTTCTGTTTCTTGCTGTTCAGGCGCTCCTGCATGAAGAAATGGAGACCCCCTAGCCTCGACAGCTTCTGAGGGAGGGCTGTTCTCTCCAGAGGCTCTCCTGGAGTGACTCCGAGAGTTCTCCCCACCATCCCATCCAGGGCGCAGATCACACCTGCACATACCTCTTTCCCTGGCGTCTTGGCCCCCTTCTTTTCCTCTTTGTCTCTGATACCTGGTACCTTCTTCTCCTGGGCAGCCCCTTTCCGCTCCTCCTTCCCCACTTTACTGACTACCACCTTCGCTTCTATGACTGGAGGGGACTTATGACCTAAGAGGGAGAAAGTGGGAGACATACCGAAGGCTCCCTATGGCCTGGCCTACACCACAGGCTTTTATGCCAAGGTGAGCTGGAAAACAGGCTCAGTAGGCTGAGGGCTAAGGGTGGGGGGGGCTTCCTTGAGCCCTCCACGTGACCTTATGGACCGAGGCTGTGTGACAAGGGCAAGAGACAGTTCAATCCCAGCTCCAATATATTTAAACTCCCAGTGATTCAACGTGGTAAACAAGGGGCTCCACTGACGTGAGCCTCAAATCCTGACAACAGATAAGAAGATGAATGAGCCCCACGTCTATGGACTCAATCACATACCTACCATAAGGGGATAAACAGCCAAGGCACTACTGCCTTCAGGGCAGAGGACTGAGGAAGACCACACAGAGGTGAGACCTTACAATGTCTGACCTTGCTCTTCTGGGACATCCAAATAAACCGTCTCCTTCTCAGGCAGGCCCAAAAGAGCCCTTAGCCATAGCGACTGGCTTACCAGGCTGTCAATCGCATCTCGCCACAGCTGCAAACTAGAGGAAAAGACACCTTGAAGGAAAGCTTGAAGGAAGGGCTTCACCTGCCCTTGAGCCTTCAGAGGCTCGGCTGCCTCCCTTTAAGGACTCTGACAAGGGAAACTACCAGGAAAATGCCACGTAACCAAGCAGCCAACCCTCCCTGACACTCTGCGAGTGTTCACGTTGGAATTTGGCTTCCCTGTGGCAGCAAACAAGAGATTAATTAGGTCTAGGACTAGTGTTAAGAAGCCCAGATGAACTCAGTCTTGCTTCAGAGTCTAAATTCCAGCTTGGAGCGATGGCTAGACTTAGGCTCCACAGGAAGGGCTGGGCCTTGCACACGATTCCCGGTATGAAGTTCCCGGGACTGTGTCCTACTGAAACCCAGCCACGTAAGTCTAACCAGGCAATGGCTGGTTGGCAACAGAGTGAAGCTTGTGAGGCCCCCTCTCTCTTCAAGTGTCTTCTGCCCCTCCCCCATTCTTCTGCTCATTGAGAAGGAACAAGGAAAGGGGAAGGGGGGGGCAAACTCTTTGTTCTGCTGAGACTGCTCCCCAGAGAAGCAGCAGGCAGCCGTGGGGCTGCTGTGGCAGGTTCCAGAGGATGAGATGCTTGCTGCATTTCTTAGCATCGGTGCTCAAGGGAAACCTAGCCTCCTGGATTCTGGAACTACCTTCCCAGGCCCTAGGGAAGGAGACCTGGGAAGTGGTCCACCTGGGGTGGTCCCCTCGAGGATACCCACCACATCTGGTGCAGGAGGTCAGACTGCAATGGCTTCTGCTCCTGGCATAGCTCCACAGCTGCCTTGTTGAGCCGGATGAGGCCATCCTCTCTCTGGGTCTCCTCAGGGAAGGTCATCACTGCCTGGTTAGGGTCATGGACACCATGGGCAACCATTCTGGACCAGAACTCCAAGGGTCCCTGTGTTCTCTAGCAATGGGCCTGGTTACACAGAACAGCGCCCCCAAACTAGAAACTATGGAAGATGCTTCCACATGGGAGCCTGACACCTCCCGCAAAAGTCTGTTCCCACAAACTTCAGTCTTTAAGGCTTTTACAGAAGCTTCTTCTTTAAAAAAAAAAAACAAAGTTTTGACTCAAAAGACTGTTTTTTATGGGTCTCAGGTTTCATCTATATGCCCATAGGGCAAGGGAGGTTGCTGGAGCCTCCCCAGCTGGTTCCAGAAAGGAGCAACATACTCAGGGACATTCTCCACCAACCCCTCGGAGCCTTGTGGGCACCTTTCTGAAGTCCTCCAGGCAGAGGTTCCACTTGGGCAATGGAAGGCTTTCCAGCTCCCAGGGGCTCCTGGTAGGCTCCATGTCAGGGCTCTCCTCCACAAGAATCTCCTCCATGATGCTCTTCCGTGGAAAACTCTTGGTGCCAGTCTTCTGAGAGAGGAAGAGCTCTCGGTGTTCTCTGAGGCTATCCATCCCCTGCCTCGAGAGCAGCTGAGGGGCCTCCATTACCGGGCTCCTGCTGCTCACCAGGTGATGGGGGTCTCCCTGGGTCTTCTCCATAAACACTAACGGCATCGGAGCAGGCTGCACTCTGGACCTGAGGGGATCTTCCTGACCTACCCCAGCCTCCTCAGTCTTCAGGGGCAGGCTGGAGTACTGCTGCCACAGCTCATGCAGGTCCTGGATCACCTGATGCTGGTAATGCAGCTGCAGCCAAGAAGAGGGACACACACACACACATGCATGCGCGTTTGGGCCTTCCAAGACAGGCGAGGTTTAAAGGAAGATTTATATGCTGTTCTGGTCTTACCAAGCATCCACCCACTTGTGAACTATTTTGGGGTACACTCCTTAACATCTCTGGGCCACCATTTCCCATATTTACGTTGCATTTGTTATCTCTTAGGAGTGCCGCGAAGAAGTGAGTTACTTGGGGAAGATACTCGGCACGTGGAAGGGTTTACGATGACAGTCACCCAGAGCGCACAGGGCCAACCCATACCCGAGGGTTCCTATAGTGGAACAAGTCTTCTTCGGTGAGGTAGGCATCCACGGGGGATGGCGCACGCTCTGGAGTGGAGATGCCCCTCAGTAACTCCTGCAGCACGCTCTGTGCGATGGTGACAGCCTCGTGGGCAGCCAGCTTACTCTGGGGAAGGAAAGATGATGGCACACGATGGCAGCCTAGGCTCTCCACTGCCCATGTATCCTCAAGGAGAAAGTCAGAACACTCTAGAGTCAAGTCTGAGTCTCTGCCTGGACATCAGTCCTTCTGGTTTACACTATTATTATTATTTCAAGACTCAAAAATCTCCAGGTCTCTCCAAATATCTGTGTTCACCTCACAAAGGTAAAAGGCATCCAGCAGAGACCAATCCTAGAGGAGAGCCACTCCTGCAGAGGGTTTGGACCCTCCAGTACCCCCACTGGAAGAAGGGGGAGAGACAGAGTGCACAGTCAGGGCACCAGTGAGAATGAGAGTGAACGTTGCTCCGGCCTGGCCACACAGTGAGTGTCATAGAAACCCAGCAGAAGGGCATCTCTCCATACACAGGTCCTAAAGTCAGCAAATACAGTGAACTTGGCCTTTATCAAGGTTACAATCTGATTGGCACGAACCAAGTCCCAGCCTGAAGCAGGCAGCTGTGTGTAGGGAGGGCACGGCATAAAAGCCCGGCTTTCCACAGAATCCCGCGAAGCACAGCACAAGGAAGCCGCACTGAGACCCAACAGGGACAAACAGCCCCCAGCTCTCACCTTGCACCCTCCAGGGAGGCTGATAATGGAGAAGGGGACCGGAGCTGATTTTTTAAATCATCGTCTCAGGGTTGGAAGTCTTGTCAGTGCAGCCCCACTCCACTGAACAGTAGCAGGCAGCAGTGAAGAAAAATCTCCCGTATCTACCCGGACCTCACAGCCCCAGTGGGAAAGCTCGGGACTCCGTACGTACGTCTATGAAGTCTGGATCTTAGGGTTTCATCTTGTTCCCTTCTAACTCAGGTCTGCAAGGCAGGGTCACTTGTCCTGCCCAAGCCTGCCCTCCCATCCTCTACCTCATAAAGGCCAGGGTATGATTTCCTAAGCAAGAGGAGTTATCTGTCACGTGGTGAAAAAGATCACCTCCCAGAATAGGACAAATAAAGATCCCTGGAGGCACCCCTGAGGTACCCACGTACTGTCCCCGTGGCTGAGGTTCTAAGCCTCTTACCTCCAGCAACTTCCTCTCCTCCATAAAAAGGTCCTGGGTCAGCGAGATAGCATGGAGAGTGACCTGAAGGACAGCACCTCCCAGGAGGGTAGGGTGAGTCCCAAATTCCCAAGATTCCCTGAAGATGCCAGCATTCAGAGACTTGAAGAAGAAGGTAAAGTGTTTGGTTTCCCCGGGCAGAATCACACCTGAGGGAGACAGAGGCAGAGGCTGTGGTGGAGGAGCCAACTGAGCCATCGGTCTGTGTGGAGAAAACACACTGCAGTCCAGCCCGCCCACACCTGGTCACCAGCCATCCCCCGAGGACGTGTGGCACTGTTATAGCGGGGAAGCTCCAGTCAGTCAGGGGACAGTTGGTCATCCTGGCCCCAGGTCTTGTTTGCTCAACAGACGTGAATGGCAGAACACACACTTAGAGAAATGGGAGGGTCAAGGCAGAAGGAGGGGTCAGACTGGTAGGTACTAACTGAACACCGAGTATCGAATATCACAGTCATTGAGGCAAATGGGGAGCTGGTGAGGAGGGTAGCTTCGGGGTACCTTCCCGGTTGTTAAAGTAAAATCTCTGTGTCCTGTTTCTCTTTAGGTCTTGGAAAAAATCCGTATGGGGCCGCCGTCGCCAGTCATACCAAATGGCCACAGTGCCGTTATTGACCACAGTCAGTTCTGAAGATGTTTTCTCCCCTTCAAGGGTCTCAAATGTCAGGCGGACAGCAATTCCAATGTTTTTCTGTGGGAGGGAGTGGGTACAAGCACCGTCTTGTACATACATATACATACACATATTGAGGTCATGCCCTACAGTGACCAATTCATCCCTGTTTCCTCTGACTCCTCTGAAAGTCCAGGGTTCACACTGGTCCCCTGGGCTTGGTCACCCTGAGTGCTGTCAACTCCTACACTGGTAATAAGCCTCTGTGGTTATCACTAATACTAAGAAGAGAAATACTTTTACACCTGGAATTCGTTTCTGCTCCTTAGCATTTGAAGAATGTTCTAGAACTGATCTTGGGGAGGTGACTCAGAGGTTAGTTTGCAGGTCCAAAGACTGGAGATTGGATCTCCAGAAGCCAGGTTGAGTGTGACAGCCTGCCTGTGATCCCAGCACACAGGAGGCAATGACATAATCCCCAGAGCAAGCTGGCTAGCCAGCCTCACCCAATCATTAGCTCTAGGTTCACTGAAAGCCCCTGCCTCAGTACACAGGTGGAAAGCAAGAGAGGAAGACACTCTATGTCAGCCTCAGGCCTATACACGTATGTTCACACAAGGGATGTGCACTGCACCCACACATGTGCTCACATATATTTGGACATGCACATGTATTCAAGCCTGCATACATATCATACACACATACATATATAAAACTATATTATTAATATTAATTATTATCCTAAAACCTCCATCTAGTCCTATCTATGTAAAAGAGTTTATTTGCCTGCTTGAGGACTAGGTAGAATCCAGGTATTATCAATGATACACATGCACTCTGTCTCCCCTCTACCCCAACAGGATTTCTTTGTATAGCTTTGGCTGTCCCAAAATTAGCTCTGTAGACCAGTGTGGCCTCAAACTCACAGAGATCCGCCTGCCTCTGCCTCCTGAGTGCTGAGATTTAAGGTGTGCACAAGCCTTTCTAGCCTTGTGATCTCATTTTTGTTTCAGTTAGTGCTGCTATTACCATTTTCAGGCATGCAGAATGTGCAATCAGATAAAGCACATATCAGAAACCGTGTGGACTCCTTGTGACTGTCACGGTCACCTTGGGGCCTGATCCATCAGGGAGGCCCTTCCTGCAAGTGCATGAAGCTGAAAAGGCAGTTCACCTTGTCCTTTGGGTTACTGCCTCTGATCCAGCAAGCTGGCTTCCCACAGAACAGCAGGGAAGGGCCAAGAATCGGCAAGGGGGCCATGTCAGAGAAGTTGGTCAGTGAGTCTCTGTAAGAAAAACCCATTATTTCTTTTCCCGAGGCTGAGCCCTCACGCCACTTGGAACTATGGACATGGTTGTCAGGAAATCTAGACTCTCAGTCAGCCTTGCAGGGTCTCTGCAAGTCTCTCTCTAGGGCCATTCCCTGTTAATAGCTGTGGAGGGCTCTGTGGGTGAGGACATTTTAGAAGCGTGGTAATATATGGTCATTCCCCACTAAGATCCAGCTGTGGGGAAGGAGAAGACAGCAGCAGACAGCTGGCAGACATGCTGGAATGGCTTAGAGGAAGGGAGGCAGCTACTGGCAGGGCTGGGATGAGGTCACTCTGATTTCAGGAAGGAAATCTGCCCTCTAACACTGGTGGATGTCAGGGCAAGCATGCTCTCCAGCCGCCTCTCCCCCCAGGGCTCAAACTCACAGGAACACGGTGTCTTCGGAGGAACTCCTCAGGCTCTTTTCACGCGGTGAATGCTCTTCCACTTCCACTGTGACAGATGAGAAGGGCTTCCCACGGCCCACCACCTCCAGGCCATCGATATCCTAAGAGGAGCAGAGAGAGGCAGCGTGAGCTGCCTGGCAGTTATCAGCTGAAGCACCTCAGGACAGGGTATGAAGGCATTAGAAACCTGCTGGCTAAAATCCAGTTCTGCCATGATGCTCTGTAGCTCCTTGCGTCGGTAGACCAGAAACAGACTCCGGTCCCAGGTGTAACGGTACCAAGCATCCTTCTGCGCTGGTAATCCTAGCGGAGAGATGGAAGACCGTCAGCACAAGCTGCCACCATGCCTGCTTCCTACCCTTTGCCCAGGGGTCCTGAGAACACCCATCTCAAGAGCACTCCTGAGAAGGACTGGGGGTAAATAGAGCTTCTGTGGAGGCAACTCTGCTTCAGTTCTCTGGTCCTCTATGTCCTTAGCAACCCTATACAGGAATCCCACAAAATAAGCTGCCGAATAGACAAATCTTTGGCTTGCAGTAACAATCGCAACTACTTTCTGTTGAGTCTTAGCAAGAAACCAGAAACCCTTAACACGTATAATGTCTCTTTGAACCCCCTCACAGTGCTTATGATAGACGATCAAGGACAATGGGAGCCAAACACCTCATACAAATTCAGAAAGCTGGGGTGTGAATCTGTGCAGGCTGGCAGGCTCTAAAACATGGCTACCCCATGGAAGTATGCTACATACAAACCACGAATGCAAGCATGTGTGTGTGTGTGTGTGTGTGTGTGTGTGTGTCACTTCAAAATTTCTATGTGCATGATGAAAAGGTAAATCTCACCAAACTCTAAGTGTGATTCATTTTAACACAGTTTAGTTAACTCCATATATGAAGACTACTATTGCAATAGATATAGAAATGACTACTAAAATACTGGGGGTTTTTTGTTTGTTTTCAAACCGGTCTACACTGACGGGTTATTTCTATGCAGACTAATCACATTCCAGGGATGCAATAGTTGCATGAGGCTGGTGAAAGCTCTATGCCCAGGACCCTAACTACCCTGCCTCCTTTATCACATCTATCAGTTTCACCAAGGTCAGAACTGGATCCCAGGTAGAGTCTGGGACTTGCTCAAAGCCAAGTGAACCAGGATTTGGGCCAGAGTCATGCTGACCACCACCATATACTGCCTTGCCTCCCGCACCAGGCACGAAAAGTTCATGGGTTGGGGCCCTGTTCCTCACCGGTCTCCACTTGGATGGAGTGGGGCTTCCTGATGTGTGTGATGGGTTCCTCCAGGCCACGCTGGGTTTTTGTTTTCGTCATGAGAAGACCGGTCACCTCATCTCCCAGGTACTCCAATGGACTCCAGAACCAATTGGCTGCCTTGAAACCCTGACAAGGAAGGGCAGAGTAGTGAGGTCACCTCTGTACCTCAGTCAGAGGCTGGTGGGGGGCATCCACTGGGACCCAATGGCAGAAGAGTGGGCATTTAACAACTTTCTTGTTTTCAAGGTACCAGGAGATGGGGCGAGCTGATCCTAGCCCAGGCACTCACTGATGTACCAAATAGTGCTTTGTCCTTGGTTAGACTACATATATATTAAAAACCTTTAGGAGACAAACATTAAGGCTCTTATGATAAACTGACCACCAGGGACCACCACAGGCTAAATTATTCAGCCCCAAAATATGAAATATAACACAACAAAGATCCCAAGGGCTTAACAATGCTTGGTAATGGACAGGCTGTTTTCTCCCCAGCCGTGTAACTGGAGACAAGTTGGCACCAGTTCCTATGTGCATTCTGTCTCTCTCCTCCCCTCCTTCTCTCCCTCTCTCCTCCCATGCCCCTCTCTCCCTCTCTTCCTCTCTCCTCCCCTCCCTCTCTCCCTCTCTCCTCCCCTCCCTCTCTCCCTCTCCCTCCTCCCTCTCTCCTCCTTCTCTTCCCCTCCCTCTTCCCCTCTCTCCCCCTTCCTCTCTCCTCCCCTCCCTCTCTTCTCCCCTCCCTCTCTTCCCTCTCTTCTCTCTTCCCTTTCTCCCCACCTCTCTCTCCTTTCCTTCCTTCCCCTCCCTCTCTCCCTCTCCCTCCTCCCTCTTCTCCTCTCTCCCCCTCCCTCTCTTCCCTCTCTCCCCCTCCCTCTTCCCCTCTCTCCTATCCTCCCTCTCCGCCCCTTCCTCTTTCCCTCTCTCTGTACTTGGGACAGTGCCCTCACTTTTCCGTCATGCTGGGTTGGAAGTGCACGGTCAATGAGCTCCCTCTCCTCCTGAATCCTTCTGTAGCTCTCCCCAGCATGCATCAGCAGCTCACTCGTGGGCTTCTTCAGATGCTCTTAAAGAGGAAGAAGGAAGAATGTGACCGCTGCACCCAGACAGAATGCACAGGCTATGGTGCTATGGCTGCACCCAGACAGACCGCACAGGTTCTGGCGCTATGAACCGGGTGGTCCACTTTCGGGCTCATTTCAGGACTCACTGAGGCCTGAGAACCCAAAGCGCTCAACAGTGATGGCACAAATGCTAGTCGGTGTGAGTCCAGGTTGCAGAAGGGTGGGGAAGAAGACACAGTAGAGCCCCGGCACCAGATGAAGGCCTGGCAGGTCCCTGTCAGCTTAGCTCACCACTAAGGACTTGCTGTTGCTTCTTCCACAAGGCAATGTGCCGTCGCCAGTTCTTTAGGAAGTTGTGCTGAAGAGGTGGAGCCCATGGAGGTCTCTTCTCTTCCTTTGGGGCCTTTGGCTTCGGCTCTTCCTTAGCTGAGATGAGGGTCATCAAACAGGGCTGGATGTGGATCAGCTTAGCCAGCTGGAACGTACAAGGAGGGGAGGGAGTTCTGGCTTTTGCCCTGCTCTAAGAATCCCTCCTCTTCAGGACCATAGGGTGGCAAGGGACAGAAAACAAACCAGGGACCTGGGGGATGCTGACAGTGTCCTCTGCCCAGAAAGGACAGCATCCTTTAGGGTAGCTCTTCTTCACCACTGATGACTTCCTCCAGGGTCACTGAGCTGGGCCCCTACTACCCACAGCCAATAGAAGTGAAGGATCTGAGCTAGAGGAGCGCTCTGTGATAGGAAGGTAGCACAGCGGACAGTGGGGGACATCTCCCTCCCGCAATCCGTTCCCCAGAAACGGGAAATGAGGAGCTGGGCCCAGAGCTGCTAGCTACCTTGTGAGGTTCAGTTTACCCAGACCCAGGTTCCTACAAGGCAAGTTCTCAATTCCTTTCAGTAAACCCCCACTTCAGCCAGGGGTGGCTTCGATGGGCAACTGGCTTCTGTAACTTCCAACTACTTCCCAAAGGATACCTTATCATCTAGGCCCAGAAGCTGACCTCTATCACTCAAACCTGACCAGTGTACCCCATCTCCACAAACGCCCTTTTGACTCTGCGGGGGAGCGAATGGCTTTGCCAAATTCTCTTGATCACACAGCTCTGTAGGAACAAACCTGGGTGTTCCCTCGAGCAACTGCGATTCTTTTAAAGTCCTGAAGACTCCCCAAGATCTGATGAGGCAGGATCTGGTCACTGCTTAAGTAATTGTCGCCCGGACCTGGGGAGGAAAGAGGAACAGAGAAACAGAGGCTGTGAACTACCCACAGAGCGACTGTGTCTCAGAGAGTGGGCTTTCAACACCCACCCGGGAATACAAGGCCCAGAGAAGCCATACCAGAGTAGTCCAGGGGCTTTGTGGCAACATCGGGGTGAGCAGGGTGTGCTACCAAGTGGTAGACCTTCCGGCCAGAATCCTTCGGTTTGAGCTTACGGATGATAAATTTCTGCGTAATGACAGGCTTCCCTTCTGTTTCCACAAACCGAGGGATGTGTTGCTAAAAAAGAAACAAAGCTGAGGAAAATGCAACCTGGGAAGAGGAGGAGAAACATACATTCTCACACACACACACACACACACACACACACACACACACACACACACACACCAATTCTTGGTAGAATTCCTGAGACTGATTACTCTGCTTCCCCAGCTCCATCCATACTTCTTGACCTGGAAATGCCTGTGACAGACCTGAGATTTAGGAGCCACCTGGAGCAGGGAAAATGTCCAGGCAGACTATGTAAGGGTGACTGCCAGGTAAGAGGAAAGGCTGGAGATCAGTAGCCTTGTGCTCATTTCTAACTACGCTGCTAGAACTTACTTGCCCGTCTGCGGAATGGGTGTGATGGCACTTGCCACAAGGTACCTAGCTATTTTGTGGTTCTACTAGACTCTCAAAATTTGAAAACCTAACTTCCTGTAAGTTCCTTCAGCTACTAAAGTAAAATAAATTGTATCTGATGGCTTTTTTTTTCTTTCATGGGATTGGTGACTCCTTGGGATCAGGAAGCCAGTGGAGGGATGGATCATGACAGTGGCTGGATGTTCTAAGGGATCCCTGGCCTTCCACCTTACCTTCTTCAAGTCTTCCTTCTTAATGGCCAAGGCAAGAATGTCATCTCCTTGTAAGACATTGCTGACAGGCTCAGGCTCTTCCTGAATGGGGGGAGTGGGCTGTTCAGCTGTCTTTGTCCGCTTCTTATCTGGAGAGAAGCAAAGAGATATGTGCCAAGAGCTCTCTGCATATATTCATACAGAAATATACTCAGGATGCAGCTCAGTGGTAGAGTGTTTGCCTAGCAAGTATGTGCAGGTTAGTGAGGTTCAATTCCTCACACCACAAGTTCAAGGCTAGCCTTGAGCTCATAGAGATCCACCTGTTTCGAAGTGCTAGACTTATACTGGGCACCAATGGGCTTGGCCCTTTTTAATTTTACCTTTATTTTATTTTATTATTTATTTATTTTGAGACAGGGCTTCTCTGTATAGCTCTGGCTGTCCTGGACTCCCTCTGTAGACCAGGCTGGCCTCAAACTCACAGAGATCTGCCTGCCTCTGCCTCCTGAGTGCTAGAATTAAAGGCATGCGACACCACTGTCCTGTTAATTTTGATTTTTTTGAGATAAGGTTTCATATAACCCTGGCTTCCCTCAAATTCACCATGTAGCCCAGGATAACCTTGATGGTCCTACTAACTCTCTCTTTCAAGAACTGAGATTGCAGGTGCATGCCACCACATGCAGCAGCTTGGCATTGGGCTTCCTTTTCTCTTTTTGAGACAAGAGTCTCGCGGTGTCATCCTGGTTGGCCTGAAATTTGCTTTATAGACTAGGATGGCCTTGAACTTAACAGAAATCCACCTGCCTCTGCCACCATGACAGTTTTGACCAGTGTTGTAAGACCTGCTATCTGGCGCGTGTTTTTCTTGAAGAGGACCCAGGTTCCGATGACTAACACCTGCATGCCAATTCAAAGCCATTTGTAACACCAATCCCAGGGGGTCTGATGCCCCCTTCTGACCATCATGTGCACCAGGTATACATGCGGTTGACATATATACATTAAGCAAAACACTCATACATAAAGTAAATCTTTTTTTTTTAAGAAAGAAACCTTTAATCCTAGCACTTAGGAGGCTGAGGCAGGAGGATTTCTGTGTTTCAATCTGCTCTATATAGGGAGACCAGGCCAACCAGAGCTACATGGTGAGGTCTGGGAAGACAGAGTTTCAGTTTTGGGATGAAAACAGATTCAGGGGACAAAATGGCCAGGTCGACTAAATGTGGGATACTAGTCTGGCACGCAGGGGCCCCCAACCCAGGGGTGGCTGTGGGAGCTTCGATAAAGAAAGCTACTGAAAGCAAAGGAGGAAGAGAAGCCCAACAACAGCCACAAAATTCCAGAAGGAACTGTGTGAAGAGGCCTTGAGGCCAAAGAGGAGGGAGAACCCCCTGGAACTCAAAGCATGCACTGTGAGATCACTGGGGTAGTGAGATGGGGATGGGAGAAGAAAGGCAGGAGGAAATAGGAGTCCAGCCACTGGTACAACGGATTTCAGCCTATCCTGAGGACAGAGGCAGGCAGGGCCAGAGACAGCCTAGGGGTCAAGATTGAGGACAAGATTATTTAAGGGTCTAACTCAGCCTGAGATGCTAGATGCCACCAGTGGCCCATGCAACTTCACAAAAGTGCAGGGACCAGAGTTTATGCCACTTAAGTGACAGCCAGAGGCCCTCTGATCAGGACGCGTTCTGTCTGCCTCCAGAGAGGTGGCTTATCTCTTTCAGATGTACACCTGGCTTCTCTTGTTGGTGATTTCATCTTTTCCTCCCCTCTGGTTGAGAAGGGTTTGATGTAAACATCTATACAAAAATATCAAAGGAGAACCTAAACTCAGCCATCAGGAGGTTTAGAACAACATTTTGGTTTTATCCAGCGCTTCGGGAGTTTAGAACAACATTTGAGTTTTATCTAGTGACTCTCAAAGTGTTCTAATCTGCGGTACCAGTACCACATCAAGGCAGGGGCTTTGGTTTACACAATCAAACTGGCTTGTTTTGTTTTTAAAGGAAATATCTGCATTGCAGGTTTTTTTTTTAATAATTCCAAACATAACTCTAAGTCCATCTCCTCCACAGGCGAAGTAGCTCAGGGTGTCTCTCTGCACAAAGTGCACACACACAGACACACGCAGAGCTGAGCAGTCTGACCCACTTCAGTCTGATCTTCCACCACACCGGGAGATGCTGCCTTGGGTTTTGATATTTAGCTTTCTTTTCTTTTCTGTTCTTTTCTTTTCCCCTGGAGACAGGGTTTCTCTGTGGAGCCCTGGCTGTCCTGGAACTCGCTCTGTAGAACAGAGACCCACCTTCCTCTGCCGGGATGAAAGTCGTGTGCCACCACCCTGCACAAGCTTTCTTTCTGAGACAGGATCTTCCTATTGAAGCCCAGGCTGGCCTGGAATTTGCCATCTTCCTGCCTCAGCTGCCTGAGTGCTGAGATTATTGGCCCCCATCTCGATGGGCTTGGGCTCTGATTTTGAATTCTCTCCCCTTCTATACAAACATCAAAGCAGGTGATAACCCATGAGGGAACTGCGGCCAGCTGAAGATCCGCTGTCAGAAGCATTTCCATATTATTTATGCTTCCCAAGACATTTGTTTCTTCTATCCATCACTGTGGTCAAGCTACATCTTCCCTAGGAATATGCCTTTCGCTGATGGGTATAGAATTACTGGTAGATACTGTAAACACAAACCTTCAACACTGCTGACGACTCCTGGGGCCAAAAATCCCACCACGCTCAGCTAGCAACACAGACCCTGATTGGTTGAGGCTGATGCAGCCCTTGAAAGCTCTGGTCTGAGGTTTGAACTATCTTGAGTGCCTTACAATAAACGCTGCCACTCTGCACAGTTGGGAGATGGCACGTGCTCTGGTTAACTAAACATTCACTAAACTAATATATGCATTTTAAAGTGAAGTCCGTCTCAGAGAGTATCCACCAAGTACCTACTTTTGTTGTTCTGTTTTCTTTTGAGACAGGGACTCCTTCTAGCCCAGGTTGACTTAGAACTCACTATTTAGCCAAGGTTTGCCTCACAGTCATGGCAATTCTCCTGCCTCAGCTTTCTCAGGGCTGCTTTTACAGGTGTGAGCTACTACGCGTGGCTAACCAAGCACCTTCTATGTGCTGCAAAGGACAAAGGAGGTAATATATAAGGCGTTAATTCAGTTCCTCTTGAAGGAAACACACAGTGATCTTAAACGTGAATGAAAAGCACACTAATAGGCCTGATTAGCCATTCAAAGAGCAACTATGCTAGTTGCAGAGTTGAAGGCCCTAAAGAAGGTTCAAGGAACAGCTGGAGGGACAGCTGTCCGGCCCGGAAGAGCTGGAAGGGTGCAAACGCTTTGCAGAGGTCCAGCAAACGGCGGTATTCCAGGAAAGGCCATGGTGGGAACAAGGCTGGATGACACAGAAAGCTTGCTGGGGGGGGGCAGGGCTGCTGATCGGGATGAGGGACAACAGCGTGGTGGCTTTGGGGCCTTATCCCAAAACAAACGAACAACGATAAAGGTGCTCCGTGACTATTCACTGGCATGAACTGAACTTTACATGGATATTAAATGACATTCAGATCAGGGGTCTGACCCCTGGTACAGGACAGTGGCATGCTGACAGTGACATGCCAGAATGATCCATCCAATGACAGAGAGACAGACAGACTGGAGGCAGACTAGGTAGGAGGGACCAGTCCGCAGGCTGGTGGCAGTTCTGGTATTCTGGAGAACCACACAGGGTAGAGATGCTTCACCGCTAAATCTGAGGCCCATGAGTTCATTCTGGAAACCCAAGCTGAGCGGGGCTGTTGGTCAGCCGGACAGCTGCCAGTTCTCTGCCCTGACAGGGGTCAGACACAAGCGTCTTTGAATAGGACAGTTGGGCAATACCTCTGCTAAGGCAAGAGGAGTTGCTGAGGGCGTCAGAAAGAAGGGACCTGATTTTTCTTTTCTACTTCTTGCACAAATGTCATTCTTCCTCAGTGTTGCTGAAAGCTTTTGGGAAGCTGACTTCAGGGTTGAGCTGAGGGAACCAAGCCAGGACCTGTCCCTCCCAGAGCAGAGCTGTCTTTGTAGTTAGAAGGGGCACCTGGTGCTTCTGGTAGCTTAGCAACCAGGCCAAGGAGAGCCACGGGACTTGGTAGGTAGTTCAGGTTTCTAAACAGGTCCCCAGTCACGTTTGCTTGCCTTTCCGCTCACGAATCAAGAGACCCCAGAGACACACAGTACACACACTCCAAGGTCACACTTGTGGACTGGACACACTGGGCGGGCAGGCGTGCGACACTGGAGGCTTCTGAGAAAGTTCAAGAGAAAGGGACCTTGCCTGTTAAACACTGTTTCTTTTTCCTCTCCTCACTGTGGCACATGTTCTTAACTCAAAGACTATTTAACAGATCGAATCCCTCCCTTATTAAAAACAAATACACGATGAAAAAAAAATCCTTCCTTGATCTGTTTACAGCAGAAAGTTCAAATCTGATTAAGGCCAGTCTGAAAGTAGGTGAGCAGGAGGCAGTGGCTGGGAGAGCCCTTGGCTGCCCTTGGGAAAGGGAAGCGATTTTTTCCCCCCTCTCTCTCCTCCTCTCTTAACTATTAAAAGTATGTCACGAAACAGCACTGGCTTTTTATACTAGGAAGAAACATAAAAGAAAGACAAATCAAAAAAAAAAAAAAAAGCCCACTAGGGTCTTTTTAGTTCTCTGGGCCTCCCAGGGGACTCTTACTGACTCTTGGATTGCCCCCCTCTTCACAGTTTGCTGCACCAGGCCTAGGAAGCTGGGTCCCCTCAGGGCCTACAAGGTCACACAACAAGACTTTCTGACTTTGCATGGGAAGTCCTTTTATGGTCTGGCCCCTGCCCACCTGCATGGAGTCCTCTGGTTCCTGTGTTCATTGATCCATGAATTCACACTGCTCTCCAAACCCAGAGAAGCAAAACCTTCCTTTTTTTAGGTGTCTTTTCCTTTAATCTGCCATACAAGCCATCTACCTCAGAAAACCCTTTCCTCCAAGTCTACCAGCCAAGGTCTAACTCAAAAAAGCTCCGAGGGTCCTGAATTCCTATAGGCATCCATATCTGCATTTATAAGCCTTTTGGTATTCCTCTGGGTCTTCACTTGAATGTGTTTCTGAAGGACTGGAGTCACACAGCGTCCACACATGACAGACCTCAGTAAATGAAACCAGGGCGAGGGATAGCTCAGTACCAGAGAGTTGCTTAGCACACACAGGGCCACTGGATTCCATTCCCAGGAGGAAATTTTTAAAAAGGGAATAGGTTGCAAACAGTAATAGAAACATTCATGGTGCTAGCCCATGTTAGCCTGGATGTCTGTCATGAGTCTGGAAAGGCCGAGTGGTAGGAAATAAATGGCACTTTGAAACCAGTAGAGTTAGGGTTTTTGCTGTCGTTTTTACTGGTGGATTTTCCCCCGGCATGACTATTTAGGTGACCCCTGCCTCAATTCCCAAGAACCTCATCAAGTGCTCCCTGGTTCTTCGGCATCTCACCCAAACCAGGAAGCCTGTCCCCTGCCCCACCCTAAGATATAATTTGACTTGGAGGAGTCTTACTCCTCCTGTCCAAGGCTGTCCACGTCCCACTGACCCCTGAAGTCTCTGTTAGTCCCTCATTTGCCATATCACCACCACCGAAGTCCGGAGCGCTGTGTCTCCCTCCTTCCTTCATCTGTGTTCTGTACACCATGGTCTCAGTGACCCTCCCTCGAATTTGTAGTGTCCTAACCCCAGCCCAAGCATCCCTGTCGGGTTTTCCTGAGCACCCAAGGCCTCCAGCGCCAACCTTTGACGCTCTCTGCGGCCTCCAAGAACTTGCTGGTTGGAATTTTGACACGAGATTCCTTCTTAAGGGCCTTCATGGTGCCGCCCCAGGTTACCAGCGTGGGCCTGCGCGTCCGGCCCCCAAGGTGACTGCGCAGCGCGGCACCCCCCTGAGACCCCGCCCGCAAGCGGCCGCCGCAGCGTCCATAGCAACCAGCGCCCCGCGCGGGGGCGCGCACCCACCGATAAACTTGGGCGGGGACTGCTTGTCATTAGACTTCTTCATCAGGAAGCGACCCCGCGCGCCGCGAGCGGCTCCTCAGGCTCGCTCACAGACACGGAGAATGCCCGGGTCAGACTCTTGACGTCACAGGAGGCGCTAGAGAGCTCCAAGGCGTCACCGACCGTTTAGGACAGAGTATGGCTGCAGTAGCTGGCAGAGACAAAGTAGCTGGAATGGGGACAGTAGTAATTCGGCTGCCCTGTGCGATCCCCTACCCAGAGTCCCTCAGATGCTCCTGCCCTGAGCCACCACTTGCTGGCCGACCTTTAAGCTTCCCTGAACCACCAGCTCACACCCTGCTGACCACGCCTTGACCACTTCTCCTGTCTCCAGACACCTCTGCCCCTCCCACGCAGTAGCCACTGGGACTTCACTTCCTAGGACAGCCTAACTTTTCCCATACTTGGGGTCTTTGCATACAGATGTTGCATTTGGTTCCCAAGTGAAGGTGTCCCTTCCTGTTATCTCAAATTAATCTCTCTCCCTCTTCCCCACCCCATCCCCTCTATCTCTTATCATTTCTATTTTTGGTTTTTCAAGACATGGTTTCTCACGTAGCCCTGGCTATCCTGGAACTTGCTCTGTAGACCAGGCTGGCCTTGAACTCCTACCTCTTGGCTGCTGCCCAGCTTCCAAATTTCTGCTTTAAAAAAAACAAAACAAAAACAAAAAACCAGAGCTCTACTGCATTCTGGAATTACCTGGTTTGTTTCTGAGGTTGGGCCCCTTGCAAGGGCCAGGACTTTTACTACAAGCTCCTAGATCTCGCACCCCATTACTTGACACATGCTCCAAAGGCAGCCCTCCTGCTCCCCTGTACTCCCACAGAGTCTCTCGGGGGCACTTAGGGGGCACTTAGCATACCTGGGCCCTCCAGGAGCAGGCTCTGGGACACAGAGAAGAGTGAAAGGGGGCTAGAGAGATGGCTCAGAGGTTAAGAGCACTGGCTGTTCTTCCAGAGGTCCTGAGTTCAATTCCCAGCAACCACATGGTGGCTCACACCATCTGTAATGAGATCTGGTGCCGGCTTCTGGCCTGCAGGTATACAAGCAGACAGAACACTATGCACATAATAAATAAATAAATTTTTTTAAAAAAAGAGTGAAAAGCCATAAGGGGCCTAGGTAATATGCGCTGGTGAGATTTCCTTCCCCTGTAGGAACTGTGTAGTCCACAAACGAAAGGAGGAAAGGAAATGAAAGGAAGCTTCTAGCCATAAATGCAGGCTCACCTTCAATGACCTTTATGACAACCTAAGGAAGTCTCATGGATTTTTTTTTTTTCATTTAAAGACATGATTTCTTTAACCCAAGTTATCCTCAAACTTAGTCCTACAGCAAAGGATCCTGATGCTTCTGTCTTCCCACAAACGCGGAGACCACAGATGTGCTGGATCTCCAGGCTTGGGTAAAGATGGTTTTGTGTTCCAATGCAGGAGATTGAACCCAGGGCCTTGCTGTACAGTAGGCAAGCGTTCTGTCCCGGACCTATAGCACAGCCCACGTCGTTTTCCACAGGAAAGCATGTAGGTACCAGACAGGTAGTCATTTCGATTACGTAATGTTTAAGAAAACAGCCCTTCTGGAATGTGGTGGGCTCTCCATCTTCTGCTCATGGTGGGGAGGGCTGTAGAGCAGTGGATCTAAAGACGCAACTCCCTACTCCGGAGGTTAAAGCAAGAAGATCAAAAGTTCTAGGTCATCCTCAACTACATAGAAGATATTAGACCTGCATGGGCTAGAATCCTGTTAAGAAAAAAAAATCAAAAGAATGGAGAGAAAGAAGAGAGACAAAAAAAAAATGTCCGGGTTGGTTAAAGCAACCGGTACATGGATTTTGTTGTGGTCAGCATTTCTGGCAAGCAGTTTTCCAGGTGTGTCTTCTTCCCCCAAACTTGGGACTAGGGAGTGCTCCGGAAGGGAGGGTGTATGCATTCCTAACTATCTTTATTGGTGTGGTTAACCAGCAAGAAACAGAGCAAAGAGGAACCAACAGAAACTTCTGAAAATGGTCTCCGTGTTGGGGGCTCCTGTGTGTTTTCAGTCAGGCTAATGACACATGACGGGGAGGATATCAAAACATCACAATTCCTCCTCCCCCATTCCTTGGGATTCCCCCATTCCCACTGTGTGTCAGAGGCTAAGTTTAGCTGATACTCAGGGGAGGGACCCAATGGAGACCTCTCTCTTCCTAATGTTTGGCTGTGGGTCTCTGCACCTATCCCTGTCAGCTGCCTGAGGATGCCTCTCTGGTGATGAGTGGACTAGACACTGATCTGTGAGTATAGGAGAGCATCATTAAGAATCATTTCATTGATTTTTTTTGATTATCTGTTCATCTGCACATTTATTTTTATTATTTTGTAATCACTAATCACGTTTCTTTTCTTCTTCTCCTCTTTCCCCTCCTCCTCTTCTTTTTTCTTCTTTGTTTTTTTTTTTTTTTTTTTTTTTTTTTTTTTTTTTTTTTGTGACAGGGTTTCTTTGTATACTCCTGACTGTTTTGGAACTCACACTGTAGACCAGGCTGATCTCAAACTCACAGAGTTCTGCCTACCTCTGCCTCCCAAGTGCTGGAATTAAAGCCATGTGTCACCACCACCCAGTTCATTTCTTGTGTGTACATATGTGTGTGGGCACGTGTGCCACAGCTCACGTGTGGAGGCCACAGGATTACTTGCAGGAGTCCTTTTTCTCCCTCCACTCTGTGGGACCCAGGGCATCAGGCTTTACGGCAACTGCCTCTATCCCTCTGAACCATCTCACAGGCCCTATGTTTAATTTTGCCCATGATTTCCCATTCAACCATAGGGACTCCCTGAAGCTCATTCCTGTGCTTTTGGGTGGGCTTAGAATAAGGTCAGTGTCCCTTGGAGCTAGATCTGAGTGTCCTAAAAATAGACCATAACCAGGCTGTGGTGGTGCACGCCTTTGATCCCAGCACTTGGGAGGCAGAGGCAGATGGATCTCTGTGAGTGTGAGGCCAGCCTGGTCTACAGAGTGAGTTCCAGGACAGCCAGGGCTACACAGAGAAACCCTGTCTCAAAAAACCAAAACCAAACAAACAGACAACCAGATTACGTGTGCTGTGAAGAGGGGCAGACGTGATCCAGTGATGTGACAGCTGCAGAAGGAGAGCCCCTGAGGTGAAGACAGGATTGGTGGCCACACTCTGGTACACAACAGGTACCAAAGCCCAGAAGGAGGAAGTGAGGAAGTGCCTCACTTAAAGGCACAGCAGCATTATTTAGCCAGGGAGGCTCCTTCAGCAGGCAACCCTGAGCGGTTTCCTCCAGCCCAGGGAGGGGGAGCTGGTGACTGAGTTTACAGATGATGTACAGACTTGCTTCATGTCCCTATTTATTTCCACCCAGCCAAGTGCAAAGTATTTTGTCAGCTACTCTTTCCAGAGGTTAAACTGCCTCCCTGGATAGAGATCCACCCAAGAGCATCATTAATTTCCTGGGGACAGTCACCTCCCAAAGCCTGAGCCGGGGTAGGCTGACCTCAAGCCTTTCACAGATGGCTTGCCCTCTGGCTCCCCACTTCTGTCTCTACAGACACTTGGCCCACCCCGATTATCCCCAAGCCTCCCTACAGCTGGCCACCCACACACAGAGCTCACTTGTTCTCTACAGCTGGCCTCACATCTGGTTGCCACCCTCATGAAAGTTGACATCAGGCCACTGCCTCCTTACTGTACCCGTGCTTGGCAGACACTCAGTGAGAACCTTACACTAGTCTCAGCCCTGAAGTCAGCTGGACACCCTTTCCAGAGTGGACTTACTCTGGCCTCAGAGATGACACACTGGCCACTACTCCTGGGCTCAAATTCCTTCTCCTTCCTTCCCTCCCCCACCCCCCCCCCCCCGCTCCTTTAAACAAGGTTTTGCTATGTAGCTCCAGACTGATTCTGAGCTAGCCTTATAGTCCAGGCTGGCCTCAAACCCCTGGTGACTCTGGCTTAGCTTCCTCAGAACTGGGATTACAGATAAGGGCCACCATGCCAGAATCCTTTTGGGGGACCACCTAGAGTGAGCGTGAGGCTCATGGACTGCCTGTCCCTACCTGAGCTATCATCCTTAGAGCTGGGGATATTGTGCACCCCAAGATCGCTGTCCCCTCCTATCCCATCCCACAGGTCAGTCCTGTTTGCTTATCACATGCTCTACTACAGGTCTAATCTCCTTCCACGGCGGCAGATGTGCCAGGGAACAGGGCCCTGCTTTCAGAGTAACCCAGTTCCTGGAATAGGATGGCACACAAAGACCATCGTGGTGGGTGGGGTGGGGGAGAGGTGCTCAGAGAGGCATCGGGAGGTTCCATGGCAGCTTCCCCCGGCATCTGTGGGATCTGTGGGTCCGGGAGAGCTCTTCTCCCACGCAGTAGTAGCACCCAAGGCAAAACCATAAACCACACTGGAGTGATTATGAGATTCTCACTAAGTCTTTTCTAAGAAGAAGAGTGCTCTGGGCAAACAGGGTTCCAGCCTCAGCTGCTGTGGAGGACATGCCCCAGACAGATGGACACTAAGTTCTGGGATTCTGTGCCAAGGATACCCACAAAAAAAAGAACTTTTCTGCCCACATCCCACCCTCCACCCTCCTAGTTTCAGGACTGCCTGCTAAGGACACATCTAGGCCGTAAGAACAGGCTCACTTTGGGAAGCTTTGTCCTCCAGGTTGTCAGGTGCCTGAGGGGTCCCCCCCCCCCATGCAGGCACCAAGAGCACATTGTTCTGGAAGAGAAGGTCTGGGAACGGTGGGTGGGGAAACTGAATCAAAATTTCTGAACTCCTTATAGGATATCACATAGTGATAGAGTGTTTGCCCAGCATGCACTGTGCTCTAAGTTCTATCTCCAGTACTGGGGGGAAAAAAAAAGAGGCATCATTAATTTGGGGGCTGATGGATAAGACTTTGTTGGTGGATCGCTTATTTGGCATGCACGAGGCCTTGACTGTCATTCCTGAGCTGCACAAAGCTGGCTGTGGTCTCAGCGCTATTGTTCTCGGCTACATAGTGAGTTCGAGACTAACCCGGGCTACACGAGACCCTGTCTCAGAATTGAATACATAAAAAAGTCTTGGAGTCAGGGAGATGGCAGGGGGTAAAGGTGCCGCCGCAGCTGAGGGCCTGGGTCCACTCCCTGGAATCCACAGGGTGAAAGGAGAGAACCGGCCACCGCACATCGCCCTTGGCTCTCCGGGCGTCTAAGCAGCACACACAATGAATCGATGAAACTCATAAAAGGTATATTTCTTTAGAAATAAAAAGATGAGCTGGGCATGGTGCCATACACCTTTAAACCCTGCACTTGGGAGGTAGAGACAGGAGAATTTCTGTGAGTTCCAGGCTAGCCTGACCTACACAGTGAGACCCTGCTTCAAAATAAATAAGTAAATATTTAGAGAAAATGAAATAATAAAAGCTCTGAACCTGAGCCTCTCTGCGTCTGTGTGACCTGGCCCAGTGAGTCCCCTGAGTGCTTCTCCCTGTCTCACAGTGTAGGCTCAGTACTTATTTCATTGAGTTCCCAGGATCAGTTCAAGGAGAGGAAAAAAGGGTCACACAGAAGAACTCTAAACCCTGATGAAAAGGATTACAGCTAAGGCCCAGCACACTCAGCCCCACTAGAACACTTCTCTCTTAAGCAGCTTGTGGACTTCCCAGAGATGCGCCTGTCTTAATTGCAAGAAGCTGTGAATGTGTTCCCTGGTACGGCAGAAGGGACTTGTCGGGTGTGATTAAGGATCCTGAGATCTGAAAATTATCCCAGATTATCCACTGACCCTTTTAATCACAAACTCATTAGAGAAGAAGAGAGAAGAGTCCGGGCCAGAGAGGGTGGGGCGGTGATGCCAGCACGCTGTGGTCATCCAGGGCCAGGAAAAGCCACAGACTAAAGTGGAAGTAGGCCAGAACAGATTCTCCCTGTGCCCCAGGAGGAACACAGCTCTGTTGACAACTTGAGTTAACCACTGCAGACCTTTGACCTCTGGTTGCTAGATAAGGCATTGTGTTGTCTTAAGCCATAGTTCGTGGGCATTTGTTATAGCAGTAGCAAGAACTACCGTAAAAAACGCCAGGTGAGGTGCTGCCGGTCTATAATCCTAGCTTTGGGGTGGCCGCGGCAGGAGGATCAGGGTTTCAAAGTCATTCTCGACTATGTAACCGGTTTGAGGTAGACTTGGACCACACGAACCCTTGTCTCAAAATCAATAAGATAAAACAATCTTAGGCCCGGAGAGATGGCTCATGAATTAAGAGCACTTACTGCTGTTAGAGAGGAGCTGGTTCCCAGCATCCTCTGGGCGACTCACCACAGCCTGCAACTTCATTCCCAGGGGCTCTGATTCCTGGCTCTGGCCTCCCCTGGTTCCTGCACACATGTAGTACACCAACTCATGCAGGTGCAGGCCCACACGTGTACACAAAATAAAAACAAATCTTTAAAAAATAACAAATCTTTAAGAAACAATAATCTAGACAGGCAGTAGTGGTGCACACCTTTAATCCCAGTACTCGGGAGGCAGAGACAGGTGGATCTCTGTGAGTTCAAGGCCATCCTGGCCTACAAGAGTGAGTTCCAGAACAGTGAGGACTGTTACACAGAGAAACCCTGTCTCAAAACAAAACAAAACAAAACAACCACAAATAAATAAAAAACAAAAACAAAAACAAAACAAACAAAAAATAAATAATCTTAGGTCTAGCGAGATGGCTCAGCAGTTGAGAGCACTCTGACTGTTCTTCCAGAGGACCCAACGTTCAATTCCCAGCACTCATATGGTAGCTCACAAACATCTTTAACTCCAGTTCCAGGGGATCTGACACCCTCTTCTAGCCTCCTACCCTAGGCACACATGGCACATACACATATATGCAGGCAAAAGCACCCACATACATAAAACATAGAAATAAAAATTTTAAAATAATAATAAAATAGTCTCTAAAGGCCACACCCTATTTTGATGATATTTCTTTGTCCCTCTCTGGACTAGCCCATGGATCTAGAGGAGTTTGTTCTGAATGGCTGACATTTCCTAGGGTTACGATGGATCTAGAGGAGTTTACCCTGAACGGCTAACATTTCTAGGGTTACCATGGACTCAGTGGTTTTATATCACTTGATGTGCACTGATTCCTTAAAAAAAAAAAACTGGAGCCAGGCAGTGGTGGAGCACGCCTTTAATCCCAGCACTTGGGAGGCAGAGGCAGGCTGATCTCTATGAGTTCGAGGCCAGCCTGGTCTACAAGAGCTAGTTCCAGGACAGGCTCTAAAAATACAGTGAAACCATGTCTCGAAAAAAAAAAAACAAACAAACAAAAACCTGGATAATTTACAAACATTTTATACTCATTATTTTAAGAGTATAATCCAGTATTTTTAAGATCATTCATGAGGTTGAATGATCACTGTTGTGATCTAGCTGCCCTCACTCTCCCTGACCCACAGCGGAACTTCCTTGTGGTCTGTAATTGACAAGGATGTTTGTGTTCTTTCTGGCCAGTGGTTTTCCACAGAAGCAGTAGAGGTATAAAAGGCTTTAGCTTGGGGCAAAATAAAGGTTGCTGTTCTTCTACCTGAAAAGAAGCCACAGTGTCTCAATCCTGGCACCCCCCTCTCCCCGCCAGTCTCGGCATCCAGGTCATGCCAGCAGTGCAGCAGATCACCACTACTATCCAGTTCTAGAGCATTCTCATCGCCTCCAAAGGAAACCTTAAACCCTTTAGTCATTCCCTAGCCTTCTTCCAACCTACTCTCCCCAAACCACTAATTTGTCCGTCTCTGTGAATGTGCCTATTCTAGACATTCCATATATATGAAATCATGCATATGTGACTTGTTCTGTCTTTGTAATGTGTTCAAGGTCCATCCACAAAGTACATATTTCACCTCTCATTCTTTAAATTGCATTTATTTGTGTGTGTGTGTGTGTGTGTGTGTGTGTGTGTACATTCCACAGCCACATGTGGAGGTCAAAGAACAACATGCAGGAGTTAGCTCTCTCCTTCTACCATGTGGGCCCCAGGGCTTGAACTCAGGTCATCAGATTTGGTGGCAAGTGCCTTTCCTGGCTAAGCCATCTCAAAGGCCCTATTTTATCTCTTCTTATTGCTGAATGATATTCCATTATATGAATTCACTACATTTTATTATTTGTCCATTCATTAGTTGAAGACTTGTGGCTATCATAATACTGCTGTGAACATTTGTGCACAAGTCTGTGTGTGATTGTGTGTTTTCATTCTCTTGGGTGTATTTCCAGAAATAAAATTGTGAGTTTTTATAGTAACTATAAGTTTAACTTTACTTATTTATCCACCCATCCATCCATCTGTCCATCTGAGACAGGGTCTCAAATGTAGTTTAGACTGGCCTTGAACTCATTATGTGGTCAAGAATGACCTTAAACTTCTGCTCCTCTTGTCTGCACCTCCCCAGTGCTTGGCTCACAGGTGCTGGGTTTGAACTTAGGGCCCCAAGCATACTAGGTATGTACTCTATGGACTGAGCCACTTCCCCAGCCCTAGGCTTAACTTTCTGAGGAACTGTAGGACTGCTTCCCACTGCAGCCACACCTTCTCTGGGAGTGTGTGTTGCCCCAGTTCCTCTCTATCATTTATTTTCCTTTTCCATATGTGGCTGTGTTCTCCCACTAAGTTAAATCCTCAGATCTTTTCCTTGTTTTTGGTTTTGGTTGTTCAAGACAGGGTTTCTCAGTAGCTATGGAGCCTGTCCTGGAACTTCCTCTGTAGACCAGGCTGCCTCTGCCTCTAGTGTGCTGGGATTAAAGGTATGCACCACCATCACCCAGCGTTTTTCTGGTTTTGAATGAAACAGATGATACCCATTCTACTGGGTCTGTAGAGGTATCTCACTGTGTTTTGATTTCCAACTCTGCCCAGTGATGCTGAATGTTGAGCATATTTTCATGTGTTTTATAATTTGAAGAAAAGTCTACTCAAATCCTTTGTCCATTTTTTAATCTGATTGCTTGTCTGTCGAGTTGTAGGAATTCTTTTTGTGATTAGTGCTTCTCCAGATTTATGTTTGGCAAATATCTTCTCCCTTCCTGAGGTTTCCTCTTCCTCCTCTACCAATGCTGCTGCTGCTGCTTTGCCTTTGTCCTGACCTCAAGATTTTACTGCCTCAACGTCCCGCATGCTGGGATGACAGGGGCGCGACATCTTGACCAACTTCTTACCTTGTTTACATTGTTCTTTTCTTGTTTTTTTTTTTCATGTAACGGCCCTAGCTGTCCTGGAACTCGCTATGTAGACCAGGCTGGCCTCAAACTCACAGAGATCCCCCTGCCTCTGCCTCCTGAGTGCTGAGATTAAAGGTGTGCAACCAACCACTGCCCAGCTTGTCTCTTTAGAGACAAGGTTTAACTGTTTAATCCTAGTTGGCATGGTACTCTCTATATTGTTTTGCCTGACCTCAAAAACTCCTACCTTTCTTGGCTTTCTATCTTTTTTTTTAATTTATTTTATTTTTAACTATGTGTTGGGTGATGATAAAGTACATGTGAGTGCAGATGCCCGTTGAGGCCAGAGGAGGGTGTCAGATCGCCTGGACTGGAGTTACAGGCAGTTATGAATCACCAGATGAGGATGCTAGGAATGGAACTCAGGCCCCTGGAAGAGCAGCATGTACTCTCAACAAAGGAGCCATCTCTCCCGCCCCTACTGTTCATTATTATTAATCTGAAGGTGACTGGAAGAAGGGGGATTTCCGTGACAACTTCCTTAATGACAAAAAGCTGAGACCCCACCTACCTCTAAGCCCTCATCAGTGCTGCCAGGGCCCAGGGTTCTGGGGTTTTAATTACAAGAAAGCTCAGCAAAGCACTCAGGCTGGTGTGAGTTAGGCAGGTTCCAAGGCTATTGTCAGTCTTTCTTGTCAAACTTTGGGGGCTGCCAGACCCCAAATAATGACACGGAGACTTATTATTAATCACGAAAGCTTGGCTTTTGCTTAGGCTGTTCCCAACTAGCTCTAATAACTTAATTTAACCAGCTTCTATTAATATACTTTTTGCCTCATGGCTCCTTATCTCTCCTTCATTCTGTACACCAATCAAAATAAAACAGCGACACATTTTCACACAGTATGATCAAATATCCCCAAACATTGGGCAGCCCCAGGCTGAGTTAGAAAGGCCTGAAGTCTCTAGAACGGAACCAATAGAGGCAAAATCCAGAGATTCGGGAAAGGGAAGGCATGTCCTGAGGCACCTCAGGTATCAGGGGTCTGGGGAGGCAGACGGGGGTGGTCCCTGCCCGGATTGATCTGCCACCAGAGAAAAGGGACCATTCCTGTCAGACCTGTTGGGGGAAGGGAAGGACACAAACGTGAGGAGTCACACAGACAGGTGCCCTGTGCCTAGAGGCTGCCCGTCACCTGGTGGCACACACCCTTTCAGATACCCAGGACACAAGTTCTCCACTGAGCCAGGAAGAAAAATTTTCCAGGTGCCCTGGGTCCCAGGTGACAGGGAAATGACAGATCTGTGTGTTGTCAGACACCAGGAATTCCAGCTGTAGATCTGCATTCCCTAAGGCCACTTATGTATGCCCGAATACAGCGAAAAGTCATTAACAGGCTGCCCCCAAATCTACTACGCAGGCACCCTGACTGTGTTCATTTAAAGGCCTTTGAAAAAACAGCAGGTGCAAGATCACTTTGACCTCCCTTGTTCTTTTTAATTTTTTTTTTGTTTATTTGGTTTTTTTGTTTGTTTGTTTGCTTCTCTGTGTAACAGCTTAGATTGTTCTAGAACTCACTTGGTAGCCCAGGCTGTCTTTGAACTCACAGATATGCACCTGCCTCTGACCCCCAAGTGCTGGGAGTAAAGGTGTGCACCCTTCCTTGCTCTTAAAAGCGGCAGGTGAGGGCTTAGCTCAGCGGTAGGATGTTTGGCTAGCACACGCGTGAGACCTGAAGCTCATCCTCGGCACTAGGAAGAAAAGGAGAAACAATAGTTGGAATTCCTGTGTGAACCAGGCACATTGACATACACCTGTACAGCACTCTAGAGACTGAGGCAGGAGGATTGATCATCCAAGGCTACATAGTGAGACCTTGTCTTTAAAGGATAGTCCCTCTGTCGCAGAAGGGTCATTCTCACCCTCTAGGATGGGAATGCGGGGCCCAAGGAAACCTGTGCAAGCCTCCCCCAACTCACGCTTAGCATCCTCGTTGCTTCCCTACCCAGCTCACTATTCCAAGCCTTGCCCCTTAGCCTTATCACGTTTTCCTAATTTACTACTTTGGTCTAATTCAATCCTGGGTCTTTGGGCCTTTGGATTCTTATGCATTCTCCTGTGCCACGCTAAGCTGGTATTACTTTGTCTGCCTTCTCCTATTATCCTGTCTTATGTCAGTTTAATTCTCAGACCCAGCCCACAGACCTCAGGACAGTCTTTTCCTCCGCGACAGCTGTAAACGGCAATGAAAACACTGACCGTGGTGCCTTCCGCACGTGAGCCATGCCCATTTACACAAGGAGCAGCTCCAGGCTCTTTCCACCCACCCATCTGTCACTGTCATCCTTGCAACAGCTTTGGAGGAAGGTCCCGTCCCTGATTCCACCAGTGAGCACATCCAGACTCACAGCATGAGTGGCTTCCCTAAGAGGACCCAGCTGCCGAGTAACTGGCCTGCCCCTTCCCCCAGAGTGTGGCTGTGGCAGTCCCCCAGAATGCCAGGGAGGCAGTGATCAGGGATGCTTCTCAGGCTGGATTCCAAGCTGGGGCTCCGACAAAGAGGGAGAGACAGGGCTACCAGCTCCTGGAGCCTAGCAGTCGTGGCTGCCGGCTGCTCTCACTGACTACTCCTAGCCTGGGCAGGAAGCCATTGAAGATCCTGTGACTGTGTGGAGGTCTGGATTCTTGGGATCTGATGGAGCAGATGCGAAAGTACATCTTATGGAGCCCCTGGTGCACAGACAAATTGGAGGACCTGGGGCTGCTCCAACTCCTTCACTAGCCAGGAAACCCGGAATTCAGAGTGAAGAACCCTTCCTTAGGTAGATAGGTGGGAAACGACAGAAGGGAATTCAGACAGTAGTCTTTCCTGGGAAGAGAGAGCCAACTTAAGCACTGCCTTTCCCTGGAGTTAGAATGGACATATGAGCCTGAGACTGGCAGAAAAAGTCACAAGGCAACAACAGATGGACTCAGCTGTATAAATATAGTTGAAATTGCTAGAAAACCCACTTCCAAAAGAGTAGGGATTTCTGAGGGATAAAAGGAGTAGCATGGGGACAAGCGAACTATAAATTCCAGCTCCTGGGAGGCAGAGGCGGGAGGATCTTGAGTTTAATGTCAGCCCCAGGAACACAGTAAGAGTCTGTCTCCAAACACACAAACAAAACAATATTGCAGCATATTGGAAGCAATATTGCAACAAGTAAAGCAGGGTTAATACATTTGTAATTATTTATCTGCCTACCATTGTCTATCTGGCTAGATATTCCGCCCAGCTTCATCAAGAAGGCATTGCTTAGGGCTGAGGATGGAGTTCAATTGATGGTGTGCTTGCCTTCACACATATACAAGCCTTGATGTATATATCATCAAGCATATGCAAAGCCTGGGGGCTCAGACGATCTTTAGGACCACATAAACCAGGCATGGTGGCCACACCTATAATCCTAGCACCGCAGAGGCGGAGACATAAGAATTAGAAATCCAAGACCACCCTCAGCTACATAGCTAGTTTTATACTACACTGGATTGCGTGAGACCCTGTCTCAGAACCAACCCACCAGTCCCAGTGATAGTGGCGCACACCTTTAGTCCCAGCACTTGGGAGGCAGAGGCAGGCAGATCTCAGTGAGTTCGAGGCCAGCCTGGTCTACAGAGTGATGAGTTCCAGGGCAGCAAGGACTGTTACACAGAGAAACCCTGTCTCGGAAAAAAAAAATCAAAAAACAAAACACAACAACAAAAACAAACAAATGAACAAACAAAAAACCCCTACCAACCCCAAAACAAAACAGTCACAAAGGCTCAGTTATTCTGCTGTTCTTCTTTGTCTTTCTTCACTTCCGGAAACACGGCCACGCGTCTCGCTGTCTCTGCTGTGTCACCAGAGCATCCCGTGAAATGACAGTGCCCAACCATCAGCACCAGAGAAAAGTAAAGAAACACAGGCAGTGTTCTACCTGAGTCGGAGCAAGGACGCCATCCTGGAAGATGCCATGGCGACACAGGGCAGACTGTGGATGCCCACCCCCACAACACCTTTGTCAAGATGCAGCCAGACCAGGACTGCCATCACACTCGCCATGATGCAGCCTACAAGATTAAGAACAACAAGAAAGAGAACTTGGTGCTCACCTCTTGGCCCCCAGAGAATGTACACCTTAAGACCAAAATGATCAATGCAGTCGTCAAAGAGAATCTGGGGAGTCTGGAGAGGCAGCACAGGGATTTAACAGCAGGCACTATTCTTGCAGAGGACTCAAGCTGGTTCCCAGCACTCACATCGGGGGCTCACAACTGCCTGGAATTCCAGGTCCAGGGGTTCTGAAGCCTGTGTCCTCCAGGGGCATCTGCACTCATGTGCACATACCCACACGCAGACACACAAGTATATACAATTAAAAATAAATATGAAGAATGGAAAGGAAGAGGAGGAGAAGGAGGTGATGGAGGGGTGGTGGTAGTGCTGGCAGCAGCAGTCAGCAGCAACACACAGATCTCAAATGTGACTTCCAAATGAACTGCATCCAGACCTTGCCTAGAGCATGTGGCATCCCAGACCTGCCCCCTTCTCGCCAGACCAGAGAGGCTGAGGAAAGGGATCCTACAGGGAGTGGAGGGGGCAATCCCTTGATCCCAGTTGCCAAACTGTCCCTCCTACCTCCCCCCAACACTGTCTTCTGCGTGATTCTAAAGGGCTTTATCTTCTAATTCCTCTTGGTTTGGAGCCAATCATGGCTCCCTTAAGGCACCCAGCTGGGGGTGGCTGGATTTTCTAAGGGTACCCTACTTCCCATACTCTGTCCCCCTTGTCCTTGGCTATCATCTTCCAACCTCAATAATGACTTTGTGCCTGTCTGTTCGGTTCTGTGTGTAAGGTGATGCTGTGGAAACCCACCTCTCCCCAGTTCTCCTCTTCTCGAGGCTCATGGAGGCGCTAGGAGGCAGGAACAGTGAGGGATCCTCATTTAAAAAAAAAAAAAGGTACAATAAAAAGGCTAATTAAAAACAAACAAAAGTATGTTCTTGTACTATTTTGTATAAGCATCTGTTTTGGAGATTCAAAGAATTTTGCTCAAGCACCGCCCCCCAAAGCCCCCCCCACTCTCCCTACCCCCCACCTCCCATCCCCACTCCCCTTACCCCCCAACTCTCTGGTCATGTGACCTTGGGCAATTTCTTTGAGTCTACAACTTTGTGAAAGGGACACCATCTCTCACTGGGTCTTGTTGAGCCTCAACAACTAAACTCAGGCAAAATCGTTGACACAGCGTCTGGTTTACAGTTTCCCACTTCATTGTGCCAGCACCAGGCAAAGCTACCCAAAGAACCAACTAGAAAAAAACCAGAACATGTTCAGTTGAAAAAAGAAAGAAAGAAAAACACTAGTCTGCAAAACTGGCATAGGAATATGATCCCTTTTGTGAAAAAATAATTTTTATCTCTCCATCTACATGTGTATCTATGCATCACGAGCTGTCTGGAACAATCCGCATCCGAATGTTGAAAAAAATTCTGTAGTGTAATTTTTGTTTTTCTTTTATGTGGTTGAAAAAAAGATATGTATTTTTTTCTCAGCAGATTTTTTTTTTTAAAGGAAACCCCTTTGGAAAACAATACAGTAATTCATGCCAAGGGTCGCTAACGCATTTATACCCTTTCTCCCTGCCATCTCCTCCTGGGGCACTGACTAGAGGAAATAATCCAAATAAAGGAAGCAACGATATCCATAAAGACACGCTGCAGAGGTACTCATCATGGGGAAAATTGCGTAACCAAGTAAGTGATTTACATTAGGGTAATGATTAGTAAATGGTTCACTCACCGGAACACTATTCAACAATTAAGAGGAAGACGATGACCGTGGCGCATGGTGGAGAACTGCTTGTGGAAAATGAGAAGCTAAAGGGGCATGGTACAAAATTAGACCCGTGCCTGGATACTCAGCAAAAATACGGCTTGCCCTGGACAAGCGCAGGAAGGACACGTAGGCAAATAAAACCAGTGACAGCATTACCAGGGGGTTTGATTTACAATTCTGCCCAATGTTTCCATTGTATTGCTCGTTTATAATAGTTTAAAAGTTGGCTTTAAAGTTCCCTTTAGGGAAAAGAAAGAGAGAAAAACTAGAGATCTGGGAGTCTTTTACTGGGTTCTAGGCAACCAACTATGCACATACGTATAGTATTTATATGAGGTGCAGTGTAAACTCCGGTTAAAAAAAGAATCAGCTCACTCAATGGAGTTTGGTTGTCTAGAGTTTGGAGTTTTGGTCCCATACAGCCCATGCCATCCTCCAAAATGCTATGTAGCTGAAGCTGACCCCGAACTCCTGAGGTCCCTCCTGCCTTCATTTCCTGAGTGCAAGGACGCAGGTGTTGGACAGCTGCCAGGCTTATTCAGTGTTGGGGATTGCACCAGTGTATGCTAGGCAACCCTCTAACGCCTGAGCTACATCCCCATCGTATCCACAGGATCATAACAGTGGTAATCTTCATCCTCTCAGTCCGGACATGGAACTCAAGGCTGCCGAATGCTGGGCAAGCACTCTACCATTGCGCCACATGGCCACACCCAGCCTAGTAACCGTTAATCTCTGAATGCTGGGACCACCAATGGCACCTGACAGCTTAGTCTCAATTGTGCTGTGCTAACTATCTAAAAATATACTAGCAACACAGCAAATGCTAATTTCTCTTTCTGCTCCTCTCCCATGCCTAGCTGCTCCTCTGCCCACCACTGGCTCCACTCTGAGACCAGACTGCCGTAAGGGTCTCTCTGTCTGAACAGTGCAGATCCCTGTCCCAGAGGGACACACAGGCAGTGGTCCACCCATCACTTCTTACAGTGGCGGCTGGGCACATCTCCTGCCCTTTCTCAGGTCTCTAGGATCTCCCGTACCCCAAGGAGTAGTAGCAAACACCGAGCAGTTGTACAACTCAGTCATTTCGCTCTGTGGCTTTCTCTGCTGAATCAAGCAAAAGAGAATATGCTTCGACCCCAGGAAATGGATGGTGCCACAGAGCAGGGCCAGAGTAAAATGGACCTTCATCATTAAAGCCACTCAAAGACGGGGTACTTAAGTGGTGTGTCTGTGGGTTCATTGTCTGCAGATTCAAGAAATTCCCAACAGGTAATTTTGGGGGAGAAACTGCTTCTGTATTGAACACCTATGTATTTTATTCCTTGTCATTATGCCCTAAACAACACAATGCAGTCATACACACACACACGCACACACACACACACACATATTTAATTAAAAATTATCTTTGAAAAGTTTGAGTGTTTGCTTGCTTGTATGTGTACCACATGCATGCCTGGTGCCTGCAGAGGCCAGAACAGGGTGCCAGGTCCTCCCCCAGAACTTGGCGAGGAAACCATAATATGGGTGCTGGGAACTGAACCCAAGTCCTCTGCAAAAGTACCAACTGCTCTTAACCGATGAGCTATTGCCCCAGCAACACTCCCCGCAACACACACCTTCTTAAAAATTACATGTATTTATTTGGGGTGTCTGTGCATACCATGGCACTTGGGGAGAGTTAGAGGACATCTTGCAGGAGGCAGCTCTTTCCTACCAAGTAGGTCCTGGGGATCAAACTAGGATTGTCAGGCTTGCTGACAAGTGCCCACTGAGTCATCTCGACAGCCCTATTTACACAGATTTATACTGCATTAGGCATTACATGTAACCGAAGATGATCTAAATATAGGAGAAGAGGCCAGGCATGGTGGGACATGTCTGTAAATGCTAGCATCTGGGTGGTGGCAGCGGCAGAATCAAAAGTGAAAGGTTACTTTCAGCTACTCAGAGCTCAAGGCCAGATTACATGAGACCCTGTCTGAAAACACAAAACAGTGCTGAGAAGACAACAGCTAAGGTCCCCAAATGGAAGACTGGATGGTCGAGCCATGGAAGGCTCCCACTCCCACTTTGCCGTGTCGGGAAGTAGCCACTTTCCTGTCCCCACCCCAGGATGCGAGGTGGGAGAAGACAGTTTTGGGGCCCCTGTTTGGAGCCTTGAGGAAACATTCAACAGCTCGATTCCCGGGCCCCACCTCCAGGAGGTTCTGATTCATCTGGAAGGGTGGGATGAGGCTGAGTCACGGGAGGTGATTGGGGCCACCCTGATCTCCCTGGCTCCCATCCAGCCCCTACACAGGCTCCCTGAGGTGCCTCAACAGGGAGGACCCAGACATCTCAGGTGGCACAAGTCCTGGCAGTTAGGAGAAACCCGAGTGGCCTCGGTTTATCTGATGGAACACCTGCCCCAGCGCTGTGCTAGCTTCTTGAATATCAAGATCAGGGGAAGGCTGGGGTGGGGACCCTTGAGCAGCAAAGGCCACCCACCAGCTGCTCTGAGCCTAGGCTGTCTAGGGCCCCAGGGGTATTAAGAATTGGTAAGAAAAATAAAACTTCCTTCCTTCCTCTCAGACCCTCAAAACCAAATGCCCTTAGGCTCCCTTAGCTATCTGTAACACCTTAACCAACAGCCCCAGGGTTTATCTCTCTGAACATCTGTCAACATGGCATCAAGCTCCCTAAGAGCACAGACAGGTCTTATTTTATTCCTCTGTTCATGCCCAGTACAGTGCCTGGCATACCACTGGTGCTCATGAATAAAGGAGAGGGAGTAACAGTTACCACGAGGTCAAAGAAGGCCTGACATTCACAACCACCAGCACATGGAAAATACACACGTTTACCCCTGAGAGGTGGGGAGAACCCCATCCTTCATCATCCACTGGAGACTGAGCCCAGCATGCTTTCATCTGCAGGGTTTGTAAATTACTCTGGCACCCTAGTACCCTTTGCCATGATAAGGAGTCAGTTATAAGCCCCTTAGGTTGAGGATGTAGCTCAGTGATGGAGGATTGCATAACATCAGGAGGGCCTGAGTTCCAGTCCCAGCACAACGAAACAAACCACACAAACACACACATACACGCGCACACACGGCATACAGCAAAACAAACCACACACACAGGCATACAGCATACATCCAAACAAACCATGTGCATGCATACACACACACATACAAACACACTCATGCATGGCATACAGCCAAACAAATCATGCAATCACAGACATACACATGCAAGGCATACAGCAAAACAAACCATGCATAGACAGACATATACACACACGGCATACAGCAAAATAAGCCATGTACATGCACGCACACACATAAACACACTCATGCATGGTATACAGCCAAACAAACCATGCACACACAAACACACACAGAGACAGAGCATACAATTCCCAAGAAAAGCCAGGCAGTGGTGGCGCATGCCTTCAGTCTCAGGACTCGGGAGACAGAGGCAGGTGGATCTCTGTGAGTTCGAGGCTAGCCTGGTCTACAAGAGTGAGTTCCAGACAGGCTCCAAAGCTACACAGAGAAACCCTGTCTCAAAAAACCAAAAAAAAAAAAAAAAATTCTCAAGAAAGAGTGAAAGGCTGGGAATGGCTCAAGGGGGCGGAAGACATTTAGGTTTTCTTTAAGACAAAGAGTAAGAGATTTATTAAAAGAAAGAGATTTATTGACAGAAGTATTAATGTGACAGACACACAAACAGGCAGCAGCACAGTGTGGACTCTGAGGCGCATTCAGGCCCCAGTGCTATGGGCACAAGGATAACATAGCTGGGGCTCTGAAGAGAATTCAAGTTCCGCAAGGCAAAGTTGGGGGGGTCCCTTCCTACAGGCTTCGGAGGAAGGGGGAGGGTTTGCCTTCCTCAGGGCTGTCTCCGACTCCACTGCAGGCAGTAGGGGAGAGGAAGGAGGGTGTTGCATTGCCAGCAAGGAATAAGCCACTTTGAAGAGGAGGGGGCGTCTAGCTGAGGCAAACCCAATATGGCAGCCCTCCCATGTCCAGAGAGTATGACAACCTGGGGTCTATAGGGTGGGACACCGAGGAGCCCAGTGGGGCTAGGGATTCCCAGCCTGGCTTTTCTAGCATAGAACGAGGAGGTTGCTGCAGGTGAGCAGGAGTCTGGTCTGGATTCTAACACTGAGGGTCGCTCATTTTTAAAAAAAAAAAAAAAAAGGAAACTCAGGCTTAGTTCAGCAAGAGAATAATTGTCCGATTTGAGTAAGGCCATAGCTTTGATCCTAACTTGAGTTCAGTGAGTCTGAGGCCAGCCTGGTCTACAAAATGAGTTCCAGGACAATCAGGACTATAACACAGAGAAACCTTGTCTTGAAAAAGAAAAGGAAACAATCAGATAATCAGATAAACCCAGAGTATGGGACCCATTCTGTACGACAAATGGCCTTGACTAAAAATCTCAAATATGTTTTTTAATAAAAGATTTATTTTTATTTTATGCATATGAGTGTTTTGCCTGAATGAATGTCCATGTACCACATATGTGCCTGGTATCTGCAGAGGTCAGAAGAGGGTTCCTGGTCCCCTAGAGTGGGCGTCACAGATGGTTGTGAGCCACCACATGGCTGCTGGGAACTGAACCCTGGTCCTCTGGAAGAGCTGTGTTCTAACTACTGAGCCATCCCTCCAGCTTCTCAAATGGTTTTGTAAATATCCCATTCCTTTGTTTTTTTCTTGTTTAAGATACCCGGAGGGGATTTAGTTCTATTGATCATACATGCCATCTCAGTAAGTAACTCTTTACTCCAGAATGAGGGAGACTTCTCCAACAGACAATTCCCTACAGAATAACTTCCAAATATTGCTTGTTATTTAGTGTCCAAAAGTGCCAACAAAAGCCACTGTGACGAGTACCTCCTAGGCTCACATGGGAACACAGGCTGATCTGTGGCCCCTGAGATGTTGGTGGGTACCAGCTCCAGGACCAGAGATGCTCTTTCTCCCGGTTCACTGTAGCCATCCCCATGGGGGGCCATCAGGGCCAAGCAATAACAACTTAAAGCAGAGAGGCCAGCACCTTAAAGCAGGCAGAGGAGAGATGTCCGCCGTGCTGGTCCAAACTTGGAAGTCCAACCGCTGTTGCCCTGTGGTGTGGGAGCAGCTGGTCATCCTCCTGACACAGGTGAGGGAGTCCTGTGCTGCCAGGCTTCTTGGAGTTGAGGCAGGAGGATCAGCAACAGTGAGTCCAGCACAGCTAGCCCCTCCCACGAACACCGGAGACCCCTGGGAAACCGAGAGGCCGGGGCATGACTCTTCCTTTACCGCTTTATGGCCCATTCCTGCCCGTGCACCCCTGGGACCCCACAGACCCTTCACTATTGGTCTTTCTTGTTTCCGCCACTTTGAAGAGGGGTGCATCTAGCTGAGGCACACGCGTTATGCCCAGTCCCCCGCCCATGCCTATATCTGTAGTCAGGGCTCCCAGGGACCCCTTAGCCCCCTCTGCACCAACATACCTGTGGTCCAACAGCAACAGACCCTGCGCTTGCAGCTCCTCCACCTCCCTGCTTTCTCCGAACACGTCCCACAGGGTCAGCTGGGGCTCGAACCGCTGCCAGAGCTGGGAAACCAGAAGAGCTAGGGCAATGTGCTGGCTGAGGGCCAGGCGGCCGATCCAGGAAGGGGTCAGGGAAAGCCCAGCATGGTGTCTGAGCAATGACGTTCATGAACGCCAGGCCGGACAGGTCAACGGCCAGAGAGAAAGAGAGCACTTGCATTCTCAGTGCATGTGGAGACCCAAATCCAGCATGGGGAAGGCAGGGGATGACAAGTTTCTTCTGCTCTCTCCTGTTGTCCCCTCGAATGGTCTTCATAACCCAAACGTCATCCACAGTAACCCTGAATCTAATTAGTCATTATCTTTTTTTTGTTTTTGTTTTTGTTTTTCGAGACAGGGTTTCTCTGTAGCTTTAGTGCCTGTCCTGGAACTAGCTCTTGTAGACTGGGCTGGCCTCGAACTCACAGAGATCCGCCTGCCTCTGCCTCCCGAGTACTGGGATTAAAGGTGTGCGCCACCACCACCCCAGTCACTATCTATTACCCTTCCCATCTGAAGTTTCAGTGTACTTGAGAGTACTTGGGCGACAGGTATGGTAGTGCACACTTTTAATCCCAGCACTCGGGAGGCAGAGGCAGGTGGATCTTTGTGAGTTCGAGGCCAGCCTGGTCTACAGAGTGAGTTCCAGCATTGTCAGGATTACACAGAGAAACCTTGCCTTGAAAAACCAAAACCAGTACTCAGCCCTAGTCTAAGGTTCTGACCATTATACAGCACTGCCTACTGATTCTGTCATCAGGCTTCGGCGAGCCAGGCCCATCTTCCAGCTGTCAACTCAGATGATGGAGGGAGAGGGTTTGCTGATTCTTAAGAGGAGCTGAGCTGATGTATCTAAGAATCCCCAGTCCCTTACCTGATGAGTGACCCCCACATCAGTGCGCAGCCCCATAACCAAAACCTCCTCCAGCCTGAAAGAAAATCACATGGGATCTTAGGGGAAAGCTCTCACGTTCTTCTTTCTTTCTTTTTTAATATTTATTTATTTATTATATATACAACATTCTGCCTGCAGGCCAGAAGGGGGCACTAGACTTCATTACAGATGGTTTTGAGCCACCATGTGGTTGCTGGGAATTGAACTCAGGACCTTAGGAAGAGCAGGCAATGCTCTTAACCACTGAGCCATCTCTCCAGCCCCAGCTCTCACGTTCTTTAAGCCCAGTGCTGGAATGTGATGTTAGGCTTAGAACCCCCGCAGGATAGTCAGAGTGGGAGAGTCAAGGCAGGCAATAATGATGTAAAAGGCAGAGAGCGGTTTCTGGGGTTCAGGAGGCCCTTGGTGAAGAGCCCTGTGTACGTAGGTACTCACACCTCCAGCTTGCTCAGGGGAACACACTTCCGGGTGCCATGACCACACAGCATCACCTCTTTCATCCAGTTGTCTGGCTCCAGCGTCTGGATCCGTGCTTCCCGGGTGTGACCTCCGGCTCCCCGGGACACAAATCGTCCGTGGGCTCCTGACAACATCAACAAACAACCATCCCTCACGTACACATTAACAGAAGTAAGTTAACGTGGTGAATTATCAGATTTAAATCAGGGACTTTCCCAAGGGTGGTCCCCGAAGCGACCACTAGAAATGTAAATCCTCAGGTCCTGCTCCAGCTCTGCCAGTGAGAGGTGCTGCAGGGAGGGTCCAGCCAGCATTCTTGGTTGCAACAAGCCCCCAGGGGTTTCTGTTCTATACCAGACTCAGAACTAAGACACCAGGCTGCAAAGGCCTGGAGATTCCCTTTCCGCGGTTCCACAGAGAAGTTTTGTGTACTTTGCATAAGGAAATGCAGGCTCTGAGTGGTTAAATGAGCAGTCCAAGTTCACACAACCAGAATGCTCCTCTCCTGAATCATGCTTTCGGGTGTTCACAATCGACTCACCAGGCCCAATGCCAAGGTACTGACCGCACTGCCAGTAAGTCCAGTTGTGGGTACTGAGCGCCCCCTGTGGGAAAGGAGGGAATTGTCAGCACTGAAAGAGGCGACGCTGGCTTCGGTTTAGGTCAGCGGCATCTGATGAGAATGTCTCACCAACTCAGGTCTGAGTGCACCCAACTGGGAACCCCTCTCTGCAGAAGGTTTCGTTCTCCCGGTCACATCTCAGCCCAGTGATTTTGCATCTCCGGTCATCAACCCAGCACTCACGTTCCGTGCAAAGTTGGAGACCTCATACTGGCGAAAGCCAGCGTCTCGAAGGGCCGTCCTGCCCTCCTGGTACATCTCAGCAGCCAGGTCGGGGTCAGGGGCTGGGAGGGTGCCCTGCTGCACCTGGGCAAAGAGTGAGGTGCCCCGTTCCAGGGTCAGCTGGTAGAGGGAGAGGTGGTCATCGCAGTGGTACAGCAATTTCTGGAGCTGTTGAAGCCACGGCTCCACCTTTTGTGCCGGCAGCCCCAGCATCAAATCCACCGATACTCTGCCAGGGAAGAGGCGCCTGGCTTCTGCCAGAGTCTGCAAACCGTCGCTGACCGAGTGAGTCCGTCCCAGCAGCTGCAGCTCCGTGTCATCCAGGGACTGGGGAGAGAGGGTCGGGTGTAACAAGGGAGGCAGCAACACTCAGCCTTATTTGGGGCACAGATGTGAGGGACACACAAAGACAGATGGGGGTGACAATGTAGGTGGTCAAGGCAGTACCCAGAGCTACTCCTCAGTGAAGGGTGCATTAATCCCTATAACTCTGGCTCTCTTGTGTTTTGTTGCCTTTTGAGACCAGGTTTCACTAAAGAGCTCAGGCTGGTTTTGAACTAGGCAATCCTCCTGCTTCAGCCTCCTATGGAGTGAGGTGACAATTGTGTACTACCACACCTATACCTAAGGGTTTCTTAATTTAGATTTCCCTCTTGTTTCCTCATAATTAGAGGCCAGGTGTGGTGTAATCCCACATCTGTAACTCCAGTACCTGGGGAGGTGGAGGTAAGAGGATCAAGACTTCAAAGATGGCCTCAGCTACACGACACATTTAAGGCCAGAGCGGGCTAGAAAACTTGTCTTCAAAGAAAGGAAGGGGGGGGGAACAAGCACTTTGAGCAAAAACATCCAGACATGATGTATCAGGACTATCTTGTGACCCCAAACTCTAAGTGACGTGGTCTACTCTGTGGTAAATGGGGGATACAGAAACATCAGAGGTCAACCTGGCAGAGATTTTTCCTGACTCATAAACACACCTTCAGAGGCTCCACAATGGAAGAAACCCCAAACTCCCACAAGAGCTGAAGGCTCTCAGTCCTGTTTGGCAGCCTTGTCCCCAGTCACAGGGGATGACACAGCTTCCCCCAAAACATGCAACGTCCTTCCACATCCTGTGCCCTTTCCTCCCACACCCCCTTACTGGGTGAACACCTGCTCCGTCTCACTCATGTATCACTTCCTTCAGGAAGGCTTCCAGGATTTCATCAGGTTGGGTGTCCCTCAGGCAGTATTTACCACGCCATGCTCTGGCTGCTGACCTGTCTCCATCTCCAATCTTATAACAAGTCCCGCCCTGTTTTTAGTCTTTCTTTCTTTGATGTCTGAATGTGTGTAGCGTGCCTGTGTGTATATGTGTTCACATGTATGTGAGGGTGAGGACAAGTGCATGTGTGTGTGTGTGTGTGTGTTTATGTGGAAGCCTAAGGTTGATATTGGGAGTTTCCTTAAATCTTTGCTACCATATTCACTAAGCCAAAACCACAGCTGATAAGCTGAAGTCTGGCTAGCCAGCCTTAAGTGAGGGGGATGGGACCCCTTTAATTGTGTCTCCAAGTGCTGGGACTACAGGCAGGCTGCCATACCCACTTGGCGCGTGTGTGGATGCTGGGGATCCAAACTCTGGTTCCCACGTGCACAGTAAGGACTCTAACCACTGGGCCATCCACACCCATGCAGTATCTACTATGTAGTAGGTACCATGTTAAGTGCCTGGAATACAAAAGGGTAAACTAGCCAGGCGTGGTGCCTCTAATCCCAGTGTTTGGAAGGCTCAGGCAGGGAGATTGCTGCGAGTATAAGGCCAACCTGAGCTACAGTGTGAGTTCTGCTATCAAAGTAATAATAATATTAATAAGGGCAGGGGATAAAGCTCAGTTTGTAGATTGCTTGCCCCTCATACCTGTGTTTGATTCCCCAGCACCACGTAAAGTGGACGTGGTTGCACTGGAATCCCAATACTTAGAAGATGGAGGCAGAAGACGGTCATTCTTGGCTACCTATCAAATTTGAGGCTAGCCTGAGCTACAGGGTACAGTGTTGCAAAACAGCAATAACAATATGATGATGACGTCAAGGAAGCATATAGGCCAGTATAGCAACAGACAGAACGGTTAAAAAAAAAAAAAAAGTATTGCTCCACAGTCTACCGTGTACTAGACCTGGTACCCGGAAATGTTTTCCCAATGGCTGAATGCCACCTTAGGGTCTGGGTGCACTGGGATAGGGTGGATAAAATGGGTCACCTGCAGACCAATGGACAACCTGTTGACTCCTGCTGCTCCAAAAGCTGCCAGCCTGGAACCTGGGGCTGAAGTGGGGTTAGCCTCCAATGTGACTTCCGAATCTGCAGGCAAATGGGCTTCCTGTGCCACGGCCTCCAGGACAGCAGCCACAGTGTGAGGACTGGCCAGACTCGGGGTTCCCCCACCAAAGAACACAGACTCCACCCTGGAGGAAGAGGACGGAGCCGTAAAAACTGGTGAAGCCCCAAGGGACCTCTCTTCCAAGACCTCGTCTACTGGCCCGAACACCGACCTTTGCACCCCGCTGAGCCGCAGCAGCGTCCGTGCCTCCGTCACCAGGCAGTTCTGCAAGGCCCCTTCCTCCACGCCGCGGGGGATGTACTTATTGAAGTTGCAGTAACTGCAGCGCTTCTCACAATAGGGCCACTGGGGGGGGGGGGGACAGGAGGGGTGCGTGTGCAAGTTGAGGTGGGGCTCTGGGCTGCCCAGGCTATTTCCAGGGTTTATCTCACACATTCCCGTTCTCTTTCTATGGTTGGTCAGCGGTGGCTGCGACAACTAAGCCACTCTGCGCCCCTAGGCAGGTGGCACTGAGATTACTATGCCCGCTCTGGTAGGACAAGATTCCAAAGGGTCACCCAGCTGGTGAGCACCAGACTTTTAGGTCTTTGGCCCAAGACTTTTTCCGGTGGGGTAGAACGTGGGGGACAGATGCTATGCCAGATGTGACTGATGTTGGAGCACGGAAACTAACAACAGAAAGACAAGCGCCAACCAGGGACTCCCTCTGCCCTCCCCCGCCCACTCACGTGCACGTAAAGCGCGGCGCGCGTGCTCGCGGACTCGGGACTGTCCACACGGGGGCGCCTGTGGGCCGCCCTGGCTGCTGCCACCCATCTCCCGATCCGGACCCGGGAAGAAACCATGGCGTGCAAGGCTGTAGAAGCAGGGTTCCGAGACCTCGACAGCGCGCCCAGGGCGCAAGAGTATGCCCTAGGCTGGACCGCGTGGGTCGCCCCGGCGGAAGTCCGAGGAGCTGTGTGACCTCGTATTGCCTCTCCCGGCGCGGCTAGAGAGCCCTGGGCCTCGGATCTGCGGCGCCACCTGCCGGACCCTGTCGTACTCACAGCCTAGTCTTTCCCAAGGGCGCAGCCCGTCTGTCCTTTCCCAAGGACGTGGAGTGGGCAATGGGCCTCGTGGCAACCAGCATCGGGGCAACTTTCATGACCCGTGCAGGAACTCTTAGTTCTTACAGTCAATTACTTATAATGTGTACCTGGCTCCGATCTGAACGCCGGGAGACGTAGCTCACTGAATTGAATCTTAACTTGGTTTGTCTCTCCGGTTAGACTATGACCTGATTTTAGGCGCCCATGTCTCGTCCCCCTCCTGGGTGCTCATAGTCTGTCTCAAAGAAACAAAAAAGAGGGAACAGACATCACGGCCCAGTAAGGAACTGACAACACACACACGCACACACACGTATGCACACACAATAATAAAATAGCTATAGCATGCATGCAATACACAACACATGCATGCAGGCAAAATACTCAGTCACATACTTTTTAATTAAGTAAAAATTTTGCTTAAAAAAAGAAAGAAAAGAAAGCCATGTGCGGCAGTACATCCCTATAATCCTAAAACTTTGGAGGTAAAGGTAGGAGAATCAGGAATTCAAGCTCTTCTTTGACTATCTAGGGAGCTTGAACCCAGGCTGGGCTACATGGGGCGCGGTGTTTCAAGAAAAGTAAGGGGGCTCTTCCAGAGAACCCAGGACCCACACTGTGGCTAATAACCATCTGTAACTCCAGTACCAACTTCCTCCATCACTTCATGCATGTGGTGCACAGATACATGCAGGCAAACTACCCATACACGTGATATGAAAGTATTTGAGGGAGAGAGGGAGGGAAAGGCAGAAAAGAAAAAAAAAGAGTTCTTTTCCACAGAGTATTGGCTTAGCCAGGAGAGTGAGTTGTGGCCTCTGAGTCATGCCAATCCTGGCATGTGAGGGAAGAGGTGGCGGAGATGGTGTGTGTGAGAAGGTCAGGACACACGCGAGAGGCTTGGAGGGACTGTTTGCAGACTGGAAAGATCTGGAGGGCTTTGGAGTTACTCATTGCTAAGCAGTTCTCACTTTTCTTCGGGCCTCAGGAAGCTAAGGTTCTGGGCACACAGCATCCAGGAGGAACAGAAGAGAATGGGCCAAGCTCTCTGTCCTTGTCCCCTCTAGAAACAGTGGCTGAGCCCGACAGTATGTGACCCTAGAGCACACAAGTCAGGAAGGCCGTTTTTCTATCCTCTGGCTGCAGCACGAGTGGGACACACACAGATGAGACCCCACCCACACCAGGCAGCTCTCCTGACCCTGGGATACCAGGCTTCAGCCAGTCCAGCCTTTTCTCTCTTGCTGTCTCTAAGTAGTGCACATGCTTCATGTAACGTGACTGAATGTTCTGTCTACAGGAGCCAGGCAAATTGATGACCAATACAAAATGAACCTGTTCCAGACAGCTGGGTCTAGAAGATTCACTCACATCTTCTGTCAATAAAACTAACGGCTCAGGAGACAGAGAGCATTGGGAGAAGAAAGCTTGAGAAATGGCGGTTCAAAATCTCTTAGCTGCCATCTTGCTATTAACCCTACTTGTGGGCCTTTTGTGCCTTTTTTCACTTATTCGTGTGTGCGTGTGTATGGATACTCATATTACAGGGCTTCTGTGAAGATTAGAGGAGAACCCGAGGGAGTTGGCTGCCTGCCTCTACTCGGTGGATCCCAGAGATCAACCTAGTGCATGAGCTTTGGTGTCTTTTGCTCCCTGGTCTCTCTCTCACTCATCCTCTTTCAATGCAGTTTTGAAAGCAGAAAGGGGTGCAAACCAGAGAAGGGTAGACACTAAGAATTATTAATCTTCCTTTAGCTGAAGTTAGCAATCACATCAACTATGTGAATCTAGAACAAAATGGATATGTTCATAAACTCTGTTTTTCCATGGCCAGGTTTGACTTTTGTTGTTGTTTGGGGGGATTTTATTGTTCTTGTTTTCCTAAGACAGGGTCTCACTATGTAGCCCTGGCTGGCCTGGAACTCACTGAGTAGACCAGGCTGGCCTCAGACTCAGAGATCACTAGATAACGTGGGTGTCTGGATCAACAACAGGAAGAACACAGCATTTGCCGGGAACAGGGACATGCATCTGTAATCTCAGTGTTTGGGAGGTTGAGGCAGGAGGATTACCAAGAATTAAAGGTCAGCTTGTGTTTCTGTCTCACAAAAAAGGGAGAGAGAAAAGGATCGGGGAGAAATACATTACAAATCAGGGAGAATTGAAGTTGTGCTGGAGAGATTTTCCTAACCCACCAGGTGACTTCATGTCATTGGGTAAGAAAGTGGAACTCCGTGTTTCGGGGTCACCTCTGTGGAGTGGATGGATGCTTAATGGGGCTGCCAGGAAGCTTTCAAGAGAAGATGCCTGTGAAGGCATCTGGACCGGTGCCTGGTCCTTAAGAGGAACTTAAACGTAACACTCAGCTCTTCAACAGTAAGGGGGTGCTGATGCTGGGGCAGCCGTGCAGGGAACTCAGGGCTGCAGAAGGGGGCAGTCCCGTGAGGGGGAGGTCAGTGCTTCAGACAGAGGCATTTCTGACTCTTCCAAGCGGGAACTGAAATTGAGGAAAATCGGACTTCATTTGATTTTAGTTGCCTGGATTTACTCAACTTTAAAATCAGTTAACCATGGGCCAGCAAGACGGCTCAGAGGGTAAGTGTGCTTGCCACCCAATGATGTGGGCCTAATGTTTTGACCCCCAGAACTCACATGAAGGTGGAGAGGATGGACTCCAGAAGGTGGGGCTCCGCCCTCTACGTGTGTGCTGTGCCATCCTCACCTACACCCCCACCCATTAAGCACATATTTAAAAATTAATAAAAACGATAAATCGATCATTGGGAGCCCTATATAGTGGCACACACCTGTCACGGCAGCACTTGGGAAGTGGAGGCAGGAGGATCCAGAGTTTAAGCAGCCGTCCTAAACTCCACAAGGAGATTGAGACTAGGTTACTACATGAGACCTTGCCTCAAACAAAAAGTCAGTTAGACTGATGATGTAGCTAAGACAGAGCCTAAGCAAGTTTGAGGCCCTGGCTCCCATCCCTACTACAGAGGGGGAAAAAAATCCTATTAACTTTTGGGGTCACACAACTGACTAATATTAGTCACTTGTTCCCCAATAACTTTGCAGTAGATGGCACTCTGAAAAGGGTCATTGTTGTCTACATTACTTTTCTGGGGCCTGAGGTTTACCTTTATGAAATATTTATTTGACTCTTTATTTTGGCCTATTCGGGTATCCAGTGGCTGGGCTTTGGGCATCAGAGGACAGAACACTCTACCCTAAGATCATGCTAATGGCACCATTGACCTGCCAAGAGTCATGAAGATTAGCTACTCACTGGCAGGCCACTGACCGTCAGTCCCAGTCTCGTTCCATGTTCCAAACTGTTCTACATTTTTTTATTGCTGTTTTGGTTTTGTTGGTTTAATGAGCAGAATCTGTTCATTAGAAAAATCCCAGGTTCATTAATCAAAAATTATAGAAAAAAATAAGAAGTGGGTAGTTTGAAAAAGATAAAAAATGATAAACATAAGGTTTCCCTTCCTTCCTTCCTTCCCTCCTTCCTTCCTTCCTTCCTTCCTTCCTTCCTTCCTTCCTTCCTTCCTTCTGACTTGTTTTGTTGCTGATTTGCTTTTTGAGACAAGGTCATGACGTAGTCCAGGATAGCTTTGAACTTGCAGCAATCACCTTGCTTCTGTCTTCAAAGTAGTGAAATTACGAACATGAATCTCGGTACCCAGTAAGATCACAGTAGTGTATTTGGAGCAGGAGAGATAGTTCCATGGTTCAGGGCACTGCTGCTCGTGCTGAGGACCTGGATTCAGCTTCCAGCATCCACCTGGAGGATCATAACCATCTGTAACTCCTGTTTCGGGAGAGCCATCTTCTTCTGACCTCTGAGGGCACCAGGCAGGCAGGAGGCACACTAATATATGTGCAAACCAAACGCTCATACACATAAAATAAAAACAGATCAATTGATTTCATGTAGACAAGTGTTTTTGCTTGTATGAGTCTGTACATTGTGTGCACACCAGGTAGCCCACTGAGGTCAGAGGAGGGTGCTGTATTTCCTGCAACTGAAATTATGGATGGTTGTGAGATGCCATGTGGGTGCTGGGAAACAAACCCAGGTCCTCTGCGAGAGCAGCCAGTGCTCTTAGCCCTGATGCATCTCTCCAGCCCCTACAGAGTCTCTTAGGAGGCGACGGTAATGGTTAAAGTTGGCTTTGGAGATAGTTAAACCGATAATCAGACATGAAAATGGTGGGGAAACACGCTTTAAAGTGGGTGAGCGGGACATCATGTGAGCTATATAGCTCAATAAAGCTGTTATTTGACAGATTTGTTTTTATTTATCTGCATGTGTCTGTGTAAGTATATAGCACATATTGGGGGGGTGTGTGTGGTGCCCCCAGAGGCCAGAAGAGGGCATGTGGTCCTGTGGAGCTGGAGTCGAAGGTGGTTGTGAGCTGCCAAATGTGGGTGCTGAGAATCAAACTCAAACCCCCTGGAAAAAGAGCAGGTCCTCTCAGCCAGAGTCATTCCTCCGCCCACAAATCTGTTATTTTTTAAAAACTGAAAAATTATCGGCTGGGAGCGTATGCCAGCAGACAAGTCCTTATCTAGCATACGAGGGACTTTAAGATTCTCAGCAACGGGGAAAGAAACACAGCACTACTTATTCCTGGACTAATCTGTGGTGATAATTTGGAAAACAATTACATGAGTAAAACAAAAAAAACCAAAAAACAAAAACAAAAACGAAGGCAGACATGGAGGCACACGACTTTGATCTCAGCACTCCAGTGGCAGAAACAATGAGATCTCTGTGAGTTCAAATCCAGCCTGGTCTACATAGTGAATAGCAGTACAACCAGGACTACACAGTGAGATCCTGTGTCACACGAACACTCTTGCACATACACCACACACACGCGCGTGCGTGCATACACACACACATACAAGAAAAGGACTTGGCATTTCAGGGAGACAGGGTGAGGCTTAGATTAAGCAAATAATAAAGGGCCTGCAGGACAAGGTCTGAAGAGCCAGCTCCCTTCCTGTCTCCTCCCTTCTCCACCCCACAGGAGCTGCAGAGAACACACCAATCAGACACCGGCCTAACAGAAAACTCTTTATGCCAAGTCACAACGATGACAAGGGGCACAAGGAGGGCTCAAAAGAGCCCGAGAGGGCTGGGAGGATCCTCCTTTGCGTGGGAGGATGCAGGAGAAGCCTGGGCAGGCTGAGGAGGACCTGGGCTGGCTGAGAAGGGCCAGCAGGGTTCTCCGTTGTGTGGGAAGGCTGAGGGGCTCTGAGAGGACCCTTCTTTGCATCACAGTTTTAGACGTTGCTCCATCTGCTCTCGGAGTCTGAATTTCTGGATCTAGAAGAAAGACAAGAGTGAGAGTCTGCTGCTCTGGTGCCATGGTAACCAGCCATCCTTGGTCTGCCTGGGAATGACAGTGGGGGAAGGGAACAAGTACTAAACCCAAGAAAGTCCAGGGCGAACAGGAGGAAGTAACTTCTCAACCCTCCTACTGTCCGCCAGCTCAGTATTGAGGGAGGAACAGGTGGGACCACTTGGCCTTCTGCAAGGAGGCCCAGCAGACCCCACATTGCCCTGTCCCTCTCCAGTCTCCCCCGCCTCACACACCTTTCCTGAGATGGTGAGAGGATAGTTTTCGACGAACACGATGTATCGAGGAATCTTAAAGTGGGAGATCTGCAGAGCAGAGAGGGGAAGTGTGAGGCTGGACAAGGTCAGAGCGCTCCCTTGGCTGGGGAACTGGGTCCATCAGGCAACACCCCCTACATCCCTACCAGGGCTGATTGACAGGGAGAGGTAGGTGAGGGAAGGTGGTTGGGGCAGGGGTCCCACCTTTCCTTTGCAGAAAGCTTTGATTTCCTCCTCTGTGGTGGTCTCCCCACTCTTCAGCCGGATGCAAGCACAGATCTCCTCCCCCATCCGATCGTCCTTCACCCCCACCACCTAGCCAAGGCCAAAGACAAATACTGTACTGCCATCCTGGGCTGGCTAATTTTTAATGTCATCTTGACCCAGGCTAGAGTCATTTGGAAAGAGGGAACCTCAAAGTAAGAAAATGCCTCCACTAGGTTGGCCTTTGGGCAAGCCTATGTTGCATTTTCTTGGTTGATGATTGACATGAGAGAGGACAGCCCATTGTGGGTGGGACCACCCCTAGGCCGAGCAAGCCATGGGGAGCAAGCCAGTAAGCAGCACTCCTTCAGTTCCTGCTTCCGGGTTCCTGCCTTGAATTCCAGCCCCAACTTCCCTTTGATGATGAACTGTGATGTAGAAGTAAAAGACGAAATAAACCCTTTCCTCCCCAAGTCGCTTTTGGTCATGGTTTTTCATCACAGCAATAGAAACCTAAGGCAAAGCCCCCTTCCTAGTCACTGGCTAATCCTGGGGTACCAGCACCCGATTCACGGTGCCTCACCTGCACTTCTTGCACCTGTGGGTGTTTGTGGAAAAAGTCCTCCAGCTCCGCAGGGTAGATGTTCTCACCGCCCCGGATGATCATGTCCTTAGAGCGGCCTACGATCTTGCAGAAGCCCTGTTCATCCATCGTGGCAATGTCTCTGTAAGGAGACACCCAGCAGCGGCATCTCACCTCTGCTTTAAGGGGCTTGTCCACTAGCTCACGCCTTCACTCGGTCACCAAACATTTACTAAGCATCTACTGTGTGTCCCCCGCTGCTCTAGACTCTAGGAGTCCCAGCAGGAACAAAAAACACCTTTGAAGCCTATAGTCTAGGCTGGAAGAAACGGGGTAAAGTCAGCACAGCACCTAGCCCATTCTCTCTGTCTTCCTATTTATATATTGGCTTGTCTTTATGGATGGCTTCTTTTTTAATCATTTAGATCTCAGCTCAAATGTTTCCAGTGGCCTTCTCTGACCCTGGTCTAAGAAAATCCTCTTTCTCCGCCACAGCCACTTCCTCTCCTGTGACCCCATTTGACTTTTTGATGTCTGAAATTATCTGTCTTCTTCCGCCAGGCACGTGGGAAGAAGCAGGCCCAGTCTTATCTGGTTTCCCATCGGGTTGAGAACAGCACTGGCACACGGCAGGTGTTGGTACTGCGAGTGTGCGGATCTAATAAAGGACACACGCACGGCTGGGGATTCAGCTCAGTTAGAGCACTTGCCTTGCAAGGCCTTGGGTTCAGTCCTCAGCTTCAGACAAAAGGAAAGATAGAGGAAGGGAGGGATGAAGGGAGGGAGGCAGGGAGAGAGGGAGGTAAGAAGGCAAGGACTGGAGAGACGTCTCAATGTTCAGAGCTCTGGATGCTTTTGTAGAGGTCCCTGTGTTTGGTTAACAAACAACTCACTGGAAACTGACTCAGATTCTGGGGGTGCAAGTGTCGTATGATGTCCTGGTGTCTTATCACCATGAGAAGTAGGTCCACCCCCATGACACACATTTTGATTTAGGAAAATATTTTTGGTTGTTGTTTGTTTTGAGACAGGGTCACATGAGAATGACCTTGAATGTCTAATACTCTTGCTTCTACCACCCAAGCAGTAGGGTTATAAACATAGGCACTACTATGCTGGGGTTTTATGACCCCACAGGGAGAGCCCAGGGACTGTGCAAGCTAGACAAGCAAGCACCCTACCCGCTGACCTGCATCCACAGTCCATTCTGTTTTCCATTAGTGGACACAAGGTCTCATGTAGCTCAGGCTGGCTCTCAACTCACTACGTCGCTAAAGATGACCCTGCCCTCTGCCAAGAGCTGGGATTACAGCCGTGTGCCTTATGCCAGTTCATGTGGCGCTGAAGACTGAACCCAGTACTTCACATGCGCTAGACGAGGACACTAGAAACTAAGGTACATCTCCAGTAAGCCTTGGAGGTGTTTTTTCCCTCCTCCCACACCCCCACAATACTGGGGTTCAATCTGTGACCTCACACACGGCATCCAAGAGCTCTACCACTAAGCTGCAAGCCCAGGCAAATTTTGGAAAGCAGGTCTCCAGGACAAGGGGAACCCATGTCCTCCATGTGCTGGTTTAGTTTAAGAGCTCGGCCTTGGAACCCCAGCCCCACTTGGTAGCCACAATGCCCATATCGCCTCTCCATCTCACCCTGTCCGATACCACTTGTCTTGTCCAATTGCTTCGAAGGTCTTCTGCGGCTCATCCCAGTAGCCCTGCATGACGCAGTACCCTCGTATGTACAGTTCTCCCGGCATGTTCAGCTTGCTCAGCTCCCCCGTCTCCAAGTTCACGATCTGGGCCTGAGATAGCAAGGCAGTTTCCAGCTTGAGCCTCTCACTCTCTTGCTTTCCTGGGGATGGGGCGGGGAGCTTTGCTTTCTTTCTCCCTACCCTCCCAGAAATGAAGCTGCTGGATCTGCTCATCCCATTCCGGGGAAAGGAAAAATAGGCGCTAGAATAAAGACCTGTCACCATGCAGAGACTCACACTAGGCCTGGACCATGGGGAGGGTGTGTGTGTGTGCTGAGGACAGGGTTGGGTAGTGAGCAGCCTTGAAGAAGGCCTGAGGGATGGCAGGCCAGATGCTGAGTTATAAGCTATGTAGAAGGGAAGGCTATTGTCTCCCCTCACTTTCCACAAGGCAGCAAAGACACTGAAGATGACCGCATGGCTCCGCCATGTGGTCAGGAGAGGAAGGAGCCGAAATCCTGGTAGACAAAGAGCCACAGGCAATGTACCAAGGAAAACTGGGTCTGGGCACTTCCATGTCTGCACTTTGGGGATGGAGAGAAAGGATATCTCCCTGACAACCCCCGGGGCACATCCCAAAGAGGCATAGAAACTCAGTAATATCTTGAATAAAGCTACATGGTTGGAGCCAGAGCTGTGTAAAGGAAAAAAAAAAATCTCTGTTCTGGCTCATTTTTGAGTCTGGTCTAGCTGCCCAAGACAGACAGTGGGCTTGGCAAAAACACACCTCAGACAGGAAGGGTGGCTGAGGAGAGGTTCAGCTGGCGGCTGCTCAGGGCTGCCGTTCCAGCTCTTCCCCTTCCTTGCTTCAACCCACAAAGTCGGGCCAGGTCCAGCAAGCCCCCGTTGCTGGGGCCCTCTATATTTGAGTGAGCTGTTTGGATGTCTGATGGGAAGCCCCAACTGTCCTCAAGCGGTGTGAGGTGGGCTCTGAGGGCATCTGTTGGGGGCTCACCTCCGTGTGAGGCATGACTCGGCCCACACTCTCAGCCTTCTCCTCCAGGGTGTCCTCGGGGTAGTTCATGAAGGTCACAGGACTGTTCTCCGTGGTTCCATAAACAACCTAGGGGGTCAAAAAGACTGCTGGGGGGGGACTGAGTGGCAGCAGAGGGCTGAGATGACCTACCCTAGGTAGCTAAATGGTGAGAACTGGGGTGAGGGGACAAGAGGCAGAGATCAGGAGCCAGAAGGGCAAATCTCTGCAAAAAACCCCTGATCTGCAACAAAACTGAGAAGAAAAGCCAGTCTCCGATGGCCAGGGTTCTGTCATTCCCCTGTGGCGCCTGTGGCTTCTGGCATCACCAGTACCCGTACTTCTTCCCTCCCATCTCCAGGTTGATTCAGTCCTACCTTCTTGATTTCAGGCCACAACATCCCCTGTCCTTCTCCTCCTCTAGCCAAAGGCCCCATAAACTTGATGAGAAAGCCAGCCTGCCTTGCTTGATCTAGCTGGGCGTGGTACAGACACACAGACACAACTCCCCTCCAACCTGGGACAAGTGTCAGGGTGGGTGCCCCACAAGCTCTGGAGACTTTCCTGTGCATGTATTTTCATCAAAACAAAACAGAACAAATACAGCCAGAGCCGGAATTTAAAAGGCCTGTGGCAGCTCCAGTGGTCAGAACACCCTGTGCGACAGAAAAACTAGCAGCCAGCCTAAATACCATCAGAGAATCCTCTAGGCCAAGAATGACCCACACACCCCCAGTTCTAGAGGCAAGGGGTCAGAAGGGTTTGGGGAAGAGCAGGCCTGCGGACCAAACCCTCACAACTATGTATTGGGTGTCATGAGGTTTAGATACCTTGGACTCTATCAGGTCTCTCTTGGTGGCCTCCATTTCTGTGTATCAGGTGGTGTGGTTCTGGCATAGTTGGGGTATGGTTCCTCCCCCATCTCCCCAAACAGACAGCACCTCTTGCCAGGCAACCCAGAGCTCACCCTGGGCCAAAGCTGTAACCTGCCTGCTCACCCTCCCTTCTCCACAGGGTTCCAGACACTGTGGCTGGCAAGTGAACAGAAGCTGGGTCCACTAGGGCGGGACTGCCCACAACCCAGCATCTGGCCCGGGGTTGGTCGCCTGTAGCCAGCCCCCCCCCCCCCACCTCCCACCAGCTCACACAGCCCTGGGGTCATTGCCCATGTCTGGCCTCTGCCAAGTACACATTGGCGCCACTAGGCCGCCACTCTGAGACCCCCTTAGGGGTGGGTCCTAACCGCGGAGGAGAGGAGGATTCCGAGATGGGGATGTTTGGGGAGATTAAGGAGGGGAATGTGCAACTGTGCTTGTTCAGTGGCCTGTGGTCTCCAGGTGTGCTGCCAGTCCTGCGGTTCACTACCCCCTTCCCCACGACACACAACATTTTTCCATTTAGCTTTCAGCCCCAGAAAAGGGGAATGCGGGTGCAAAGGACAGAATAAGAAACCCAGAACTGATAGACAGGGGTCATGGGAAAGCCCATATCCATGGATGCCACAGCTCAGAGAAGGGGCAGGGGCAAAGGTACCATTGCCAACCAGCATCATCAACCAGCTCTCCCATCTCCTTGGGGTGAACTGAGAAGGGTCTACCCAGAATATGGAGCCCTAACCACAGCGGCTCTCACGCTTCGCCTGCTGGGCACAACAGACCCATTAAAGCGCCGCTGGCTGGCTAACCGCGGTGAGACGCATCCGGCTGTCGGGCCCCACTTCCTCCCTCCCCGAATCCAGGGTGACCTGTCTGCCAAGGGTGTATGGGGGAAGGGGACGTGGAGACTCAAACTTGAGCAAATAAATAAGTTCTGGGAACGCCTCCCTCTGCCCAGTGGAAATTCAGAGGTCCTCAACACACCTATTATCCTACCCCCAGGGTGGGGGTCCAGGTAGAGGAAAATAGAGAGATGTGCGGCATAGAGTTTGCGAGTGGGAAGCAAGGGGCTGGGGCTCAGGGGAAAGGTCCCCAATCCTCCGCATGGTCACCTGCTGTGGAAAGAGCCCCTAGCCATCGAGGACAGGGACGCATTTCTGGACGGGAGGGGGTTAAATCAGTGGCTTCGATGCTCCACGTAGTAGCTGGCTCCCCTGCCAAATGCGGTCAGGGCGGCCCTATAAATGGGCCGGTAGACACAAGAATCGAGGACTTGCTGCTGCCAGCGCCCCGCAGCCGCAGCCCCCAGCCCTGGCTCCAGGCATCCCTGCCATGGCCCGAGTGCCCTTACTCAGTCTGGTCCTATTTGCCATCCTCCTGCCGGCGCTGGCCGCCTGCCCCCAGAACTGCCACTGCCATGGCGACCTGCAGCATGTCATCTGTGACAAGGTGGGGTTGCAGAAGATCCCCAAGGTATCAGAGACAACCAAACTGCTCAACCTCCAGCGCAACAACTTCCCAGTGCTGCCTGCCAACTCGTTTCGGACCATGCCGAACCTGGTCTCCCTGCACCTGCAACACTGCAACATCCGGGAGGTGGCCGCTGGTGCCTTCCGAGGCCTGAAGCAGCTCATCTACCTGTACCTGTCCCACAACGACATCCGGGTGCTGCGAGCCGGAGCCTTCGACGACCTGACTGAACTCACTTACCTCTATCTAGACCACAACAAAGTGTCGGAGCTGCCCAGGGGGCTGCTCTCCCCACTGGTCAATCTCTTCATCTTACAGCTCAACAACAATAAAATCCGAGAGCTGAGAGCTGGAGCCTTCCAGGGTGCCAAGGACCTGCGCTGGCTCTACCTGTCGGAAAATGCCCTCAGCTCCCTGCAGCCTGGAGCCCTGGATGATGTGGAGAACCTCGCCAAGTTCCACCTGGACAAGAACCAGCTGTCCAGCTACCCCTCTGCTGCCCTGAGTAAGCTTCGGGTGGTGGAGGAGCTGAAGCTATCCCACAACCCTCTGAAGAGCATTCCAGACAACGCCTTCCAGTCCTTCGGCAGATACCTGGAGACACTCTGGCTAGACAACACCAACCTGGAGAAGGTGAGTGCCCTGGCTGCAGAATTCTCCTGGCTCCTCTGCTGGGAGGCCAGCCTAGTCCCTCCTCCTCCTGGACTCCTTGCCCCCTGATTACCACCAAAGCAAGGAGCCCTGCCACCACTCTCTCAGGCTTTGACACGTCACCCCATCCCTCTCTCCCTCACCTGGTCACTATGCTTCTCAGCAACACTCTTTGGGCTGTTCTGGTCTCACAAGGGGCCTCTGCCCCAAACCCCACAGTGAGCAGTAAGCACCTCTTCCTGTTGGGTTTTCCACCCCTCCTCTGCCGTTTTCCCAGTCTCCAGTAAGCCTGCCATCCCATAAAGGAAGGTTTGTCTGCTGAGGCACCTTACAGAGAGGCTGAGTGACTCAGATTCACAAAGAGACCCTGTTTCTGGCGGGGGCTGGCCAGTGCGCTAAGGTAAAATGAGGCGTTGAAGGTTAAGTGGGGGGCGGGGGGCAAATGCCTTTAGGAGACTTCTTCCAGACCCCCCAGTGACCCTGACGGATGCCCCCATCCCCTCTGTGGGTTCAAACACCCAGTTTCACTCAACTTCAGGTCCATTTCAACTGAGTAGGGAAACCAAGACACTGAGACCAAATGCTCCACCAAGATGCAGGTTTGGTGCTCAAGGGGCCAGTGAAGGAACACATGCTATCCTCGGCACAAGTCCCCAAGCATCTCCTCACAGAACAGACTAGCTCACTGCCCCACCCCCACCCCCAGGCAGCCTGTTGACTTTTGTCTTCCCCAGCCATTAGACCCCTGCCCTCTCCTCAATCCTTCCTCGATCAGTCTGGCCAGCTGGGGCTATGCAGGAGCAGAACCCCTTTCTTGGAACTAGAAAAATCACTCTGGCACACAGTTTCAGCCGGGAGATCTGGGCAAGGACCAGAACAGGATAGAGGACAGTTTTGTCATATCCCAACCTGGGCTGTGAGAGAGGTCACAGACAGGGGGCTGAGGGTAGATGCTAACCTGGGCAGAAGCCAACCTTGTTTGGGTAGATCTTCTTCAGCCTGGCCTCACTCCAGATGAAAGCAGACCACCCTAGTGCCAGAGTGGTGGGCAGTAGAACAACATATGGGGGCTGATCTGGAATGGGGAGCCCAGACAGGACCTGTGGCACTGGGGCTCCGATGAGGGCACCAATACGTTTCCTCTGGAACTGTCCATCCTGGCCAAAGTTCCCACCAAGGTAAACACAAATAGCATCTGACAGAGGAGCAATGAGGACAGTATTGGGGGAAATCCTGGGACCCTAGGGATGTGGGGAGCCTGGGCTCACTGCCCATCCCACCAAACACTGACCAGGTTCACTGTGTGCCAGTCTGGGCTCTCCAAGCCAAGCTCCAGCTGCTCCACAGACCCAGTGTTTGTGCAGGGAGGGTGTTGCCTTGGAGGTGGGGGGCAGGGCGTGGTCCTGCAGCTACTGTTTACTGGCTAGGTGACCCTGGCCAAAGGACTGAACATTTTCCACCTTCGTATTGGAAAGGACACCTTCCATCTCAAAAAAAGTTGTTGTGGATTACATCATCTAGACAACTTGGTCATTCTGCTTGGAAAATCGCAGCTCCTCAACAGGCTGGGGCTTGTGTCCTGGCAGCTGGCCAGTGAGCGGAGAGCTAGGAAAGCCAGGACACTGGAACTGAGATTCTCTCGCTTCTGCCTTCCTTACCTCCCAGTTCTCCGATGGCGCCTTCCTGGGTGTGACCACACTGAAACACGTCCACCTGGAGAACAATCGCCTGAACCAATTGCCCTCCACCTTCCCCTTTGACAAACTGGAAACCCTCACTCTCACCAACAACCCGTGGAAATGCACCTGCCAGCTCCGTGGCCTTCGGCGGTGAGCATATTCTTTCGTATAACCCCAGGTTCTCCTTCACACGAGGGTCTCGCAGTAGGGCAACCTGGATGGCTATCTAGTAGGTCTGGGACTGAGAGGCTCAGTTTCCCCACTTGTCAAATGAAGATGACAGCTTCGGATTTTTCTAGGGCCAGATGCATCCTGGTCACCGTCCCTTCCCCAAGCATTCCCACTCAGTTTCCCTAAGCTCAGAGATTCTTTGTCTCTGCAGGTGGTTGGAAGCCAAGACTTCTCGACCAGATGCTACCTGCTCCTCCCCAGCCAAGTTCAAGGGTCAGCGTATCCGTGACACAGATGCCCTCCGCAGCTGCAAATCCCCCACCAAGAGGTCCAAGAAAGCTGGCCGACATTAAACAGGTGGGGGCCGGGCAGGGAGGCCACCATTGTCTGCCCTTGGAGATTCCAGCCAGGGTGCTGCTGTCTCCCATGACGTCATCTCTGGAGGGGTGATCAGATCCTCTGCTTACAGGAAAAGGAGGGAAGGACTGGGTCTCCCCCTCCAAGGGCTTGGCCTAGGACTTCCGCCATTCTCTCCGATGCCGTCTGGGTGACTGAAGAACTAACAACCATCCTTCCCTCACTGCAGGTCCCGTCCTAGCCAGTCCCGGTGACTGCCTTCTTCTGCTGGAGTGACTACTGACTCCCCTCCTACCATCCACACCTTCTCCCACAGCCTCTGCTGATGCACAGAGCTGCCCACACCTAGACACATCCTGGCAGGGGGCACTGGACTCTCTGTTATCACCCTAGCTCCACCTAATGGGGTCCAAGGGAGGACACGGAGCCTCCCCCCAGCCACTGTGTCTGGACCCTGCCATGGCTCCTCTCAAAGAAGCTATTGCTCTGAGTCCATCAGAGCCAAAATGCAGTGGTCACTGGGAAGGCCACACGCCTCTAACCACCGTCCTCAGTTCCCTCCTTCCCGGCCATTTGGAAACAAACATCAGGCCCTTGTCCCACCCGTATTGCCAGAAAGGATCTCAAGTCCATGTCCCCAGTCCCCGCATGCCAGGATGTGCTAACAGAATACCAGTGCTTGGCTGCACATCCTCCCACGCTGCATTTCTGCACCAGACTTCCATAAACATAAATTTATGTGTGTCTAACATTCACTTCCCTCTCACCATTCCCTACGCCTTACCAGGTGCGTAATAAGCACGCAGTTTTGTCTCAGCTCTGTTCCAGGAAGCAGAGAATACCTGGAGGTTGACCTTTCGGCTTTCTGGTCTTGCTCGCCAGTCCCTACTTACTACAGGTCAGGCCTTTCCCAGACATATCCGGGCTCTGACAATCACTCACCACCAGCTCCTGCATGTCCATCCTGCGGATGATGGCTCGGATCAACTCGGGGGGTGCTGGGGACCCAGCAATCACACCTGAATCAGGAAGAAAGGATGATGGGATTGGTGGTCCAGGCCTGTAACGCCAGCAACCTGGAAGGTTGAGGCAGGAGAACTGCAAGTTCTACTGGACACAGAGTGAGTTCAAGGTCAGCTAGGATAGCTTAGTGAGCTCCTGTCTCAAAACAGTCAGTAAAGGGCCGGGGATACAGTTCTGTCATAAAACACTTGCCTGGCATATAGGAGGCCCTGGGTTCAGTCCCCAGTATCACAGACAAATAGAAGAGAAGCTAACACATTTCCCCCCATTCTTTTTTTTTTTTTTTTGAGACAAGTTTTCTCTGTGGCTTTGGAACCTGTCCTGGAACAAGCTCTTGTAGACCAGGCTGGCCTCAAACTCACAGAGATCTGCCTGTCTCTGCCTCCCGAGTGCTGGGATTGAAGGCGTGCATTTCCCCATTCTTTAGCCCAGTAGAGCCCCTTCATTTCCTCATGTAAGGGGTGAGACCCCGAGCCTTCATACAACACATAAAAGCGGAGGTTAGCCCGGCATCCAGGGTCACTTAGGGTTACCCTCCTCTCACCCAGGTTTCTACAGTGCCCCTTTCTGCCTCCTACATAAAAAACTGGCCTCAGCAGGGTCAGGGAGGCAAAGCCGCCCCAAGCGTTGATGCCTTTGACTGCACTGCATCTCACCTCCACGCAGAGATGAGCAGTCATAACTGGAGAAGTCCGGTTGATTCAGAACATCCACAAACATCGTGGGGGTGCCATACAGGAGGGTGCCTCTGCACAAGGGAAGCACTCAAGATTAGGTTTAGAAGTGAGAGGGAACCCCTTCCCTCTCCACCATGAACTCTCAGTACAGATCAAAGTTGTGGGGAACAGGAAGAAACTCAAGGTGGGTCTTGGTTCTCTAACACCCCCCCAAGATCTCCTGGCTGGAGGAAGAAAGCATCTCAGAAAAGGGGAGTGGGTTCAGGAGTGAGGATTTGGAGGGTCTCATTAGCCCACAGGTGGCTTGTCCCCTAATGCCCACTTCTCTCGGCTGATGGCTTCCAGCGCCTTCTTGCCATTGAAGCTTGGAGAAGACAGGAGGAGAGTGACACCGTGCACTATAGACACCATTGTGCCCCCCACGGAGCCCAGGCAGTGGTACAGGGGGCTGGGCAGCACCAACCGCAACTCTTCTGCAGTCTGGAGATGGAGACAGGGGCTGGGTCTATCATGCAGTCAGTTCTTCCAACCAGCAGGGGGAGCCCAGCAAGCTGCCCCATTCCTTGCCCAGCTGCTTCTGGCAGCCTGTAGAAACCTGCCCAGTGCCCATCCCCACCTCACCTTTGTGGGCATCTTCAGACGCTGGCCAATCAGGATGGCATTGTTTACAATGTTGTGGTGGGAAAGAGTGGCCCCCTTGGGGCTGCCAGTAGTCCCCTAAGAAGATAAGCAAGTGACAACTTGGTCTTTTTCTCCGTGTTTCTTTCCTATCCTTGGCCACTGCTCAGAGAAGCCAGAGGGGCTGAGTCATTAAGAGTAGGACATGGTTGTCCTGAATCCATCTCCTTCTTTTGTTTATACACAGTGAGCTGTGCAGGGCCAGATGTTAGGATGCAGAAATGCAAAAGAGAACACAACAACGCTGGCTTTGTCCTGTTTATATGTCATATAAGGTGGCTCAGCGGGTTCTTACACTAATTAACTGCACGGGTTTGGAGAAACTCCCTCCCTGAGCCTGATTCCCCTTGATGGGTTCCATGAACTCCCTCTCCAAGCCCTGGAGACTCTTCTCTGTGCTGGAAGCAACAGGACCCAGAAGGGGCAGGTAACAAAAACACCAGTTGATTTCCGGAGACAGAGAGGAAGGCTGGAGGCCAGAGGCAGAAGAGAGCATTGCTCCCCTGACTTTCTCTACCATCTCCCCTTCCCAGAGGCCACATAGGCAGGACACAGGTTTCATCTAGGCTTGGGACTGGAGACCACCGTCCTACCGAGGTAAACTGGATGTTGATGGGATCGTAACAGGACAAGAATTGCTGGTGGTACCGCAGCTGGGCCAGATTCTGCTCCTTGCTACCAGCTGCTACCACGTCATCCAGAAGCAGGGTCCCTGGCAAAGCGGCATCCGCTGAGATGACTGTGGTCAGATCTGGGAGCCTGGGAGACAGAGGGAATGGTGACAAGCGGCTGGAAGACAGCCCAGGAAGACATCAACTCCACCTTGGGTAGGAAGTAGGAGTCCGAGACGTCACTTGATGTCCCCAAACCCAGGATAAACTCACCTCTTACTCTTCAAGGCCCCCGGCTGAGCCTTTTCCAGCTCGGGACAGATATGCTTCAGGATGTCGTAGTATTGCTGGGTTTTGAATTGCTTAGGGAACACAATGGCTTTGCAGCCTACCTGTGGGAGGGAAAGTCCCCCTACCTGTGATCAGCAGGAAGCCCCAGACTTAGAAGCCCTCACTAATGTCTTTCTCTCTTTCTCATATACCTCAATAGCTATCCTGACACACCTATGCAGCAACACACACACACTATCCTGACCCACACAGTCCACCCCCAGTACCTTATAACTTCCCACACTCTCTCTGTGGAGCCAAAACCTCCTCCCAACCATATGGAACCCGAGGAGAGACACTGGGTGATGTTATCCACTGAGCGTGCCCTTTCTCATCCCATCAGCCTCTATCAAACCTCACGAGAAACACCCTTCTCCACCAGGAGCAAGCGGTACCTTTCGAAGGACATATTCCAGTTCTGTGGACTGGTAGGCTGGGTTCACAGACACCTGCGGGGACAAACAGGCGATTCAGTGTCCTGGGAAGAGACCCCATTCTCTCACTGTTCCCCTCAGAAAGGGCAAGGCGGCATCTACACTCAGCCAGGGCTCTTTGGTGAGCCTTGAGTGACACCAAGCCAGAAGCCAAACAGACACAGGTTTGGTTCTGTATCTAAGAGGTTTTCCCTTGAATGACATTCCTCCACATGCCCAGTTGTGCCAGGTAAACCCCTTCTCACCAGGATGATGCCTGCCTGGGCAGTGGCCAACTGAATAAGCACCCACGCATAGGAGTTGGGTCCCCACATGCCCAGCCGATCACCCTTGCGGAGACCAATGCTCAGGAGGCCGGAAGCAGCTTTGTCCACCTGGTACAGACAGATGGGGAACAAGTGAGGTGAAAACAAGCAGGAGGGACCCCGACTCCTACTCTCTAGCTTAGCCCAGGAGTCACTAAGAATAAATGGATTGCCAGGCCTCGGTGGGCTCGAGGCAAAGAAGGTAGGATGTCAACGTAAGAGATAAATATTCCAGGACCCCCTGGGGCCGGAGGTATCTAGGTCACTTCCGCCTCTGTCTCCTAGTGCCAACAGTGGGGCACTCAGGAGCCCCCAGCACACTGCCCTCACGGGCACGTGCCCACTCTGCAGCTCTAACAGCCAGGGACCAGCAGCCGCTCTCGGAAGGTTCAAGGTCAGTACTCACCTCCTCCTTGAGCTGTGCAAAGTTCAGCCTGATGTTTTCATGGACGATGACCAAGGCCTCTCTGTTGGGGAACCTCTGGGCTGTGGCATCCAGACACTCACCCACAGTTGAGTTGACAAGGAGTTGACTGGTGTGGCCTTGAACGTAACTGAGGCCTCCGATGGGCAAGGGATTGGTGAGATTCACCCTTCCAGAACTGTGGAGAGAGGAACCACGGACTGGACCGGTGCCAGGCTGGGCCTCCCTGGCACCAACATTCTGGCACACCCAGCTAATAAGCAGTTCAGCTGTTTACAATATGTTGGTATATTGAGGACCAATAGGTTTTCTCTGGATTTTTTTTTTTAAAGTAATAAGGTCTAATGTATCCCAGGCGGGTCTCAAATTCACCGACTTAGCAGAGAATGGCCTTGAACTTCTGCTGGGGTTACAAACCTGCACAAGCACATCCAGCTTCGTTCTCTGCTGGGGACCGAACTACATCCTCGGACCCTCTCCAGATCTTGTAAACTTACTATCCTCACTTGCTTTCTTTTCCTAACCTTCAAGCAGCAGGAGAGGGTCAAGGCCATCCTATGCTGGGGGCAAAAGCCTTGTGCATCTTCCTGGAAGCGATAAAAGGGGTGCCCGGGGATGCTGATGCAGGGATAGACAGAGCTGACAAAGGCTATCACCTCTGCACCTCAGGCCCTGCCTCCTGGAGGGCGACAGTCACTGTGGTTCTTCCTGGGGAAGCAGTGAAGCCCGTGGTGGAACCCAGAGTTGGGAACCAAAGCCTTGGGTTTCTCGGCTCCTCAATGGGCCAGCTTGTCTCTTCTGGGTCCCAAGATCAAAGACAGAACGGGCAAGGGGTTTAGGAACTGGATGGTGGCACTAGGAAAGACGGCCGAAAGGTCTGAGTAAGAGACAGTGCCTGGTAATGGAGAGTCCCATGCTCCATAGGCAGAACCCCCAGGCTCCCACTTCCAGATGCTGTGGAAAGGCAGAGGCTATTGCATCAGAAGAGGCAGCAGCATCTGAACCACCTGGTGACCTCAAGCACCACAGGGCAACAGGCAAAGAGAAACTGGTGCCCCAGTAAGGATGTCCTGCGTCAGCCAAGACAAGCTGTCCCTAAAAAAGCAGCTCCATCTCCTTCCATCCTCCTCAGAAAGCAGGAGTCTTTAGCACACACCTGGAATCCCAGCATCTGGAAGGATGCTGAGAGGAGGCCAGGATGAGCTACACATGAGTACCGGGCCAGCCCCCATCTTGAAGTATGGATGAGAATCAAGATCACCCATTCTCGAGGTAAGGAGGCTGATGTGCAAAGATGTCGGCGGGTGGGGGGGAGGGGGCTGGAGAGATGGCTCAGTGGTTAAAGAGCATTGCCTGCTCTTCCAAAGGTCCTGAGTTCAAAACCCAGCAACCACATGGTGGCTCACAACCATCTGTAATGAGGTCTGGTGCCCTCTTATGGCCTGCAGGCATACATGCAGACAAAGATGTCAAGGGTCAAAAAGGCTAGGAACAGCTAGACTGGAATGGAAGCTGGCTGCACCACCACATGTTATTGTCAGGCCTGCTCCCCTGCCCTTTCTCCTTTGCCTTCATCCCAAGGTCCGTCATCTCAGTGTCTAACGTCTGTGCCACTTTTTTTCATACTTCTACCTACTGGGAGGGTAGGGCAGTATTAAGCGGGGGCTGGCAGTTTCTCCAAAGAATTAAGAGTTCTAGGAACTCGGGGCTGGAGAGATGGCTCAGCAGTTAAAAGCACCTGGCTGCCCCTTCAGAAGTCCTGGTTCAATTCCCAGCGCCCATACAGCAGCTCACAACCGTCTGTATCCCCAGTTCCAGGGTGTGGTAGTCTGAAAGAAAAGCGGCCACCAGAGGGAGTGACATTTGTGGAGGTGTGGCCTTGTTGGAGGAAGAGTGTTACTGGTGTGGGGGGGTGTGGGGTGTGGGGAACGTGGGGTGGGATGAGGTGGAGGGTGGAAGCGGGGGTGGGGGTGGGTGGGGGAGTGGGGAGTGGGTGTTGAGGTCTCCTATGCTTAAACTGTGTTCGGGTCACTTCCTGCTGCCTGTGGATCAAGACGTAGAACTCTCAGCTCTAGTACCATGTGTGCCCACATGCCACCATGTCCCTCTGAACTGTAAGCAAGTCAGTCCAATTGAACGTTTCCCTAAGAGTTGCTGTGTCACGGCGTCTCTTCACAGATGTAGAAACCCCAAGACACATGCGATCACACGCCCTCTTCTGGCCACCACAGGCATTGCACGCATATCATATATATATAGATGCACATGCAGGCGAAAACACACAAAACATAAAAATCAAAAACATAAAATAATAAATAGATAAAACGCTTAAAAAAAAAGAGTTCTAGAAACTCATACCAGTATCATTTGCTCGTAAACACAGGAACCACCCCAGTCATTTAGCCACTTCAAAGGCCGGAGTATTTCACTCCTCTGCACACACCCTGAACACCTGGCCCCACAGGGTAGCTGCTAAATGTGTGCTTCTTACTGCGCATGGGAGAAGCTGGAAGAGTTGGGGAAGGGCCAGCAGAGCCAACAAGTCTCAATAACGACAGAGACGTAACTCTGCAGCTTCAACGGCGGATTGCAAAACCCAAGGCCCTCTGTGACCAGGACTGAAGTCAAGTAGGTAGTATGAGGGACAAGAGACGGAACACAACCTCACCTAAAGGTGCCCTTAGAGGGTCAGTGTGTGGGACTGCCAGTCTAGATCTATTTTCATAAGAGAAGTTGAGAACAAGGAAGTTAAAGAAAAAACAACATTCTTTTCCTGTCTCAATGTTGGCAACTCGTGTTCACACTGCGTGTGCAGCCTAAGTGTCTGGAATGTGTGGAAACCCCCAGCAAACAGCCTGCTGAACATGGACAAAGGGGCCTAGGGCCTCAGCTTGTGGAAGACCATTTCTTGTGTATATGAGACCCTGGGTTCAATTCTCAGAACTGGTCTACACATACATCTTTGCAGCAAGCAAACAACATGCAAATCAAAACTACTACTCTCTCTGAGGGGCTTCAGGAATAATTCAGGACATTGCTTACTACACAAGCATGAACACCCCAGTTTGGCCCCTAGAACCTATGTAAAAAGCTGGGTGTGCTGGTAGAGTGCAACTTTAATCCCAGCATGTGGGAGGTAGAGGAAGGAGGATCTCTACAAGTTCAAGGCCAGCCTGATCTCTAGAGTGAGTCTGAGGACAACCAAGGCACACAGAGAAATCCTGTCTAAAAAACAAAACAAAAAACCAACATCCTGGTCTACAGAGTGAGTTCCAGTACAGTCAGAGTTGTTACACAGAGAAACCTTGTTTTGAGAAAACAATAAAAGAAAAACCAACCAAACAAACAAACAAAAAGCTCCAAACAAAAAGCAGGACTCCATGGTGTATACTTGAAATTCCAACTCTGGGGAGGTAGAGACAAGACGATTCTTAGGCTCACAGGCCAGTCAGAGAGCAGCAGGCCAATGAAAGACTCTGTCTTAAAAACCAAAGTAGACAGAGTTGAGGGGAATGATACTTGGGGCCATCTGGCCTCACACGCATATTCACGTTACACCTGTAGCACAAACATGTGCACCCTCGCACACACGAACGTGTGTGTGCACGCACACACAATTATTATGAGCTATTTTTACTAAGAAAGTAGAAGGTAATAAACAAACAAACAAAAAACCCGAGTATAGTGATCAGAAGCATCTCTGACGATGTGCAGAAACCGGAGTCCTTGCCTGTTGCTTGGTGAGAGTATAAAAGGGTTCCATCGTGGGAAATAGGGTGTGGTCTTCCAAAAGTGAAACACAGAATAGCCATATTCCACCTATAGGAATATACTGCCTGAAAGATTCAAAACAAGTGTGTTCCAACTGCTCAGTTAAAACAGCAGGAGCCTGGACTGGGAAGACAGCTCTGCCAACGAAGTTCCTGCCATGCGAGAGTGAGGACCGGGGTTTGGAACCTCAGCACCCACGTAAAAAGCTGGCACTGTAGCTGATGCCTATAAAATCAGCACTGGGGGAGAGGAGTCAGTCAGACCACCCAAATCTATGAGCCCCAGATTGAGTGAGAGAGCCAGCCTCAGAAAGAGGAGGTGACTCAGCCGGCTGCCAAGTCCACTGATCTGAGTTGGATCCCTAGAATCCGCGTGGTGGAGAGAATTCTCACAAGCTGTACACACACACACACACACACACACATACACACACACAAACCCGACATGAAGAAACAAGGTGGAAAGCAATTTAAGACACTCAAGTTGACCTCTCCCCTATTTCAACGTGCATATACACACCACACACTAAACATCAGCCATACCCCACCCCACCTCACCCCACCCCACCCCACCCCACCCCTACAACAAATTACAGGAGATCCTGGTATGGAGCTAGGTGTTTGCCCTGGGCTCTGGCAAATGAGACTAAAAATTAAAATGAAGTCACCCTGTCTAGAGCTCCCAGCTATCAAATAAAACTCAACTATTAACCTGAACATTTAAAAATGTTCAGATAAGGAAAAAGGAGATAATAGCTTTATTTCCTAAACAGGTCTGCTTCAGTCTATGTAATAACAAAGTCCTCTCTGTCTTAACACACACACACACACACACACACACACACACATGACCACACATACTCACACACACAGTCACACACACACACACAACCACACATACATGGTCATAGACACACATGGTCACACACACATACACGTTCACACACACATTCACACACACACATGGCCACACACACATACATGGTCACACACAATCACACACACATACACATGCATACACACACAGAGTCACACACATACAAGGTCACACACACGATCACACACACTACATGGTCACACACATATACAGTCACACATATACTGTCTCACACACACATATACACGATCACACACACACATACACAGAGTCACACACACACGACCACATATACATGATCACACACACACATGACCACACACACATACATGGTCACACATACACACACAGTCACACATACACGGTCACAGATACACATGGTCACACACACACAGTTACATATGTGGTCACACATACGTTCACACGTGGACACACGCACGTGTCCTTTGGGACAGGCATAGAGCTCCACAGTAGAGAGCTTCTATGCATAAGGCTTTGAGTCCGATTCCTAAGGGTGGGGGTGGGAACAACCTCCAGGAATCCGAAGTTAACTAATCAGCTATTTTCCCATAGTTCTGTCTCCATCCAACTTTACAAAGAAAGACGATTTGCAAAGCTCACTGTGTTCTTTGTTTTTACTCTGGTTAGCCCCACACACACACACACACACAGCCAGCCTCCTTCACCCAGCCCGTCACTCAGATAAGAAAACAGGTGACTGAGATGGTTAAGTGACAGATTAAGGCTGCGGTTCTGTGGGTAGACATGACATGCAGGAAGCCCTAGGTTTGATCATCAGAAGGCACACAAACAAGACCTGGAGGCTCAGGCCAATAACTTCAACTCTGGGGAGATAAAAGTAGAGGACCATCCTCTCCAAGGTCACCCTAGGCTAGGCTGGGAATTTGAGGCCAGAGTGGGGCTTCATGAGATCCTGTCTCAAAAAAAAAAAAAAAAATTAAAAAAACATTGCAAAAATTTTAGTTTTGTTTTAGTTTTTTTTCTTTTTTTAAATTTATTTATTTATTATGTATACAACATTTTTTCCATGTATGCTTGCATGCCAGAAGAGGGCACCAGATCTCATTATAGATGGCTGTGAGCCACCATGTGGTTGCTGGGAATTGAACTCAGGACCTCTGGAAGAACAGTCAGTGCTCTTAACCTCTGAGCCATCTCTCCAGCCCAGTTTTTTTTTTCTCTTTTCTTTTTATCTTTAAGTATATGCGTGTTTTGCCTACATGGATGTGCATCACAAGCACGCTCAGTGTCCAAGGAGGTTAGAAGAGGGTGACAGATCCCCTGGAGCTGAGTTACAAATGGCTGTTAGCCTGCATGCAGGCGCTGGGAACCGAACCCAAGTCTTCAGCCAGAGCAGCAAGTGCTCTTAACTGCTGAGTCATCTTCAGTCCCTAACTTGGTTCTTTGATAGAAGGGAAATTTGGACATGAATATTTATAGCAGCTTTATTCTCAATCGTCAAAAAGTTTCTCCAAGTACCTAGCAGCAGAGGAACAGGCAGGTAAAGCCTGGAACTCCATTTACACACAGAACCTTAGTGGGTCACGAAAGGAAAGGACTCTGGGGCTGGGGAATTAGCTCAGTTAATAGAGAACTTGCTCAGCACACATAAAACCCTGAGTTCAAGCTCCCAGTACTGAATAATCCAGGCATAGTGTGGGAAGCAGAAGGCAGAAGCAGAAGGCCCTCAGATACACAGTGAGCCTGAAGGCAATCTGAACTACAGGAGTTCCTATTAAGAAAAGGGGTGGGGGAAGGGGAAGAAAAGGATGGCTCAGCAGTTAAGAGCACTGGCTGTCCTTCCAGAGGACCCAGATGTAATGCAGGCTGGGGAGATCTTCCTGGCAGGAACAAGAAAGTGTGGCAAGAGGCATGGGAACCTAGTTCATAGTGTGTGCACAGCTCCAGTACAGAAAGAAAGGGAGGGAAGGAGGGAGGAAGGGAAGGAAGATGCCAAGAGCTTAACGGAGTTTCTCTGCTCTGAGATCTTGATGAAATGATCCTGGAGCTTGGCCCAAACAGAACTGCCGTGTCTGGACAAGATATGGGTCGACCTGACTGAGGTCTGAATACGGGACACGTCGGGCCAGACCACATGATGTGGTGCATGCCTGCAGGGAAGCTACAGCTAGCCCTCGGTGTCCTTCTTCACTGAAGAACCAACCCACTGCAGATAGAAAACCCTTGAAAAGGCTGGGAATCCTAGCACTTGGGGCAGGAGGATGGCTGTGAATTTAGTGCCAGCTTGGCTTACATAGTGAGACCCTATCTCAAACAAACACACAACAACAACAAAAAATCAACTTCTCAAAACAAACAAACAAAAAACATTTTAAAAAAATCCAGAAACATCTAAAAAATATAAAATCAAGGGACTGGAGATATGTCTCAGTGACTAAGAGCCCTGACTGAGCTGGGCAGTGGTGGTACATGTTTTTAGCCCCAGCACTCAGAAGGCAGAGGCAGGTGGACCTCAGTGAGTTCAAGGCCAAGCTGGTCTACAGAGTGAGTTCTAGGACAGCCTAGGCTGTTAAAACAAACAAGCAAACAAACCACTGTCTGCTCTTCCAGAGTCCCCGGGTTCAATTCTCAGCCACACACAGCGGCCGACAACTGTCTGTCTGTAACTCCAGCCCTACGGCATCTAATACACTCTTCTGGCCTCTGGCAAAGCAGACACACATCCAGGCAAAATATCCAAACACATAAAATGAAACTAAATAAAGACCTCGGGGGAAAAAAAAAAAGAAGAGGAAAAATACTGATACAGTAAGTACTCCAATAATTACATAAGGGCGGGGGCGTGGCTTATTGTAGAACACTTGCCTGACCTTTATGAAGTCTGGAGTTAGCTACCAGCACCTGAGGGAGGGGAGAGCACTTACTAAGTAATTAATTTACTGTTATTTGTTATGTGGGTGACAGACCTTGGCTGTGGTTAAAAAGTATAGCCTGGACTTCTTTCTCTGGTTGTTACATGTCCTTAAAGTCCTCTTGAGTGACTCATTGACTTAACCACTGGCATGCAAATGCACTGAAATCTGAATTTGACAGACACCTTGTGACTTTAAGTGACGGCGGAACTACTAGGCTTGTCAACCCCTTCTCTGAAGATTGACAGCTCCAGTTGATACAGGACCCCACACACCCATGAGCTAATCTCCAAAGCCAGCTTGGGGTATTTGTGGCACCTCCAGTATGGAAACTGTCCAAATGCCCATCACCAGTAAGCAAGGTCAACAGTGAATTACTGCTGGTAGGTTCATAAAGGAAGGACAGGAAAGGAACTAATGATGAAACCAGATAAGCTGAATGAGTCACAAAAATAATAATAAATAAAAGATAGCTGAGTCAAGTATGGTGGCATGCCTTAGTCCCAGAGCACAGGAGGTACAAGGAAGTGAGGCAGGCTGGGAAAATAAAGGGTCACGGGAAGAAAGGGAACTCTGCCATCCAGAAGTGCGGCTGAAATCTCTCCCTTGCTGAAAGTTAATTGCCAGAACAATTACAAATGCATAGTGTAGATTGCCCAAATAGAGAAAATATTCATTTTTGTAGAGGTATTTGAAATATGAATGATAAAGCAGCAAAATCCATGCCTGAAACTGCTGGAGATTGCTCTCAAAGACTCACGAGCAAAGTGATGAAACTTGTCGGTAAAAATGTGTCTGACTCTCCTGTGATGTAGCAGATGCCTTAGACTTTGTAACCCATACAATCATCCTCTGACCTCATTTTCAAAAAAGCTCAAAGAAACAAAGTTCCTTGAAACCCTTTGAGAAATGTCACCAGAATCTTGCTGGGTGTAGTGGTGCCTGCCTGGAACCCCAGAGTAAAGGAAGTAGAAGCTAGGAAGAAGGTGAAGATCGTCTTCAGCCACATAGCAACCGTGACGCCAGCCTGGGACACAAGAGACTCTGTCACAAACATGCTTTAATAAACATAACTCATGAACTACAACAGAGTGCAAGGCCAACCTGGGTTACAAAGTAAATTCAGGGACAGAACTGAAAACACACAAAATTAAAAGAAAGGCAAATTAAAATAAAATAAAAAGAAGTCTCTGGGGTTAAGAGCGTTTGATGTTCTTGTAGCGAGGGTGGGGTTTGATTTCCCCACAAAGAAAATGGAGAGAAAGGAGGGAAAGAGGAGGAGGGAGGCGGGAGCCCGCAGAGTGTGGGGAGCAGTAGCACACCCTATAATCTGTAAGAGGTATATAGAAGTTGCCTTTGGGCTGGAGAGATGGCTCAGTGGTTAAGAGCACTGATTGCTCTTCCAGAAGACCCGGGTTCAATTCCCAGCACCCACATGGCAGCTCACAACTGTCTGTAATTCTAGTTCCAGGAGACTCATGGCAAAACACCAATGTACATAAAATATAAATAAATAAATTAATTAAAAAAAAAGAAGTTGCCTTTGCCAAAGATCACAAGAAAGCCTGGCACCTCTGCCTCTATTTTGCAACTGTTCCCTTTACTTTGCAGCACCCACTTACCCCTGCGCCTACAGAAGCGTCTCCCTAGAGAAATGTCTCCCTAGAAAGCAGAGAGAACTATCCTACCTCCCTTTAAGGTCCTACCTCCCTTTAAGGTTGAAGGCACTCATCCTTCTAAACTTCAAGTCACCAAGAACCACTTAAGACGGAGAACGGGTAAGAATACTGCCCAAGAGCCCGACAGTCCTTTTTTTTTTTTAAATATTTTTATGGTTTATTTAACTTTTTATTTTATGTGCATTGGTGTGAAGTGTCAGATCCCCTGGATCTGGATCTTCAGACAGTTGTGAGCTGCCATGTGGGTGCTGGGAATTGAACCCGGGTCCTCTGGAAGAGCAATCAGTGCTCTTAACCACTGAGCCATCTCTCCAACTCCGAGCCTGACAGTCTTGTGTTCAACCCCCAAACCCACTTAAAGGTAGAAGGAGAGAACAAGCTCCACAGAACTGTCCTTTCCCTGCCCCTGTGTGATGTGACCTGACACTCAGGTGAACCCCCTCTCCACACGGCAACAATAATAAATAAATAAAAATTAAAAAGCATACATTTCTGGCCCTTTAGTATACGTCAATACAAAGTTTTAAAAAAATCTTTGTAAGAATTAAGCTGCCACGGATACAGTCATACCCAATAAGCAGCAGATTGCTGGATTTACTTGCCATTCTTTATTTTTTCAAGCAGCATGAATTAACGTCTGTGCAAAATATGTACAGACATCAGTAAATAATGCCAGGCAAGCCAAGAAAACACATCTGTTGGTGGTTTCTAGCTTTGAAATTCCTCCGGGAAAGAAGTTCTGTTCTAAACATATTAGGCTTTTGCTTCTGGGGGTTCCAGTAAACAAGACGGGAGTCTGTGCTTTCTACAGAGCTCCCCGCTCGCTGCACCCTGCAGCCCGTCTCGGACATGGATATGCATGCTGCAGGAACAGGGCTGAGAACTTATTACCCATTGCTGACTGTTAGGATAAGGTTTCCCGGATGCCAAGCTTTGGTCCAGAAGGTAAGACCGGGACAGCGCTCCAGAGAGAAACGAGAATTCAACCAGATGACCAGCTTTTCACGATGCAATTTCTCAGAAACTCAGCAGAGAGACTTTAATGACAACTCAAGGAGTTAATGATTCTGCTTTATGAGAAATGATAAGCAAGAGGCTGGGGGTGTAACTCTGCTGGTAGAGCGCTTGCTGGGAGTTTCCCAGCATTCACAGCGGGCAGCTCCGGACTCAGCTTGAGGGGATCTGACACCATCTTCTGGCCTCTGTAGGCAATCATACTCGAGCATATACACACACACATACACACCAATCGAAAATAAAACGCAATAAAATCTTTTTTATAAAAGTGTTCTTGTGAGCCAGGCTGTGGTGGCGCTCGCCCTCGATCCCAGCACTCGGGAGGCAGAGGCAGGAGGATCTCTGCAAGTTTGAGGCCAGCCTGGCCTACAGAATTAGTTCCAGGACAACCAGAGTTGTTACACAGAGAAACCCTGTGTGTTGGGAGGGGGGCATTCCTGGGAAAGACTGAGTGTTCTACAGCGCTTCAGACAGCAGCTCAAGTGGATGGCAGCTCCTCATGGGTCTAAGTCAGGTGTTCCTGCTGACTGTGTGCAATCAGTATGATGACTCACACTAAAAAAGGTTAGAGACGGGGACCGCAGGACGGAATTCAAAATTGCCTTAGGGAATCTGGGGCTAGAGCTCCACTGGTGGAGTGTTTGTCCAGCATGCATGAAACCCTGGGGTTAATTTTTTAGTGCCACAAGAACGGGTTGTGGTGGTGCACATCTCTAATCCCAGCACTTGGAAGATAGAGGCAGGAAGATCAAGTTCAAGCTCAGCCTTGACTCTGTATTGGCTCAAGGCCAACCAGGGGTACCTGTCTCAAAGAGAGAGAGAGAGAGAGAGAGAGAGAGAGAGAGAGAGAGAGAGAGAAATTCGGGATGGTGATGCACACCTTTAGTTCTAGCACTGGGGAGGCAGAGGCAGTGGATCACTGCGTTTGAGGCCAGACTGGTCTACAGAGCAAGTTCCAGGACAGTCATGGCTACACAGAGAAACCCTTTCTTGAAAATCCAAAGGGGGGGGGGCAGGCAGAGGGATGGTTAAGGGCACTTACTGCTCTTGCACAGAAGACCCGGGTTCAGTTCTCAGCACCCACATGGCAGCTGACGGAGATCTGTAACTCCAGTTTCAGGTGATCTGATGCCCTTTTCTAGCCTCCCCAGGCATGTGAGCATGTGGTGTAATACATGCATGTAAGCAAAAACATTCCCGAAACAAAAATAAAATAAACAAAACCAAAGCAACAGTAAAAGGCTAGGCCTTAGAGGGGAGGGTAAAGGCCAGAGTGCAGCTCCTGCTTAGAACATCTAAGGCTTTGGTTCAACTCCCAGCACTGTACTAGAGGCAGGGGTATGTTAAAAAAGAAAAAATCCTGCAAAGTAGATGGAATTTTCTTTGGGTCACTAGTTCTCTCTCTCTCTCTCTCTCTCTCTCTCTCTCTCTCTCTCTCTCTCACACACACACACACACACACACACACATTTCTTATTAATTCTGAAAGCTTAGCTTATAGCTTAGGCTTGTCCCACTAACTCTTAAAACTTAAATTAACCCATTTATATTCATCTACATTTTGCTTCGTGGCTTTTTACCTCTCTTCCATCTTGCACCTCCTGCCTTCTCTCTGTGTCCTCTGGCGTCTCTGCCATGCATGACTAGATTTCTCCTCTCTTCTTCCTCTACCCAGAAATCCCACTTAACCTCTTTCTGCCTAGCTATTGGCCATTCAGCTCTTTATGAAACCAATCAAGGTGCCTTGGCAAAGACACATCTTCACAGAGTAGAAAAAGATTATTCTGCAACATTGGAATGGTTTTAACTCTAACATAGTAAAACTATATACAATAAAATCAATTACCAGGTAAGAATTACATTTGCAATGGCAAATTCCTTTTGGCAAATTCAGAGAAAATACTCCATTATTAATCCTATCTTGGAAAGTCCAAAGTTTTGTACCTAATTTATCTTCTATCCTAACTAAGGAAAACTGCAACAGTAACTACCTAGACTTCAACTCCATCAAAGACTCCAGATGGGTACAATGTTACCAGAGTAAACAGGAAGTGCAGAGTAAGCAACTTTCAAAACTAAGAAACAACAGAGACATCTGGCTGCATGGAAACATCTGGCTGCATGGACAGTCACTCAAGGTTCTTCTGTAATGTTGGGGCATTCATCTTCAGCCTTTGGGCCTAAAATATCTGACAGACTTGTCCACGAAGCAAGAATTTTGAAGGACTGTCCTACTTTGTCTTGGCAAAGTTCAGCAGTCACCTTCTTTTGTGTCCTACTTGTTCAATTTGGATAGCATAATGTTAACAATTGGGGCAAGGGCAGTTTCTTGCCCAAATGGCTAACTTTTGCCACAATAAAAGCAAAACTATATGGAGGTTCTTTGATGTCCATCATCCTTTTTTGAAGTAAAATGATGTTTCACTATCATGAAAAGCCTTATGTTATTAAAACATTTTAAATGCCATATTCTGTAGGTCTTTGAAGTGTTTGAAGACTACCTGTCTATCTAAAATATATCACTGTTTGACTTTGAAAATATACATAGCATGACAAGTTTGATTGTTAAAAGTGGTTAACTACTAACCTGCATTTCTTTATTATCCTAAATAGTTTATAATAATATCTTTCAAGGACTAGAAATTCACATTACATTGCAAAATGAGCTACATAGGTACAATATCTTAAGCAAGAGTAAAAATATATGTACAATATGCTTTAACAAAAATAACCTCAAATTTGTATCAATATACAAAATTCTTTACCAGTATTTGAGACTAGTGGTTATTAAAAAATAGACTCAACAATCCACTCTTTCATCCCATCATTTCGATACTATATGTCCCCTTTTTTCTTTTAGAAAGAGACCATTGAATCTAATATCTTTTGTTTAGTTTTCTCCCTGACCATGACCAATAACAATTTGTAATCACCCCCCACAAATGATGACAAACATCCATAACCCACCAAAAACCACTCACGTTGACTCTTGGAAATGTGGGCACTGTGTTTTCCAGACTGCTTACTGTTGACTTGTGCAATGACATCTTTAGGGGACCTTGAGAAAATTGGGATAATGGTCAAGTCCTGGGAGAGCTAGCCATAACATTTGTTGTCCAGTCTGTGTGATGGGAAAGCACAAGGCTTATCTGCAGTCCTGGCTAGAATAGTCTGTGAGTCTGAACCATCTCAGCAAGCAGCCTTGAAGCTGTTCTGGATACAGAACTCTGAGGAAACTGCAACAGAGGCATTCTGAGAGGTTGGATCACCTGGGCCATCTGCTTTCATTGGTGTCTGATCTTGCCCTAAAAACACACAAACTTTCAAAGGTAACATATACATCTGCATTAATACATGTATGGACTGTGTGTGGTACAAAGGCCAACCAAAGATGATTATTTTGTTTTATGTTAGAGCAGGTAAAATAAATTTCAACTGTCTTGCAGTTTGTCTAGGTTTAATTTATTTCTCTATGTTTGTAGCCAGGATTTTCAGGGGTTCTCCCCTGATCAAATCTGATCTTTATTAATTTTGAAGGAATTCATACCTTTTTGTTTCCTGTGAAAATAAAAGCATAACCTCTCCCCCAATTTAACATATTTCCTGACTTCCATTCTGAAATCAAGACATCTCTAAAGTATATAGACTAGTTTACTTTAGCAGTCCCTTTCATAATACAATGACTCTTAGCAGTTTCAGTCTTTGTTCATTAGCATTTAAAAAATTCAAAATTAATAAAGCACCCTGTAGTGGCATTTCAAATATATTTCAATAAATAAAGACTGCCTGAAGATCTGAGAGTAAAACAATCTCACAAGTCAGCCTTATAGACCAAGATATGTTAACACATACCTTTAATCCCAGTAGCCACAGTGACACACACCTTTAATCCCAGTGGTGCACACCTCTAATCCCACCCCTAGAAGGGAATATAAAAGGATGGGGGGTGGGGGAGAAGCTCTCAGACACAGTCTCATTCTGAGATTCCAGGAGGCAGGATCGCCATTTCAGACTGAGGTCGAGGTAAGAGCCATTGGCTGACTATTTTGCTTTTCAGATCTTCAGACTGAATCCAAATTTCTGACCCTGAGTTTTTATTAATTGTGCTTCAGCACCCTGTGTTATATTTTGCATGCTTATATGACTTATTATTTTATATCACTTTATTTTCTCTTTAAAGACTTTATTATTTTTAAACTATTTTTTTCTATGGCTGTCTATATCCATTTTCTTTTCTTTCTTCGGTATCTAAGCACATGTTTAAATATACTGTATTTTTTTAGAGTTTTGTGTGTATGTATCTGGACCTGACTTTACTAAGTATCTGCAGCATTTTCTGACCAGATGAGACAAATCTTAAACTGTTATGTCAGCTGTCCCACAGCTCAGCTGAGTGTGTGGCACTGGGAGCTGGCTCCAGCCCACAGGCAGCAGCCCATAACCAAGTCTCTGTATGCTGCCAAGCCTATCCAAGAGATCGCGGTCGCTAGGAAGCTGCATTTGACTCCGTGTTCCAAACTTTTTTCTTATGCTTTCTCAGGCCTTATGTGGAAATACATGGCTTCACATTGGGTGCCATTTGTAGACAGAATTTTCTTTAGGTCACCAGCTCACAAAAAAACAAAATGGAGACTTATTGTTAATTATGAAAGTTTGACCTACACTTTTATAATTTAAGTTAATCCATTTATATTAATCTATGTTTTGCCTCATAGCTTTTTATCTCTCTTCCATCTTGCACCTCCCGTTTCCTCTCCATGCCCTCTGGCATCTCCCCCAATAACTAGATTCATTTCCTCTTCTCCTTCTTCCCAGAAGTCCCTACCTCTTTCTGTCTCATTATTGACCATTCAGTTCTTTATTAAAACAATCAGAAGGCTCCTTGACAGAGTCACCTCTTCATAGTGTACAAAAAGATTATTCTATGACACCACCAGGTGGTGGTGGTGGCCACCATGCACACCTTTAATCCCAGCACGCAGAAGGCAGAGGCAGGTGGATCTCTGAATTCTTGTCTGGCCTGGTCTACAGAGCAAGTTCCAGGACAGCCAAGGCTACACAGAGAAACCTTGTCTCAAAAACCAAGAAAAAAAAGTTTAACTAGAGGATTAATAAAAGGGTTATTGATAGTGCAGAACAGTGACAATGGGTGCAGAAGCCAGGATGACTATGCCGTGCACTTTGGCATCCCTCACCAAGGTGCTGTCCTCAGCCCTAGCACTGAGAGCTTCTGGGAATTAGAGAAAGGGGGTGAGCCGCCAATCAAGAAGCACTGAGCTGTGTGTGGTGGTGCAGGCCAGTAATTCTAGCAACCAGAAGGCAAGAGGCAGTAGGAGGAGGAAGTTTGAGGCCACGCCTGAGCTACATAAAGAAACATTGTTTGGAAATAAAAGAAGTGGCCACACCAAGATTAGGAGTTCAACACTGTCCTCAACTACACACTGAGCCTGAGGTCAACCTGTCCTGTCTAAGACATTGTCTCAAACTGCAACAAAGTAACTCTTCTTTGAGAAAGCCCACTCCAGGACTCTGGGCTGTGCTGCTTTCTTTCCCAGCGCCCCTCTCTCTTAATTCTTGGGCTTAAAGTTGGTATTAAAATATTTTGGGGTTTGGAGAGCTCGCTCTGCAATGAAGAGCACTTGCTGCTCTTCCAGATGACCCACATGGTGGCTCACAGCCATACTGTCACTCCGGTCCCTGGAGAGCTGACACTATCCTGGCCTCCGGGACACCAGCATCTGTACAACAGGGCAGTGAGAAGGCTCAGCAGGTGCTTTCTGCTAAGCTGGATGACCTGAGTTTTATCCCCACATGGTGGAAGGAGTGAAGTGACTTTCACAAAGTGTCCTTTGTCCTTCAAATAGGGGCCGTGGGTCCATGTGTGAATTTGTAGATGGGTAGATGGAATAACAAAATTATATAAAAAGACTTTTTAAAGGAACACTAACTCTATTTTAAAAAAATTACCAAGAGGTTTGCTTCCTGAAGGCCCAGCACTGGCAGGTAGCAAGCCTAGATCCATCCTTTCAGGAAACATTGCTCTTTGGGCTGCAGCTCGTTCACAGCCTGCCCGAGTGGCCCTGCTATAGAACCCACTGAAGGGTGGGTCTATGGAAACCTCAGAAGAGTTCTAAGCAGGAATCTCCCAAAGCACTCCCCTCTAGGGATCCTGTCTGCCCTCACATACACGCATGACTCAGGACCCCCGCTCACTCTTCCGTCCTCAGGGTTCCAGCTCACCTTTCTTCCCCCATAACCAACCATAATGCCTTTGGATTCTGTCTCCATAGCTCCCAGGGAAGGCAAACCTGGACAGAAAACACAGGGGACTAGCTCAAGGAATGCCAGGTGGAGCCTGTGGCATTCTGTCACATTTCAGGGTGGGCAGCTAACAGCAGGACTAGCAATCGTCACCCCCAACACAACGGATTCCTCTATTTTGTCTGGGTCAGACACAGCCATGGGAGAGCTGGGCTCCAAGGAGCCACCAATGCAGGAATATTGATAATGCCTGAGCAAACAGGCCCATGAGGAGAAACTGTTTGTTTTGCCTCCTGAAGCCATACCTATTGGTTATGGTTCTTGGAAGTTGAACCAGAGGTCAACAGATGCACCCTGCTGGAAGCTTGAAATGTCCCAGGCTCTGGGCAAGGCCTCTTGATCTTTTCAGACACCATTAGAGAGGAAAGATAGGCAGAGCTGATGCCAGGTGCCCAGAACTGCAGAAGCATCTCCTAAACTAGGGTCAGCTAGTGAAAGTGTCCTGCCAGCCACCAGCAAAGCTTTTAAAATGAAATCAAAAGCCATTGCCAATTAGAACCAAGCCATGAACTAACACTGACCTTTGTCCTTTTCTTTCTGGTATCTGATGCAAGGCCAGTGAACCAGCTAACTCAGCAGGCAGAGCTGTTGGCTACCAGACCTGAGATCGATCCCTAAGCACAGATAAAACCAACTCCCACAAGTTGCCCTCTGACCTCCACATTCATGACATGGTACATACATCCTAAACATAATTTATTTATTTTTAGTTATTAATGTGATTAATTAATCTATTTTTTTGAGGCAGGGTCATGCTATGCAACCCTGGCTATCCTGGGAACTCTGTATGTAGGCCAGGCTGGCCTTGAACTTACAGAGATCCACCTGCCTTTGCTTCCCAAATGCTAGGATTAAAGCTGTGTGCCACCACACTCAGCATACACATGATTGTTTTGGTCGGGGGTTGGTTTTTAACAGGGTTTCTCTGTGTAGCCCTGACTGTCCTGGACAGGCTGGCCTCAAACTCATAGAGCTTCATACTCAGAAATCCTCCTGCTTCTGCCTCCCAAGTTCTGAGATTAAAGTGTCAACACTGCCTGACTTGTTTTGTTTTGCTTTTTTTGAGTAGGAAAAACATAGGGTTGGGGAGATGGCTCACTGGTTAAGAGCGAGTACTGCTATAACAGAATTTGGTCCCCAGCACCTACATCAGGCCTCTCAGAACTGCCTGTTGTTCCAGCTCCAGTAAACCCAACATCCTCTTCAGGCTGCAAAGGGATCCTGCACTCACTCGCAGAAACCTTCCCCTCATGCATAATTAAAAACAACATGTCAAAAAAATTGTAAATGATCAATAAGACTAAGGCAGCCAAGTGGGCCAAGCATGGCGGCTCATGCCTGGAACCTCAGTGCAGGAGGATCTGGCATTGAAGGTCATCCTTAACTACATAGTGAATCTGAGGTTAGCCTGAGCTACATGAGAGCTCATGTCAATGAAACACAATCCAGGACATTATTTGCCCATAAACTGACTTCTTAATAATCACAGACTAGTGCTGTTGTGTAGTCAGCTTAGGCCACAGCTTTGGTCAATGGTGAGTGCAGAGATCTCCTATTGGTCAAAGTACAGAGACTAAATGACTGCTGAACGCCTGTCCATAGATATCTAATCTATCGACATCTATTCCATCCATTCCAAGGTTCAGGGAGCATCTCGGATGAAGAGGTATAAAGAATTAAAAGCGGAGGGAAGGTAGAGGAGATATACCAAATACTGAATTTTCTGAGAAGTTGTGATTCTCAGTACACAATTTAGGTGAGATTGGGTTTTTCAACATCTTGTCATGGGAGAAGGGGGCGGTGAGGAACATTTTCTTCAGTGGTGTAGCCACTGGTAAGATGTCCATGATCCTGTAAAAGTCACACTTCTGCTCCTGTAAACAAGCTTAATGTAACACACACACACACACACACACACACACATGCACACACCATGAAACTAGAAAGGGGACTCACTGGGAGCAGAAAGCGGATACGAGAAAAAACAGGATGTATATGATTTCATACATTATGCATATGCATGACAATGTCATAAAGAAACCCATTTTTGGCAAGGACAAATAATCTACCACAACAAATAAGAAAAGAATATGAATGGAAGAGTCACAGGAGCCATGGACAGCAAATACTCCACAAGACAAGCAAATGCACTGATAGCCATGGGCATGTAAATTTAAAACCCCAGCAGAGTGGCCCAGGAAGTGCTTCAAAGTCTGACCACTCTACGTATTGGCAGCAACATAGGAAAACAGCAAGATTTGGATAACAATCCAAAACAGCAAGACTGCTGGGAGTCACAAGAGCACAGATCTTCCAGGGCAGTACCCTGAAAAGCTGCAGTGTCAGCTTCCCCACTCGGCAACCCTACTGTTGCACAAGACACTCATGCCGCGGACTGCTGCACAAGGGAAAGCCAAGAATCCCGATCCCCAGGCATCAGCAGGAGCAGACACCTGCTGCTGAGAGAACTAAAGAGCTAGTTTTGTTCACAAGTATAATATGTATCCTGTATGAATAAAAAAAAAAAGACAAAAAAATTCACGTTTTCCAGGTCTAACAAATGTAGGTTGTATACACCAAATGATACACTATATCACCTGTCGGCTCAAGGAAATGTCAAAAGTATAAACCAGGTAATGGTGAAGCTCCGTGTCAAAGAATGCTTAGGGGCAAGGGTAGCTGGGTCGAATCTGCACGGAGGCAGCACCGGTCGTCACCGCAGTTCCATCTTCTTCTCCGCGATGTTGCCCTTAGCCAAAAACGCACTAAGCCGTCTCCAAGTTCAAAGCATTCAGCAAGTGGTGGCAAGACACAGCATCAGAAACGGGCACCTAATTTCCACGACAAATATGGAAATGCTATATTAGCGGCTGGAGGCCTCTTCTGTATTTCTGCATGGACATATACAGTAACACAAATTGGAATAGCATGGAACCTGTCACCTGTTGGCAGAGTCACCCCCAAGGAATGGAGAGATCAATAGTCATGCCAGCTGGTGCAATAATCAAGGAATTGTTTCAAAACCAATCTATAAGTGATGCCAAGTCAAAGAATCATGTATTCACTAAAATATGGCATATTGAAGAAAAAATAAAGTACCTTTGAAACCTTCAAAAAAAAAAAAAGAATGCTTAGGATACACAAAGCACTGCATTCAATCTCGGTATAAAGAAACAAAGTATAAGACACAATCTGATACAACATAATTAGATTTATGTCAGGGAAGGTATACAGGAGACATCAGGGCAGAAGGTATGGCTCAGCAGTTCAGAGCTCTGGCTGCTTTTCCAGAGGACTGGGGTTGGATTCCCAGCACCCACATGGCAGCTCACAATCCTTGACTCAAATCCTCTGTAATGGGGGCTGGAGAGATGGCTCAGCAGTTAAGAGCATTGCCTGCTCTTCCAAAGGTCCTGATTTCAACTCCCAGCAACCACATGGTGGTTCACAACCATCTGTAATGAGGTCTGGTGCCCTCTTCTGGTCTGCAGGCATACATGCAGACAGAATATTGTACATATAATAAATAATTTTTTAAAAAATCCTCTGTAATTCCAGTTCCAGAGAAGCTGACTCCCTCTTCTGAGTTTCATGGCACTGCATGCACATGCTGTACAGACATACATGCAGGCAGAACACTCATACATATGAAATAAAAACGTTGAAACTGGAGAGGGGGCTTCAGTTTTATCTGTAATGGTTTGTTTCTTCCACGGATAACTTCCTAAAATTAAGTATGGCTGTTTTTTATTTCTGAGTGATGTGGGCACAGGTGTTTGCTATTCTATCATGTGTTATGTTATGTCTTGTCTATTTTTCATTTGAAATTTTGTTTCACCTTTTTCTGAAAATTTATTTTAAAAATTGATCACATTTATTTGCTTAGATAATGTGCATGTGTGTGTGCGCACACACGCAAGAGCATGCCATGGCATATGTGTGGAGGTCAAAGGACATCTGTTTGAAGTTTTTTCTCTCCTACCATGTGGGTCCTGGGGATTAAAGTAAGTTATCAGGTTTGGTGTCAAATGCCTTTTCCCCACTGAGAAATCTTCCCTAATTTATATATATTAAACAAAGTGTCCTGTGTTATATAGCCCAGGCTAGCCTCAAACCCAAAATGTTGCCAAGGTTGTCATTAGATAATCTTCCCTCCACACCCTAAGCGCTGAAATGACAGGCATGTGCCACCATATATGGATTTTTATTATTTGAATATAACTAAGAGGAACAAAGGAACGTGTGCCAGACACGATGATACTCACTTATTGTTCCAATTATTTGGGAAGCTGAGGTAGGAGGATCAGTTAAGTCCAGAACTATGGAACCAACCTGGGCTAGCAAAACTCCTAAAAAAAAAAAAAAAAAGCGCTAGGGGCTAGAGAGATGGTTCAGTGGTCGAGAGCACTTTCTGTTCATCCAGAGGTCCCAATTCAGCTCATAGCACCCACACCAATCGGCTCACAACCAACCGTCATCCCAGCTCCAGCGGATCCAACACCTTCTTTTGGCTTCTACGGGCACCCACACACATGTGCCAGACACTCACATAAATACATCAGGTACATATAAATCAAATCAAATAAGTGAAATCTAAAAAAAAAAAATCCTGTGTTCACAGGCTAAGGGAGAACTACTGTGAGTGTGAGGCTAACCTGGGCTCCATAGTAAGTTCCAGCTCAGCCTGGGCTAGTCAGATCCTGCCTCAAAAATAGAAAAAAGTCTAGAGCGTTAATGCCTCCTTCTTAAGTAGGGTACCTAAAATAATCACATGATGGGGGGACTTGCGGGCACGAACAGGGGACTTAAAATCAGGCTCTTTTCCCCCATCTTCCTTGTGTACCACCCCGAGATTTATTGTCCCAAGATACCACTCCCTCGGGCTCTCTGCCGTCAGTCATTAGCAGCCTAGAGGATTTGCTGTTCTAAGTTTTAGACACAGGTGTAATGATTGACCATCTAGTTGCCTTGGTCGGCAGAAAGGACAACCCCCGACACTGAACTTGAACCTGCAAACCCGGTGTTTTATAATCATCCTGCCTCCACATCCCGTGTTGAAAGGGCAGGCGTGTGCAGCCACGCGTAGCTCTTTATCATACTAATCTGGGAGTGTATGTTTGAGGCCACCTTGTCCCAAAATAAAATTGCAATTTTTGTTTTGTTATTATTTTGTTGGGGATAGGGCACAGGGTCGCACGCATGCTTGATGAACACTGCACCACCAAGCTACATCTCCAGCCATGAAGTTGTGATGTTTATCTGCTGCACATAGGGTGATAAACTTACACCAGCTACCAGCCTGCAACTATTACTCCAGAAACCAACATGTACTTGTGACAAAATCCAAAAACGAGAGCATTAATTAGTCATCATTTTCTTTTTTTAAAAAAATATTTATCTATATTTTACGTACATTGGTGTTTTGCCACGAGTGTTGGGTCTCCTGGAACTAGAATTACAGACAGTTGTGAGCTGCCATGTGACTGCTGGGAATTGAACCCGGGTCCTCTGGAAGAGCAGTCAGTGCTCTTAACCACTGAGCCACCTCCCGAGCCCCAAGTCATCATTTTCTTCACCCACGGCCATTTAGACAGTGGCCACTAAATACAAAAATAACGTGATGTTCTTAAAAGGTCCTCAGAGAGCGAGCATACACATACAATCCTACCACACAAGAGGGTGAGGCAGGATGTCTGCCATGTGCGTTGGGACAGCTTGGTCTATGGAGTTCCAGACCAACCTGGCTACAGAGTGAGTGAGACCTTGACCTATGGTTTTTAATTCATGTTTATAATTCAGAATTTCCAAGACTGAGGCAGGAGAGGTGTTACGAGTTTGAGGCTAACCTGGGCTATATATAGCATGAGATCCTGTCTCCATGAAAACAAACCAACAAACACAAATGCTTCTCCCTAAAAGTAGTCCTCAGAGATGGCGACGGTGCGATGACTCAGCAGTCTAAGGTCTTTTCAGTCAATCCTGAAGAAGACCTGAGTTCAAGCCCTAGGACCCACATGGTGGAAGAGGAGTGTCAAGCAGGGACAAACACACACAAATAAATAAATACTTCTGAAAATGTTTAAAAGCCCTCAGCAGAGGGAAAAATGAACTCTGACCAAGTTGAACATCATATGTAAATTAAAACAAAACAAAACAAAAAACCCTTAAACCTGAGGGTATTGAAACCAACTCAATGGCTGAGCACTTACATAACATGTGCAAGGCCCTGGGTCTGAAAACCAGAGCTCATGCTCTCTCTCTCTCTCTCTCTCTCTCTCTCTCACACACACACACACACACACACACACACACACACACACACACACAGAGTTTGGTTAATCATGTTACAATTGACTGGATTTGGAATCACAGAGACTGGAGAGGGTCTTTAAGTGTATTTCCAAAGAGGCTTAACTGAGAGAGGCCGATCTAACCTGGGTGTGAATGGCGCCATCTGGATCCCGGGCTGTACAGAATGGAGAAAGAGGGCTGAGTGCCAGCATTCATTTCTCTTTATTTCCTGACTGTGGACACAATATGACCAGTTAGCTCCTTCACACTCCTGCCACCAGGGCTCAGGCCACCATGCCTTCCCTGCCATGATGGACTTTACCCTCAACCCTTGAGCTGACATAAATCTTCCTTAAATTGTTCTCATCGAGTATGTAAGTAAAGAAAAGGAGCCCACATAAATGAGAAGGAAGAAATAAAAAGGAGAGCTGGGTGTGGTAGCTCATAGCTGTAATTCCAGCATTGGGAGCCAGGGGATAGCTGTGAGTCTGTGGCCTCTCTCAAAAGATAGAACAACAAGGAGTTAAAGTGATGTCTCAACATTGAAAAACACTGCTGTTCTTCTAGAGGCCTCATGCTTGCTGAACCCGGCACCACCAAGCTACCCCTCCAGTCAGAAAGCTCTGATGGTCATCTGCTGCACAGGGTAATACTCTTACACCAGCTACCAACCTGAAACTATCACTCCAGAAAACCAACATGTACTTGTGACAAAATCCAAATGAGAACATTAATTAAGTACCACCCACATGGTAGCTCACAACCATCTTGAATTCTAGTTCCAAGGGACCTGATGCCCCCTTCTGGCCTCTAAGGACACCAGGCAAGTCTGCAGCGCACAGACATACACACAGATAAGACATCCATGTGCATAAACAGAAATTTTTAAAAATTATAAAATAAAATAAATAAAACAAGAAAGGAAGGGAAAAGCCACGGGGTGGTGACACACACATTTAATCCCAGCACTCTAGAGGCAGAAGCAGGTGGATCTCTGTGAGTTTGAGGCCAGCGTGGTCTATAGAGTGAGTTCCAGGACAGGCTCCAAAGCTACACAGAGAAACCCTGTCTCAGAAACAGAGAGAGAGAGAGAGAGAGAGAGAGAGAGAGAGAGAGAGAGAGAGAGAGAAACCTTTGGATCATGAAGCCTCTGCACTTGGGAATGGAGTAGCCCGGTCATGCTTTTGTGGATTAATGGGTTATAGAGGGAGTAGCTTTTCTTTGAAAGGACTCTCCCTGGCTTGTGTTCAGGGTCTCACCACGTGATGCCCTGGGCCATGTCATGACCCAGCAGGATGGCCCTCACCAGTGCCAAGTAGATGCTAGTGGCACCAGGTTCTTGGACTCTCAACATCCTTCAGAACTCTGAGCTAAATGAACCTCTGAAGGGAAGTTTACAAATTGCTCTGCTCTCCGGCGTTCAGTTATAGCAATAGAAAACAAACCATTAAAATTCACTGAGCAGTACATTTAAGATCTATGCAATTTACCATATGTAATTATACCATAAAGTCCTATGATCACTCAATATAACCTCCCTAAAGGAACCTACAACCTGCAAAGAACTCCATAGGAGTCAGAGCCGCAATAAAGATTTAGAACACAGTACTCGATTGGTGGAACACTCACTTTCAGCATCCTGAATGGAACGGCTGGAAGAAGTGCATTTATGGCTACAAAGAGAAAGTACATGGATGATTGTTATTTGAAGATAACAAACTCTTCCTACAAAACAAGTGAACAGAGGATGCCATTTGTATAACATGTACAAGATTCTGTGTTTGATTCCTGGTACTGCCAATAAAAGGAAGGAAGGAAGGAAGGAAGGAAGGAAGGAAGGAAGGAAGGAAGGAAGGAAGGAAGGAAAAAAAAATGACAGGAGACATTTCCAAAGCCTGAATCACTTAAGGTTCAGGCATCCATGCCGCAGACTTTTCCCTTGAGGCCATCGTGCAGAGCCCCAGCTGTCAAGGGTCAGGGTTGGGGTCAGGGGCTGGTTCAATACTCCTGCCTTTTGATGGGACTGCAAAGGTCCAATCAAGTCTAAATCTTAGCTATCCAGGGTCAGCTCTACCTCAAAGGAAAAGCAGAAAGTAACTGTAAGCTTCTGCCGATCCACCCACAGCCAGCCTGCAGGTAAGCATTCATTAGCAACAAACTAACCACACTAAGTAACACATGTTACTTAGGTAGCATGCGCCTGGGTAGAGGATCCAGTTGTATCTATGTAGAGCAGACAAGACAAGCTTGCTTCAAATTCTTGTTCGTTCCTGTTCAGCAAAACCAGCAACCTGAGCCTGGCATGACGATACTCGCCTCCCCAGGCTGAGGCAGGAAGATTGATGGCTTCAAGTAGCAGGTCAGCCTGGGTTACACACCAAGACCCTGCCTCCAAAACACAAACACAGCCCAAATAAGGACCTGGGGTGAGTGACCTGGTGTGCTGGGTAGCAGCAAAGCTGCCTCTAACCTCATCAGAGAGAGAGAGAGAGAGAGAGAGAGAGAGAGAGAGAGAGAGAGAGAGAGAGAGGACAACAGTTTCCCACACACACCATCATGCCTGGAACACCATCGAGCTATTGCTCCCCTTTGGTTCCCTTCGTCCTCAAACCAGCTGTTCTGGTCTGAGTGCTGTGGCCGAGGTGCTAGGCACAGGGAGGGAATGTCCTGAGAGAGACGTGAGCTGCATATTCGAGATGGTCGAGGGGAGGCTTCTGCAGGGGAGAATAGGGGACAAACCAGACAAAAGCGCCCACAGAGAGCAAGGAATGATGCAAATATGAGAGGAAGGGGAAGAAGCTGGACCCAATGCGCAGAAAATCTTTTTTTTTTTTTTTTTTTTTTTTGCTCCTCTTGGATAAATAGGTCTCTTTAGGACACAGTTTCTCTGAGGCCTGACAGAGAAAGCCTCAGAGGTCACAGGCCTGAGGCAAGTAAGTGACCTGCTTTGTTTACACAGGAAAATGTCAGCAGTCAGGAATGTTGGGGCTAGGGAAATGGTTCAGTCAGCAAAGTGTCTGCTGTGCAGGCACAAGGAACTGAGTTCGGATCGCCCGCACTCGCACAAAAGCTGGGCACAGTGGCTCAGCCATCTGGAACCTCTCTCAGTGCTAGACAGAGGGGGACAGAGAAGGAAAGATCCCTAGAAGTCATTGGCTAGCCAGCCTAGGCCAATCAGTGAGCTACAGGCTCAGTCAACGACCCTAAGCTCAAAACAGGAGAGCACCCGGCAATGAGCAGTCACCTTCACCTGCACTTAAAACACACGTGCATGGACACACATGTGCACCGGCATGTATATACACGTCCACATGAACCACACACACACAAATCAAAGCACGGTTACGTAACACTGGATCTGATTTAGTAGCAACAACTATATGTACTTTGGGGAGTAACTTTTCTCTTCAGAGTTCTTACAGCTTGCAGGGATACTCAGGAGTTCAAAGGTGAGACAGGTCAATGGGGAAGGGTCAAGTTAGCCTAGGGAGACAATAGAGAGGAGAGGTGGGAGAACCTCCCTTAAAAAGTGACCCCCCCATCCCTCCAGTGGGCCCCATTTCACTACCCAGCCGTGATCCCCTAGGTCTCCTGAGGAAATGAGGCAGAGATGTTGAAGGGTTTCATAGGGGTTGGGTATAGTCCTCAGTGGGAGAGTGCCTATTCAGCATGCATCTCTCTCTCTCTCTCTCTCTCTCTCTCTCTCACACACACACACACACACCACTGCTTGCTTCTTAGTTTTCAGAAGGTCGTAATCTGAAAGTTCCAGTCAAAAAGGCATCTTCCAACTTATCTGTCCAACTTCTTCTCAGGAATGTCTCTTTTATTGGGGGCAGGGAGTTGGAGACAAGGCTTCTTTGTGTAGCCCTGGTTGTTCTGGAACTGGCTCCGTAGACCAGGCTGGCCTCAAACTCAGAGATCTGCCTGCCTCTGCTTTAAAGGCTCATGCCACTGCCTCGTGGCCTTAGTAGTGTCTTTTAAACCGATTTTGCAGAGATATATCCCTCTCTTGACTGAGTCTCCACTTCTCCTGCCCACACCCACAGTCCGAATAGTACGGACAACAGGCTTGCTAACTTGCCAAATTGTGTGGCAGAGCATGTTCAGCTATGTGCAGGCCTTCCCCCTGCTGGATGCTGAAGAAACCACCACTCAACCTTTTGGCACAGGCAGCTCTCCCAACCTTGGCTTTTCCCGCGGCAATCTGTCCCTTCAGTGCCTGGCCACATTAGCTTTATTCAATCAACCCTCTCCTGCCAACCCCCTTCCCGGCACTTTCACCGAGGGCTGATGAAAACAGACCCAGAAGTATGTGGCAATGATTGAAAACAGAGGGAAGAAGCCAGGTGGTGATGGCGCATGCCTTTAATCCCAGCACTTGGGAGGAAGAGGCAGGCGGATCGCTGTGAGTTCGAGGCCAGCCTGGTCTACAGAGAGGGTTCCAGGATAGCCAGGGCTACACACAGAAACCCTGTCTTGAAAAAGGAAAAAGGAAGAAAAGAAAACAGAGAAAAGAAGGAACTGCTATACTCAGTGCCCTGAGGACCCCTAACCGGTCCCAAGTTTTTCACTGAAGCGGATACAGCTAAGCGTGTCCTGGCAGCACTCAGCTTGTTCCTCGGGTGTACTATTAAAAGTCCTGGCTTTGTGTGCTATACGGGACGCATACAGAATCCTGATTTAGAATTTGAACTTAGTCTAGAACTACTGCAGCTATCAGCAGCAGTCCCAGACCCCAGCCGGGCCCACTTATTCCCTTTGCCTAGGTGGTAGGGTACTGTAAGTAAGGGCTACCCAGAGTGGGGTCAATCCCTGCCAAGCTCTGCAGGGATTGCAACTCCCAAGTTCCCTCCTCCTCGGGACCGCCCAGCCCCCTCTCTTTTCGGGGAGCTGCTCGGGGTACCTGAGAGGGCGGACACAGTGCCATTTCGAGTTCTGCCAAGGCCGAGTGAACAGCGTTCGGGGCCCCTGCGCCCCCAGGCTCGCGATATACAGCCTCCCGAGGCGCAGCATCCCGAGGTAGACAGTCATGGCTCTCTTCCGCCGCAGGTCCCGGCCCGGAATAAACTTTGAAAGTGAACAAGGCGGGGGCTAAGAAGAAAACGGCGAGGAGGCGGGAGGGTCGCTCTGCCTATGGGGTGAGGAGGACTGGGTCCCCGCGGGGCGGGGCGGGGCGGGGCGAGGAGAGGCCGGGAAGTGGCGACTCCGAGTCCAGGGCCACCTTCGCGTGGGAACGGCAGTCCTCTAATCCCGCCCTGGAAGAACCACCCCTGTTTCTCTTTGCTTTTGTTTTCGGGGATCCCAAATCTCTCTCTGCAGTACGATACAAGGCCTTCCTGCAAACATCACCCGGCTAAGATTGGAGGGCCGAGGAGTTTTCACAAACAGGAAACCAATCAGGAGTCTATAATAAGCCAGATAGCAACTTTAAGGTTTATGGATCCTGGGTGCCCGGTAGATCGTGGGTCACGTGGGGACTTTACGGGTGGTGAACTACAGAGCGAGTGACCCTGAGGCCTGCCAGCTGGAACAGAGGGCCTCTGGGAAGCGAAGAGGCCGTCGGAATTAACCGGTCTGTTGGGTGAGCCCCTCTGTACCCTGGAACCGGGGATCTAGTGCGGCCCAGGGCCAGGTATCGGCATTAGTTTAACCCTGCACCTCTCGTGGCGTCCTCCCTTCTCTATATCGTGTCACTCGGAGGAGAGTACCCGGTAGACAAGATCTGGTGGCATTAGGGACTGGAGTCTGTTGTATCCTGCCCTCATTTCTGCCCTAGCTTGGGGCCTGAAGCATAATTTCCTTAGCTGCTCCCCTAAGCTCCAAAGGACCGAGACTTGCGAGAGGCTCAACACTACAGCTGTGCCCTCTGGGAGATATTCTAGCTTGTAACGCAGAAAGGATGAACATCAAGACTTAGAAGAAATGACTGCCAGTTTCTGGATCTGGGCACTGGGTTCACTCCCACACCTTCCAGTCCCACGTTGTCTTGAACAATCTCTTCTCCAGAGGGAGAAGAAAGGTCCTGGCGGGTGGCTTCCTCTGTCTTGACTTGGAAACGAAGAAAGGCAGGCAGGGAGAAACGGTTGGCTGAGGGCGGAGGTTGGCCTAGTGAACCTTTGCCTTTGCCTGGGAATCCTGGTTCAGCTGTGGTCGTGAGTAATCCAGCGGCTCCCTCTTTGATCTCCAGAGTGACTGCAGATCTATCTCTCTGGCAGCTTTTGGCGGGAGGGGGGAGATCTGCGTTCCACTGGAGACCAGAGACTTTGAAGAGCTGGCTTGAAAGGGTGTGCCCTCCAAACTAAGTTCGTACCCCGGCTTCTGAAGGCCCAGCTCAAGGAATGAGAGGTGCTGACAGCTACCCCAAGTTCCAGATCCAAGCCCTACCTGGAAGTCTTGGTAGATGACCCTGGGCCAATCATTGACCCCTTTTGGATAAATGATTGCCCTGATAAAGTGAAGGGTACATTCTGGTACCTAGAACCCTTTCACTTCCTAACTACTCTGAGTGAGACTTGGGCAGGTGTGTGTATGGGGGTGGGGGAGAGTAAGAAGATGAGTTTTCTGTCATTCTGTCTGTGCTATGAGCTAGCCTGGGGAAGTGAGGCTTTTGTTCCCTTTGCAAATACCCCTTCCTTCTCTACTTCAAAAGTGGACTCATAGACAAGCATGGCGTCAATCACCGGTGGTCCCAGCCAAGGAGATAGAGGCAGGGTGGATCAGGAACTCAAGGTCATCTTCAGCTACACAGAGGGGGGTCTGAGACCAGCCTGAGTCAGAAAAGTGGGGGAGGGGCTCATAATGTCAACATGAAGTAGCTTTTTTTTTTTTTTTTTTTGGAGACAGGGTCTTGTATAGCTCAGGCTGACCTCATTCTGTATACTAGGATAAATTTGAACTTTGATCCTCATGCCTCCTTTTGTCTCCTTGGATTACAGACATGCACCACCACAGCTAATTTTATGTGATCTGTACACGTACACAAAGGGCATCAGAAGACAACTTACTGAAATTGATTCTTTCCTTCCACTTTGTGGGTCCAGGGAATTAAACTCAGGTCATCAATGTTAAATTGGGAGCGTAGACCTCAGCCCCTCGCATCCATCCCAGCCCTCAGGCCTGAGAGTTGTATTTGTCTGGACTCCAAATCCCAGCATGCCAGGTCCTGACCCCTTGCTGGGGCGGGGGGAGGGTCAGGACCACTCCCACAGGGTATTTACGTGAAATCTCAAAAGAGGATCACGTGGTCTGTTTTCCTACCTCCTGATGGTTGTAGCCTTTGTGGCCTCCCGGTTCCATCTCTTCCATCTCGTGGCCACCCGAGAGTGCAGGAATCCTATTAAACTTGGATATTTCTTAATTTGACTTGATTGGTATTTTGCGTCGGCAGAGAGCTCGCGTTAGGAAAATCTCCTAACAATCCGGGTTGGAAGCACCTTTACCCACTGAGCCATCTGTGGACTGCTACTATTGCTTGCTTTCTCCCTCCCTTCCTCCTTCCCTCCCTCCCTCCCTCCCTCCCTCCCTCCCTCCCTCCCTCCCTCCCTCCCTGCCTCCCTCCCTCCCTCTCTCCTCTCTCTCTCTCTCTCTCTCTCTCTCTCTCTCTCTCTCTCTCTCTCTCTTTCTTTCTTCCTGAGACAAGGTATCATGCAACCCAGACTGATTTCAGATTTTCCCCTGCCTCCTAGTCCAAAGTGTTGGGATTATAGGTCTGCCAACATGATCTCCTGTGTCCAAAGATTTCAGTCACAGAGAACAAAATACAATGTTTCTAGCCTTGGAAATCATCCTAGTTGAAATGGTAAAGGAGAGAAGGAGGGAGGTGGAAGCCAATACTCTTACATTATAAACTGTGTGTTGCAGGCCTAGTGTTGTAGATATGTAATACCAGCTGCTTTAGGGAGACTGAGGCAGGAAGATTGAAAAGGTCAAATCCCGTCTGGGCAATTTAGAAAGATCCTGTCTCAAATTAAAAGGAACCTAGGCATAGTGATGTACGCCTCTAGTTCCAGCACCCACAGCTCTATGAGTTCAAGACCAGCATGGTCTACACACCCAAAAAAATCTTGTCTTGAAAAAAAAAAGCAAAAAGTAAAAATAATGGAGTATGTGTTTAGCATTTTGAAAGTCCGATGTTCACTGGGAAGTAATGGTGCACACCTTTAATCCCAGCACTGGGGAGACAGAGGCCGAAGGAACTCTGTGAGTTCAAAGACAGCCTGATTCCAGGACAGTTCCAGGACAGGTTCCAAAGCTACAGAGAACACCTGTCTCAAAAAGAAACCAAAAGAAAAGAAAGCCCCATATTCAATCCCTAGCACCATCCATACACACATACAGCTACAATAGTGACAATAATAAAAACAATAATAACAAACAGTAAAATATAATACTAAGATCAGCTGCACATACAGGCAGAATCTGCTTCCAGTGTCAAGCAAACTTGGGGTACGTAAAGCTGGGTGTGGAGCACAAATCTTTAATCTTACCATCAAGAAGCAGAAGCAAGCAGATCACTGTGAGTTCGAGGTCAACCTAGTCTACATGGTCTCAAGCCAGCCAGAGGTACTCAATGAGATCCTGTCTCTAAATATTAAATCAATCAATCAATCAATCAATCAATCAATCAATGTCTTGAGAGATCCTATCCGTGGATGATGGTACATAAAGGAATATGTTTTCGTTTGTTTTTAAAGTGACTCTATTATTAGCAGGTGTTGCAGGGCACAGCCCTCAGAGTAAATAGCCACCATGTCATCAGATCAACAGTATCTGCTCCCAGGGAAGACCATCCCCAGCAGGATTATCATAGCCGAACTTACCCTAAGAAAAGAAGTAGGTGGGGATGGTCATAAGATCCTCCCTGAGATCCCAGTCACTTCTCCCTGCCATTTATATGGAATTTTGTCCTAAGTAAGGGGTGTACCTGAGGTGCTAGACAGTATAAGTAGGGAAGAGGGAGAATTGACTAGTGGGAACTCTGTCCAAGCTGACTGGAGGCTTTCCAGTCTGGCAACCCTTGGGGTCACTCATGTTTCCATAAGCAACCCCTCACCCCAGGGCAAACTTTGAAGGACTCCGACTTGGATTTGTCATTGAATACTTAAAGGAGAGGGTAGGCAGTTATGCTTCCCTAGGAACAAACCCATATGTAACAACAACAACAACAACAAACCCACTAAGAAATAGAACAAAAATTTTTAAAGGCTTAGAAGTAAAACAGAGAGGGTAAAACTGAGGTGGTTAAAATAGTTCAAGTGGGCTGGGCTTGGGGGCACAGCTTTAATTCCAGCACAACAAAGGCAGAGGCAGGCAGCTCTCTTTGATTTGAGGTCAGCCTGGTCTACATAGCAAGTTTCAGGCCAGCTAGGGCTGCATAGTAAGACCCTGCCACAAATAAAATTTCTAATGAGGTAAAAAAGATAGTTCTGCTGATAAGAAGCACTTTCCATGCAAGCCCAATGCCTTGCATCAGATCAGGGAACATCCCAGAGCCCACATGAAAGAGTAAGATGACAGTGACTCACATCTGTAATCACAGCCCAGCTGTGGCAAGATAGGAGGTGGAGACAGGAGTTCTCCAGCTAGCCTGGAGCAGGGATGGCAAGGCCTGAAGACCCTACCCCAACAAAGTGGGAAGTGGGGACTGACTCCTGAAGGTTGTCCTCTGACAATCACATAAGTGCAAATGCCTGCACTCACACACAAATCAAACACACATGCACACACACACTAAAAATAAATTTTAAAAAAGTAAGTAGTTCAAATGAAGCCTAGAATAGTGGCTTGTACCTATAATCCTAACACTAAGGTTCCTCACAGAATTGTCTGTGGGAGCCAGCTATTATAAGCTAAGTGTGGGCAGGTCACACAAAGGAAGTTCTTTACTTCCAACCATTACCACCTGCCAGAGTAGAACTCTGGCCATCATTAAATTTAAATGGAGGCCTGAGTCTCAGGAGTTTACCCTGAAGCAATATCTAGTTATAGGAAGAACCACAAGCTGAGATTACTCAACCTCCACCCAAGAACAGAGGATTCAAAGAAATTGCCTAACATTCCAACCGCTGTAGATAGAACCACCTGCCAGAACACACTCACCAGGACACCCCTATGTAACAGGAGGAGCGGGCTGCTTGTTGTCCCAGCCACCTGGCTATCTTATACCCAAAATAATCACACAGAAACTGTATTCATTTAAACACTGCCTGTCCTATTAGCTCTAACTTCTTACTGGCTAATTCTTACATCTTAATTTAATTCATTTCTTCTAATCTGTGTATCGCCACATGACTGTGGCTTACAGCAAGATTCTAACCAGCGTCTGTCTCAGGCAGAAGATCCATGGTGTCTGACACTCTGCTCTTCTTCCCAGCATTCAGTTCTGTCTATTCCACCTACCTAAGTTTTGTCTTATCAACTAGGCCAAGGCAGTTTCTTTATTCATTATCCAATGAAAGCAACACACAAACAGAAGGGACTCCTACACCACCCCTAGACAAATGTCAGCCAATCAGGGTCCTAAAATCTCAGAAACCCCTCACCCCCACATTTACTACTATAAAACCCAGTTCTAACTAAGCTTTATAAACTCCGTTTATTCCAATACATTGGACATGTGGAGAGACTGAGTTTGCAAACTTGCTTAAAATAAAGGCTCTTTGCTTTTACATACGGGACTTGGTTTTCTTGTTGGCTTTTGCAGGGACTTTGCGAAATTGGGAATAACATTATCCACAATAGCAGAGGCAGGAGCTTCCAAAATGTGAAATAGTTATATGCTATTTTATTATTCATATGCTATTTAGGCTTATGCAAAATTGTTCAGTCTTAAAACGAAAGGACAGGCTGGGCATAATGGAACATACCTTTAATCCCAGCTCTTCAGAGGTAGAGGCAGGCAGATCTCTGTGAGTTCGAGGCCAGCCTGGTCTACAGAGTGAGTTCCAGGACAGGCTCCAAAGCCATAGAGAAATCTTGTCTCAAAAAACAAAAAAAATAGATAAATACTAGGCACAAACCCTTTTATCAAGGCTGAACAAGTCAACCCAGTGGAAGGAAAAGGATCCCAAGAGCAGACAAAAGAATCAGAGACACCCCAGCTCCTTCTAACAGAAGTCTCACCCACAAAACCCCAGCTAAACAACCACAACATATATGCAGAGGACTCAGTGCAGATCCATACAAGTTCGATGAGTGCTGCTTCAGCCTCTGTGAGGCCCTGTGAGTCTTGCTTAGTTAATTCTGTGGACTGTGTTCTCGACCCCTCAGGTTCCAACAATCCTTTCTCCCCCTCTTCTGTGGGGTTCCTCAAGCTCTTCCTAATGTTTGGCTGTGGGTTTCTGCATTTGCTCCCATTTGCCTGAGGAAACCTCTCCGATGATGATTAGACTAGACACTGACCTGTGAGTATAGCATGATATCATTAGGAATCATTTCATTGACTTTGTTTTATTTGTTCATTTGTTTTTGTTTTTTTATTTTTGGCTAGTCATGTTTGGTTCTATCCTAGGTCTCTGGGCCATCCAGTTTTCAGTCACCCTCACAAGCTCTGAACCACCCTTGTCTCAGCACATCTTTCAGGCAGGACAGGTTGTAGAACAAAGGTTTTGTGGCTGAGTTTTTGTGCTATTTCCACCACTGGAAGCCTTGCCTGGTTACAGAAGATGTCCAGTTCAGGCTCCTCTGTGTGTCCCTGGCTGTCCTGGAACTCACTATGTAGACCAGGCTGTTCTCAAACTCACAAATCCGCCTGCCTTTGACTCCTGAGTGCTGGGATTAAAGACAGGCACTGCCACTGCCTGGCTTTATTTTATTTTTTATTATTTTATGTGCATTGGTATTTTGCCTGCATTCATTATCTGTGTACCACATGAGTGCTTGGTGTCAGAGAAAGAGAAGAGGGCAGGTCCCCTGGAACTGGAGTTACAGATGATTGAGAACCACCATTCAGGTGCTGGAATCAAACCCAGGTCTTCTGGAAGAGCAGCCAGTGCTGCTGAGCCACTGTTCTAGCCCTTGATTTGTTGCTGTTGTTGCAGCAAGTCCTGTGAATTCATTGCTGACCCTACTCACTATATAGCCCAAGCTAGCCTCAATTTCACAGCTTCCCTCAACCTCCAGGGTGCTAGCATTGCAGATGTGAGCTACCGCTATTCATGTACTGTGTCAAAAAACAGGCAAACACATTTGTGCCTTCTTACAATCAGAATTCATGGAACCACAGTTTATTAAAAAAACAATAAACTCACAAGGTACATCAGTTTCATTGGCAGCAATTTGCCAAAACTCCCTCTCTTTGACAAGCTAAAGAAAACACAGATTCTTATATTCCAGACTTTTGTGTTTGTGTGGTGCGTATGTGTTCATATATGTGGACATGTATGCACACATAGAAGCATGGGAGCCAAAGGTCAACGTCAGGCATGTACCTTTCTGCTCTGGGACAATGGTCTCTACCCTGTCACTTGTATTTTAAATAAACACTGATTGGCCAGTAGCCAGGCAGGAAGTATAGGCGGGGTGACCAGGCAGGAAGTAGAGGTGGGACAATGAGAATTCTGGAAAGACGGAAGTTTAAGTCTGTAGTCGTCATCCAGACACAGAGGAAGCAAGATATGACTATCCCACCGAGAAAGGTACCAAGCCATGTGGCTAACACAGACAAAAATTATGGGCTAATATAAGTCATAAGTTATACGAGTTAATAAGAAGCCTGAGCTACTAGGCCAATGAGTTTATAATTAAAGTAGACCTCTGTGTGATTCCTTTGGAACTTAACGACTGCAAGAACCGGGCAGGACAGAAACCTCAGTCAACACTTTTATCTTCACCATTTTCTTTCTTCAAAATATATTTTCTTTATTCTTTGATAATTTCATGCATGTATACAGTGTATTTTATCCTACCCACTCTGATTTCTCCCTCCCACTCTCCCCCAGCATCCCCCACTGTATCCTCCTCCTGCCGGGATGTTGGCTTCTGTCATCCAGGTTTTGTGCAGGTAACCACAGCATCAGTGAGTTTGTTGGCACAACAACTATATACTGAGCCAAAAGCAGCACCCATGACAATCCTCCACACTCTCTGACTTCTACAGCCTTTCATTCCACAGTGTCCCCTGACCCTCAGGATTGGGGGTGGATTGATATAAATGTCCCACTTGGGGCTAAACACTCAACAGTTAATTATTCTCAGCCCTTTGACCAGTTATGAATCCTTGCATTAGCTGCTGCCCTCTGGAAAAAAAACAACCTCTCTGGCCATGGTTGAGGGCAATACTAACCTCGGTGTGTAAACAGTAATATTTAGAAAGCAGTTTGATGATCTAATCATTTAGCAAAACAACACTAGCAGGTTCAACTTTGAGGCCCATGAACACCCAAGTCACGGACTTTTAACCAGGTTGACAGTGTCAGGTCTGGATTCTCTTCTGTAAGATGGGCTTCAAATTCAATCCAGAAGCAGTTGGTTACTCAGGATCCTGAATGCCACTATTGTACCAGTGGACACATCTTGCCTAGAGGGTGGATACAGTTTTCAGGGGTCACTGCAGGCTATGCATTGGTGACTTTTCTCCCCAGCAGCCTGCACAGCACCTTCCAGCCCTGTGGAAACCAGCTAGCAAGGAGGAAGTTTTCCGGCCAGTTCCAAACTGACTTCTCTAACGTCCTATAGCAAAGTCCGTTCTGTCTGAATTCAGCCATAGCGTCTTCCCATCTACTTCTGGTGTGCACCCAAGAGCAACGGCAAAAAGCTATTTAACCATTGAAAAACTGAAAAATTGGCATCTTAATTTTATTATTTTATGTGTATGGATGTTTGGCTACATTCATCTGTGAACCATGTACATGGCTGGTGCCCACGGAGGCCAGAAGAGGGTGTCAGGTCTTCTGGAACAGGAGTTATGGATGGTGCTGAGAACCAAACCTCCTCTATAAGAGCAGCAAGTGCTCTTAGCCTCTACCCCATTCCTCCTTTATTCTTTGATGGAATCTCACACTGGACCCGGAGCTCACTAACTCAGCTAGACTGGATGGCAACAAGCTCCAGGGATCTTCATGCCTCCATCTCCCGCACACTGTTACACCTGGCTTTTTATGTGTGCTGGAGATCTGAATTTAGGTCTTTGTGCTTTCATGGCAAATGCTTTATGGTCTAATCTCTCCAGACCTCATTTGAATCTTTTTATTTGCTTGTTTGCTTTGTCTTTTTTTAAATTTATTTATTTTGTATACAGTATTCTGTCTGTGTGTATGTCTGCAGACCAGAAGAGGGCACCAGACCTCATTACAGATGGTTGTGAGCCACTATGTGGTCGCTGGGAATTGAACTCAGGACCTTTGGAAGAGCAGGCAATGCTCTTAACCGCTGAGCCATCTCTCCAGCCCCTGGTTTTTTTTTTTTTTTTTTTGAGACAGGGTTTCTCTGTGTAGCCCTGGCTGTCCTAGAACTTAATTACTAATCTTAATTACTAATATTGACTTTCAGCTCATATATACACATTACACAGTAAAATAAATGGAATATATATATAAGCATATATATATATATATATATATATATATATATATATATATATATATATGCTTACAAAGTGGCTGTAAAGAGTTTAAGAGGCCATAGCAAATCTCTAGGGCTTTCAAAGATCTTGAGAAGCCAAAGCTGGCAGCTGATAGGAATACAGGGAGAATCTCTACCTTGACAAGATAACGAATCCGGCAAAGGGGCAGAAAGGAATGCTGGTGTAGGTGAGGATCAGGCTGCTGCTTGGCCATAGATTTGAGTAGAGCTACAAAATTAAGTCTAGCTGCAGAGAGGAGGTGTAGGACCATGGAGGATCAGGTGCATCAGTCAAGACCTGGTCCACATAGATGGGTGGATGCAGATTAAGACAGGCGAACAGGAGGACTGGCAGAAGGAATTTGCATAGGCTGATTCAACAGTGAGGGTTGGGCAGAACTGAAACCCCTGGGACAGTGAGGAGTTCTCTGGCCATCAATTTTTGAGTGTGTTTTGTATTTTTATATGTATGGGTATTTTGTCTGTATGTGTATCTATGCCCTATGTGCAGCACAGTGCCCAGAGAGGCCAGAAGAGGGCATCAGATCCCCTGGAAATGGTGTTCTATACATTTGTGAGCCACTTTATGGGTGCTGAAAATTGAGCCTGGTTCCTCTGAAGAAACGGCCAGTACTCTTAACCACTGAACCACCTGTCTAGACCCCTGGCAATCTTTGAACATACACTGGGTGGCTCAGATGACAGGACGGCTGGTGTAGGATATCCTTCTGTTTATGTGTTGCTTTCATTGGTTAAATAAAGAAACTGTCTTGGTCTTTGGATAGGGCAGAATTTAGGTAGGCAGAGTAGAACTAAATGCTGGAAAGAAGGGCAGAGAGACAGATGGCACGGATCTCCTGCCTGAGACAGACGCTGGTTAGAATCTTACTGGTAAGCCACAGTCATGTGGTGATACACAGATTTAATAGAAATGGGTTAAATTCAGGTGTAAGTGTTGGCCAGTGAGAAGTTAGAGCTAATGGGCCAGGCAGTATTTAAATGAATACAGTTTCTGTGTGATTATTTTGGGTGTAAACTAGCCGGGCAGCCGGGGCAGAACAAAGGTGTAATGTGTGGGCCTGCTTGTTGGGGTTTCTGTCCTGCCCAATTCCCACAGCTGGTAAGTCCCAAAGAAAATCACACAGAAGTTTACATAAGTTATAAACTAATTGGCCCATTAGCTTAGACTTCGTATTAGTTCTTATAACTTATATTAACCCATTATTTTTATCTATGTTAGCCACATGGCTCAGTACCTTTTTTAGCAGGGCAGGTCACATCCTGCTTCTTTGGTGTCTGGACAGGACTCTTCCTTCCCAGAACTCTCCTGTTCTTATTGCCCTGCCTCTACTTCCTGTCTGGTTGCCCTGCCTATACTTCCTGCTTGGCTACTGACCAATCAGCGTTTATTTAAAACATAATTGACAGACACAGAATTGTCCCACACCACAAAGGGACCCCTCTCCTGTAACAGACGGCAGAACTGTCACCACCAGGGTTAGGAGTTTTTCTCTTTTGAGTTCTAAGCAAGGGAGTTGTGCCACTTTCTTAATCTGGCATGTTTGGTAAATTCTTGGATTTGGTTTTCCTGATATGATTTATAAATGTTTTATGGTATTTTGTGCCTGAGTTGTCTGCCTTTCTGTCTGTGCACCATGTGCATGCAGTGCCCACAGAGGCCAGAAGAGGGCATCAGATTCCATAGAACTGGAGTTACAGATAACTGTGAGTCATCTTGTGGGTGCTGGGAATCAAACTTGAGTTCTCAGGAAGAGCACAGTGCTCTAAACTGTAGGGCCCATGGGTCTATCCCCCTCTCAGGGTTCGTCTTGAGGACTGATTCCAGCCAGACATCTTGTTGCAATTTTCAGCTAAATATCCTGTTTGTTCCTGTGCTCCCTCTGCCACCCCCCCTCCCGTGGTTAGCTATAGGGCCATTGTTTACTCCATTTTGGGCTTGATAATTTCCCACCTGCTTTGGGGGAATTCCACTGTGCAGCAGTTAGGTATATAAGGGATTTCCTAAGCTTGAATAAATGTCTTCCGGCATTATCTCTTTATGTGTGTTCTTTTAATCTCCAGATCCTTGTACAACTCGCGAACAGTACAGTGGTGTACGAACTGTGCCATAGAGAGTAATGCAGGTGTTACAGTTGGAGGCCCATCGGGAAGATAGGGAAGTAGGGGACCCCTGACAGATCGCCCTCAGAAGGCAGGCCAGCAGGTAAGAAACCTGCTGAGTTTCTTGCAGGTGAGTTGAAAATGGGTGCAAGTAATTCTGTTCCAGTATTGATGGGCCAATTGACTGGTCAGTTGATAGTTCTTTCAGAGAAGTAAGGCACCAGTATTAAAACTGAGATAGCACAAGAGATTATTAAGACAGTTTTAGAGTTTAGTCCCTGGTTTCTACACGCAGGGGGCTGTAATATTCTTGACTAGGAGCAGGTAAAAAAAAGTACTAAAAGGGATATAGAAAAGGAAGAAGAAACGTTAGAAAGGGAGATAGTACTGCTAAAAATGAAATTAGAAAAGAAGAAAGGCAGCTTTGCAGAGCCTGTCTTTCTGGAGGAGATTGTTTGTAGTGGAGAGGTGAAATGCGGAAGGATTGTGCTGATGCTGTGGGATTCCCCCACCGTAACCTTGGCACGTTGGCTGGTGCTGGAAAGTGCATGGGCTTGCAGCACAGATTTCATATGACCTTGCTGTTTATGCTCAGCTGCAGTAAAGCCTGAAAAGCCTTACCTAACAAAGGAGCAGGGGAACAGCTTTCTGAGGTCCTTCAAGGACCCTCAGAACCGCATCCTGAGTTTGTTGACCTGCTGTTACAACTGGGGAGTCGCATTTCGGGGGTTGTGAACACAGCTATGCCTGTCATAAAGCAACTGACCTATGAAATGCTAACAAATACTGTCAGGAGGCTATAACCCCCATAGAAATGGGAGTTTAAATGACTATATCTGGTTATGCAATGACATTGACAGCACTCTTATGACGGGACAGGTAATTGTTTCTGCCCTTAGGGGGAGTCTAGGTGGAGCTAGATCAAGGACTTGTCTTCAAGGCCGGCAACCAGGACCTTTCAAAAGGAATTGCCCTTCTGGCAAAGGGGTAGGTTGTCAGCCGAGGGGAAATTTGCTGTCAGTGTACTTGGAGACCACAATTGGGTCTGGTTCAGTTTGGGAATTTCTACTGAAGGCTTAAATTTTCTTTCCCTCTCAGCATAGTTCTATTGGAGTTTTTTGGCAGCAAGGACCCATTCTATGGGTACATAAACATGTGTCACCTACAAAAATTGTGATTTCGTATCCATCTGCTGTGCTACGTGTTATACAGAAAGGGTATAAATTTAGTTTGCAAACCTTTGGAATGTTACCTGATAAGGTTAATTACACCATACACCTAGGCAGAAATAACATGGCTGCAAAATTTTGCTGAAGATTGGACTTTGTTTTTATGTACGAATCCCAATAGGTTTGATAATCATTATCCTTCTGATAAATTGGTCAACTTTTCCAAAAATCATCCAGTATGCTTCCCTAAAGTTATTTCTTTGCAACCTCTGGCAGGGTCTCGGAATGTGTTTATTGATGGGTCTTCCACCAGGAGAGCTGTGGTGGCCTCCCCTCCTGATTTTGATATTCAGCCTGTTGATGCTAAATCTGCTCAGGTGGCTGAATTGATCACTGTACAAATGGCCCTAAAGAAATATGTTGATATTCCATTTAACCTTTTTACTGACAGTCAATATATAAGCAAAATTCTTGCACACTTGGAAACTGCAGCTTATTTTGCTTCTGTATCTCGAGTCCAGATGCAGTTATTGGCTATTCAAACATTGCTTTGGGCCTGATCTGTTCCCATTTATGTAGGGCATTTGCAGGCTCGTACTGACATTCCTGGTCTCTTGAGCAAAGAGAATGCATTGGCTGATCAGCTTACTCACCAAATTTGTGCAGTTAGCCAAGAATCTTATGAAGCTGCAGAAAAATCTCATTATCGTTTCCATCTCAATGCTGGGTCTTTAAGATTTCATTTTAAGATGTCTCGAGAGCAGGCCACTGATACTGTTCAAATATGTTCTCTGGGTACAGAACTTTTAGCTGTTCCCCATTTGGGAGTTAATCCTCATCGGCCTACTCCCAATCACTTATGGCAAATGGATATTATCCATATTCCTTCTTTTGGGCATATGCAATATGTTCACATAACCGTGGATACATATTTTTCCTTAGCCCATACAGGAGAAAAATTACAGGATGTTAAAAGTCACTGTCTCCAGGCTTTTGCCTACATGGGAGTTCTAAAGACTGTAAAAACCGACAATGGGCCAGCCTACACCAGCATTGGCTTTGCTAAATTTTGCTCTGAGTTCTCTATTTCTCACAAAACAGGAATACCTTACCATCCTCAAGGACAAGCTATTGTGCAGTGAGTCACATCATACCCTCAAAGCCTATTTGCATAAGACAAAAATGGGGGAATATGATTCCACCCCCAGAAACCATTCGTCTTTTATTTTATACATTTTAAACTTTTTGACTGTTGATGTTCAATCTTGTACCACTGCCGACTGGCATTGGTGGCCAGTTTCTTCCCAGATATCTCATGTCAAATGGAAGGATCTAGCAGGTGGCACTTGGTGTGGTCTAGATCCTGTACTGGTGTGGGAGAGAGGGGCAGTTTGTATTTTCCCACAGGATGCTGACAGACCAGTATGGGTACCTGAGCGCCTGGTGTGTGCTGTGGATTTTCCTGTCTGGGAGCCTGAGGACGGGACAGAGCCAAGGGATCAGATGGACACTGGTAAAGAATCCTCTGTTTCTGATGCCGGTGGGATTGGATAGCCCTGTGTGACCCTATTTCTTATCTACCAATTTTAACACAGGTAAAACCACTGTACCTTTGGATACTATCCAAAATATTATCACAGGAATTTGGGAAATTCCTCAGTTGTAGATACTTCTGTTAGCAGAATTCGCCCAGCTCCAGTTAGTCGTTGCTGGCCTGGGCCCTTGAGTTATGATTGGAGTCTTTTTACACACTGGGCTAAGTGCATAACCGGATCCCCCTGAACTCTTAATTTCCATTCAGCAAAAAATTGTACTTTATCATCCTGCTAATATTTCTGGAGTTTTAAAATGTTCTAAGCAGGTTTTACCACTGAGGAGTTGCTGCTGTGGTTCTGAGGAGCTGGCTGTGGTGGTCCAAAGTGCCGAGGATTGTTTCTCTACCTGTCAACCCAACCCATGATGATCAACTCATCATGTGCCGAGGATTGTTCCTCTACCTATCAACCCATCCCATGATGATCAACTCATCATGTGCCGAGGATTGTTCCTCTACCTATCAACCCATCCCATGATGATCAACTCATCATGTGCCGAGGATTGTTCCTCTACCTATCAACCCAACCCATGATGATCAACTCATCATGTGCCGAGGATTGTTCCTCTACCTATCAACCCATCCCATGATGATCAACTCATCATGCATCTGTTATGTCCAAGTCCATGAAATCCCCGCAAAGGTCAATAAGGAGACCGAGTCCCGTATGTAAAAGCAAAGAGCCTTTATTTTATACAAGTTTGCAAACTCAGTCTCTCCGCATGTCCAGTGTATTGGCATAAACGGAGAGCCCTGAGCTCAGTTAGAAGTGGGTTTTTATAGTAGTAAAGGCGGGGGTGAGGGGTTTCTGAGGTTTAGGACCCCTGATTGGCTGACATTTGTCTAGGGGTGTCCTGGTGAGTGTGTACTGGCAGGTGGCCCTATCTACAGAGGTTGGATTGTTAGCATTTCTGTTCTTGGGTGGTGGTCGGGTAGTCTCAGCTTGTGGTTTTTCCTGCAGCCAGGTATTGCTTCAGGGTAAACTACTGAGACCCAGGCCTCTATTAAATGTATAGGTGGCTGAGTCCTACTCTGACAGGTGATAATGGTTGGAAGTAAAGCTCTTCCTTTGGGTGATCAGTTCGTATTTTGCTTATCATGACTGGCTCCTTCATTTCCCCTTTCAGAAGCACTGTTGACAGGATCCAATCTTGGGTCCTGCTTGCCCCTGGTTTTAAGGAGGTATGGAACTACTTAAATTAATAAATCCATTAATTGACAACTCTGGACCTATTTTTCTAATATATCAACAGACACTATAGGTAGTTATCTTGTCCCCTGTGCCAGGGAGTTCCCTCTTGTCTCAGCCTTTCAGCCTATTTTGGTCAGGGAGCATGGAATGACGTGTTCCTTTTCACAACTGCTTCAAGCTGACATTGGGGCGTTGTCATCGGGCCCAAGCAGATTGAAAGGCTAGCCAAAGAAAGCAAGGAAATCTAGGCAATGGAGCACTCATCAGACTTCGTTGAAGGGACAAGGAGCGTTCATATCAGCTGGACTGGTCCACATGAGCCTTCAGGAAGTTTAGGGTTCACCACCTTTTAGAGCAGGTTGTCTTCAGCAACTGATGCTTAGATGCGTCTGTCAGCCAAGTGGAAGCCTACTGAGATAAGTTTAAACTAGGAACAGAAGTTAAAATTTAGAAAAAGAGCAGATATTGATGTCTGTAAACAGGAGGTATAGACTCATACCTTTGAATCTGAGCTAATAAGTTGGCTATAACTTTGTGGAAAATTCTGGATACCTTTTTCTATTAAACTGACATTATAACTGCCCTAGCCATTAATACTATCAGAGATCTCAGAAGGATAAATAAAGTATATCTGAGTACAGGCTACATAGTTTTTAAATCTATTAAAAATGACAGGGACCAGAGTCTATATACAGTTAGTCAAACTCAGGTCTCCATAGCAATGGAGGCAGAAATATCCAGAACAGCAGTCTTACTGTCTCAGCCAGGCCCATAAGGTGAACCTTTTCTTTTTCTATGGAAGAGGGACATGGAAAAGACTGGCCTTATTTTGTTTAGGCAAAAGTGGTGCAATCAATTTTCCAAGGTCCTACTGTTTGTCCATCGTCTTGACCGGGTCCTGGCAGCAGGTGTACTGGGACATCTTGCCCAGTGGTCAGCGTCATCGTAATCCAGGTGGAGACCTCATGGTGTCTCATAATCTTCTTTGGAGACCTTGGGTTACTGCTAGGATCTCGGAGTCTCTGTCTAACATAATAAGCTTTTTGATCATTATTTTAAATGCCATATTCTGCAGATCTCTGAAGTATGAGGGCTGCCTAGGTATGTTTGATTAGACAAACTCTGTTTCTCATTATTTAAGTTTGACTTTGAAAACATATACAGGGAACTAAATAAGGCTTATTTTTGTAGCTAATTATATCAGTACTTTAAAGATGACTGACTAATTTGTATTTCCTCACAGTCTTTAATAAGTTAGCAACTTTTACAAGACTATAACTCCACTCTGTAATGATTTTGAATTAAAGCTAATAAAGAAACTGAATTAGTCATTCTGAGGGTAAACACAGAACAAGTTTATATCTAGCTGTTAATCCTGTCTCCTGCAAAGGCAAGGAATGGGTCCCAGGGTGAAATGGGAAGAGGAGGGAGTCTATGGGCTAGCATTGCCCTAGGGCAAACTAGACTATTTATTTTCCTGCCGATCTATAGAACCCATCTTGGCAGGTGTGTACCAAGTTGCCCTGGGAAAGCTGCCCTGGGCCCAATATTTTTCCCCCTTCACAAGTACTGACTCAGTCATGGGTCCTGTCTGTCTAGGGGATCAAGGGGGTGATATTGGAACCTCAATACCATCTGTCGAACAATATTGACCCGTTCTCGAATAAAAGCCCTCAAGTCTGTTGATAAGAAGCAAGATCATTAGGGGCCTGTTAGAGCTGGAAGTAGGTGGTTAACCAAGGAGACCAGTTGAACAAGTTTCCATCCAGTTTTCCTGTGAGTGTTCTGTTCTCTATCATTAACAAAGCCATTGAATTTCTAATTACCCTGGAGTTATTGACATAGAAGCAACATTTTTTTTTTTCCAGAAGAGGAGGTCTAAACCTCCTAGTTTCAATACAAAAATTTATGACTTGGTTTATCCAAATAGCTTAAACCCAACAAAGTTAGCAAAGACAAGGAAGCTACAACTACAGTTTTGCCTATATTGTGAATCTCAATTTAAACATCTGACAGGCAGGTGGTCCCAGACTACCCTTGTACAACAACCTCCAATGGATTGAGATTTATAGGCTTGGATGCTGTTCCAAGCCCTCTATCAAAATACTTAGGTCATTGTCTTCTGCATCACAAGAAAAGAACAATTCTGTTTCTGGTTAGTTTTTGGTGCTTATGGTTCTGACCCTAATTTTTAGCCTTTTAAGTTTAAATATTAACAATATAAAACATAATATTATGCAAAAATCTACCCCAATCCAAACCATCTTGGAGATTTGCTAGGCCCACTCCATGTGGTCACCTTTAGTCAAGATGGCGGTGAAATCATGTGGCATCCATCATTTTTTTAAAAAATATTTATTTATTTCCTTATTATGTATATAATAGTCTGTCTGCAGACCAGAAGAGGGCACCAGACCTCATTACAGATGGTTGTGAGCCACCATGTGGTTGCTGGGGATTGAACTCAGGACCTTTGGAAGAGTAGGCAATGCTCTTAACCGCTGAGCCATCTCTCCAGCCCCACATCCATCTTTTTTTAAACTTTAGCAAAATGGCGATTTTAAATGGAATTATGCCCTATAGGATTTTTTTTTAAAAAATTACTCATGCACAGATTTTAAGTAAATAAAACATGGATCTAACAAAGGAAGAGCCAGCTTTTAATTTTAAAAAAAAAGCATATAGCAGTTTTAATATTATCTATACCAAAAAGTCATCTGAATTTCTGCTAACCCAAATTCAGTAACCAGAGCTTAGTGATAAATTTCTGAAGTCAGGCTCATAAATGTGGCCACAGCAGTGATAGTGGCAGACACAGCAAAAATAGCCAGACCATTTCTGTCTCAGTTCCATGCTTGCAGGAAAACTTACATAGACAAACTTTTCAACAAAATAAGCACATTTAGTATTTGCATGTATGAGAAACCACAGCAAGATAGTTTATATCCCCTTTGACCTTTTATAACTTTTTATATTGTATGGCTATGATATTTTAAACAAGAACAGAAACATGCATATATTATAATAAAAAACCTTTAAATTTACATCACATAAAATCCTGTACCAGCGTGAAAAATTTGAGACCAACAGTAGTTTTTTTTAATATACATTAACCAATAATAATTTGTAACCAGCCCCTATAAATGATGACAGATATTTATAACACACTGTATCTAAATCCAGCTCTGGTGGAGGGAAGTCTGGCTGTCGTGTCACAACACCAATAGCTGAGTCCTTGAACCGCAGAGCCAAACCTTGGTCAGCTTTGACCAGAAGTTGAGGCACGCAGCCCCCAGGGCAGGTGGAGGGAACTCATCCACCAGTATGGGAGGGGGCAGGGTGGTATGCAGCATGGGGGGAAAAGATTGTTAACCTCTCCAAGTCATAGCAGTTAACCCCAGATTCTCTGTTCAGTGTTTGAAATCCTACTGGGGTACATCCGCCCCCTACAACTGTGGCCAGCAGCCTTGCTACATTGCAACAACAAAGCTACGTAGCCCAGCCACTCAGTTACACAAGCACGCTGCCTGGAGCCTCGTGCGTGGGGCCAAGGCTGACTCCTTTTCATGAAATGTTTAAGGCGGCAGGTGGAGATTATTTGTCTTATCCCTTTTAGGAAAACATACCCCTATGATTATGGCCCTATCTCTAAAGTCCTGTAAGTGATCACAGTGTCAAAGACAAAGAAGTCGTGATTTGAGTCTGTCCCATGTCATCTGTGTCAGTAAGTCAGGACAAAAGCACAACATCACACAGACACACAGGACAATGAACAGGACAATGGCGCCAAACCAAACCAAAGACAACAGCTTCAAGCTGTTTTGTGGGTGTGACCTGCCCCTCTATCAAAATGAGGCCACTACCAGCCTGTCTCACCACAGAACTGAGACCGCTACCCGTGTATCTCACCAGAGGGAAACATATTCTGCAGAAGGGCCCTGGGGACATCTCCTCCAGGCGCCCCGCCTGTGATCTTTTCGCACATCCGCAGATCGTCTACAGGCACTTACGGTTCCTGGGTCTGTTCACAGAAAGACATGAGACATGAGACACAGACATGAGACATGAAACAAAGCAGAAAACTTATCGGCCGGTTGAAGGCTCTACAGGTCCCATTGGGCTTAGTGGATCTGGGACAAGCCCCCAAATGTTATACCCAAATTCGTAAAGTCCCCCAAAAACCAACAAAGGAGACCAAATCCTGTATGTAAAAGCAAAGAGCCTTTATTTTATACAAGTTTGCAAACTCAGTCTCTCCGCATGTCCAATGTTTTGGCATAACTGGAGAGCCCCAGCTCAATTAGAGTTGGGTTTTTATAATAATAATGAAGGCGGGGGTGAGGGGTTTCTGAGGTTTAGGACCCCTGATTGGCTGACATTTGTCTAGGGGTGTCCTGGTGAGTGTGTACTGGCAGGTGGCCCTATCTACAGAGGTTGGAATGTTAGCATTTCTGTTCTTGGGTGGTGGTCGGGTAGTCTCAGCTTGTGGTTTTTCCTGCAACCAGGCATTGCTTCAGGGTAAACTACTGAGACTCAGGCCTCTATTAAATGTATGGATGGCTGAGTCCTACTCTGGCAGGTGATGATGGTTGGAAGTAAAGCCCTTCCTTTGGGTGATCTGTTCATATTTAGTTCATCATGGCTGGCTCCTTCAGTTGCCACAGTATAACACAGATCAGCTTTTAAGTTTACTTTTCCATGAGACAAGAGTCTCAAGTAGCCCAGGCTGGCCTTAAACTTGTAGTGTAATTGATAACCTTGAACCTTTAATCTTTTCGCAAGGACAGGGAGGGTCATGAGTTCAAGGCCTATCTGGGCTACAGAACTAGTTTAAGAACAACCAGGATGGGAGGGAGATGTTGTTGTGGGAATTCTCTCAGCCAATAGCCCTTTGAGTAGGCCCATTAGGGCGTGGTCTGAGGTACTACGCATGGACTGATCAGCACAGGCAAAAAGTGGTTTTTGCTCTCTTGGGTGAGAGCCGGAGCTCTGTTCACAGCTTCCAGTGCCCACAGAGAACTGAAACTCTCAACCCTTATTGTGAGTTTTTCCCCAAATAGATACTAGTTATCCTTTGTGGGAACAGCCGCCCCAAGTTATGCTGTCCCTGCCCCCATTTGAGGTGCTTAACTGCAAAGAAAAACATGTTTGACATAAAAAATACCCTCTGCTCCTTGAGTAGGGGAAGGACTCTTGAGTGCAAGGTGACCCTTGAACCCTGTCGGGGTCGGGTTACAGTACCTTCACAGTCCCCTCCTCATTTGGCACCATGGTATAAAAGCCAGCCCCAGCAGAACAATAAAGAAGCTGTTCTACCTCAACCTCGTGCTCTGTGCATTCATTCAACCTGGACATCCTCCGCCGATTTTCTTGGTCTCTAGGCTGTGCAGGCGCAGCAATCCTTTCTCCAGGCTATCCTGAACCTTGTTAATTAGGGCAACAGACCATTGCTTAAAAATGAGGTTAGAGGGTTTAGCTCAGGGGTAGAGCATTAGCCTAGTATGCTGGATGCCCTTGGTTTAGTTCCTAACGTGCTAAAAATAGGAGGGGGAGCGGGGCAGGGTGGTGGTCCACATCTTTAGTCCCACCACTGGGGAGGCAGAGGCAAGCGAATCTCTGAGTCTGAGGCCAGCCTGGTCTACAGAGCAAGTTCCAGGTGAGCCAGTGTTGCACACAGAAACCCTGTCTCTATCCCCGCCCACACACACAAAAGGGGCACAGAGATGGGACAGGGACAGTGAGAGAGCTCAGTGGATAGAGGCAACTGTTGCCAAGTCTGGTGATCTGAGTTAAATCTTTGAAATCCTCCTAGTAGGAGGAGGAAATCAGCTCTTCTAAGTTGTCCTCTCGCCTCCACAAATGCTGTGTCGCTTGAGTATACGTACAATGTAATAACTTTTTTAGTGTTTAGTTTTCTAACAGTAAACAAGGGGTTGTGTGTGTGTGTGTGTGTGTGTGTGTGTGTGTGTGTGTGTGTGTTTGCTGCCAATTCAGGGCTCCATACTCACTTGGCAAGTGCCCTACTACTGTGCTACAAATCTCCAGATTAATGGTAGACTAAAAAAGTTTTTGTTAACGGGCCTGAGGAGGTTTTCCCCTTAATGCCAGCAATCTGTAACAAGGACTGATATTTGATAAGGTGGCCACAGTAAAACACAGAGCGTCATCCTGTTGCTGCAGGCCTATAATCCCAGGATTGAGGGGCCTGAGGCAGACAATAAAGAATTTGAGGCTAGCCTGGGCTACAAACCAAGATCTTGTCAAACAAAACAAACACCCTGGAACAAGAGGGTCGTTGATCATGGTATCCCACCTGCCTAGTATGTGTGCACTGACCTAGCATGTGTGCACTGGCCTGGTATGTGTATGCCAACCTGGCATATGTGTACCGGCTTGGCATGTGTGCACTGGCCTGGTATGTGTACACTGACCTGGCATATGTGTACCAGCCTGGCATGTGTACATCGGCCTGGCATATGTGTACTTGCCTAGTATGTGTGCACTGGCCTGGCGTGTGTAAAACTTCTATCCCCAGCAAAGGGAAAGAGGTGAGAGGAAGACACAGGAGGGAGTGTTTTAACCTCCAAAGAGATTTAGAAGATTAGGAACATAATGATTTTATTCTGTTAATCAGGCCAAATAGATCCCCCCCAGTCGGCAGAGACCAAAAAGTCCCGTAAGACACTCACAACAAAAAGCTAGGTAAGCAAGCTTTCTAAAAATAGATGTTTCTGGTTCTCAAAGTGGAAGTGAAAACAAGAAGCCTGGTTTGTGCTGTTGCCTGGAGTGAGATTAATATAATCACAGCTCAGGGGAGACTGTACACCCGGGCTGCTAGGCTTGGAGGAGATCTTTTTTTCTTTTGGTCCCGAACTGAAAAACTAAGTAAACTCCAACTCCTACATGGGTCAAATGTTGTGAAAGCCTTGATTTTGTAAAGAGAAAAAACAAACCTCTTTGAGTGATGTAAATTTTATCTTTCCTTGGGTCAAAGTCAAGAGCTAAGGTCAACTGTGAGGTCTTGAGTAAAGACTGACAAAAGAGAATCCATCTTCCATTGTGTATTCATTGGCTCTTCAAGCATTTGGCAGACACTACGCAAGTTTCTTGGTCCTGAATATGAAGATAAAAAGGAGACAGGTGTTTACTTTCTTTTTAAAAAGATTTATTTATTATACACTGTTCTGCCTGCATGCTAGAAGAGAACACCAGATTTCATTATTGATAGTTGTGAGCCGTCATGTGGTTGCTTAGAACTGAACTCAGGACCCCTGGAAGAGCAGCCAGTGCTCTTAACCTCTGAGCCATCTCTCCAGCCCAGGGTGTTTACTTTCAAGGAGCTTGATGTTGATGTTAGCAGGAGGCTCAAACCCTAGAACTGTGTGCTATGATGTGGCAAGGGCTGAGTAAAAGCAAACAGGGGTAGCTGGGTGCACGCCTTTAATCCCAGCACTTGGGAGGTAGAGACAGGCAGATCTTTGAGACTTCAAGGCCAGCCTGGTCTACAAGAGCCCAGGACACAGGGTTGTTACACAGAGAAACTCTGTGTCAAAAAATTGAAAGAAAAAGCAAAGCAAAGCAAGAAAAAGAAAAGAAAAGAAAAGGGAAGAAAAGAAAAGAGAAGAAAGGGAACCGGAGTCAGTAACCTACCTGGGAGATTGCAGAAGGTTCTTGGGAGTCTGAGCTGAATTCTGAGAAATAAGAACTATGTTTATTTCCTGTTTTTATTGTAACAAATTACATGCATCTAATGACTTAAACTGGGGGTGGTGCGTACACCTGTAATTACATAATTGAGCTGTCTGAGGCAGGAGGATTGTGAGTTTGAGGTCTGAGACCAGATAGACTACATAGCAAGTTAGAGGACCCCGGGTTAATAACAAGATCCTGCTGTGGAATAATCCTTCTGCACACTGTGAAGACGTGTTGTTCTCACTGTTAATAATAAAAAATAACAACAGATTGGCCAAATTCTAGGATTTGGGGACAGAGAGAATGCTGGGAAGAAGGGTGGAGGTGGAGTCTGAGGAGTCTAGAGTCAGATGCGGAAGAAGCAACATGGGAAGTTCATAGATGAGTTAAATGAGCCTTGGGACAGCACACAGATTAATAGAAACGGGTTAATTTAAGTTGTAAGAGCTGGCTGGAGACAAGCCTAAGCTATCGGCCTAGCATTTAAAATTAATATTCAGTCTCTGTATGCTTATTTGGGGAGTGTCTGACGGAACAGAAAAGCCCGTCCAAATGATGCTCAAACATCTGGCACCTATATCCACATAAGAACCAAGCAAGTTTAACAAAGGTTCAAAACGCACAAAAACAGAACCAAATGCAGCTTCCTTGTCTCATGTCTCTCATGCCCAGCTGCCGCCTGTGAGCTTGATCTGCTAGCACCAATGCTGCCAGAGTGAGCCCCACCAGCACACCGTGAACTAAGCCACATGGCGGTTTAAGTGTTGCTCATATAGACAGAAAAGTTTACAGGTACACGGGAAAGACAGATCCAGATGTGGGGGGGACCTCTAAATGGGTCACAGTGTTTTTAAAACTGTACATAGGCTTGGGAGAGAAAAGAGAAATGGTATAGATAGTTTAGAAGACGACGCCCCCTTTCCCAGCAAAGTTTGTCCTCAGGGTTAGGGACATCATTTAGGGATTGATTATAATTGGTATAAGGTTGAGGTTTGGGGGGAAATTATGTAGGCTCAGGGGTCTCTTTGAAAGCAAGAATGTCCCCTTTATTGTGTTCCAGGGCAGCTTATATAGGGATCCTTAACTGATAGCCACGCCCCAGCCAAACCCACCAGAAACCACTCCCCTGCCATCAGGAACTCCCGACCGGCTCATGCTCAGAGCAGCTGCAAACACAGGAAAACAAGTTGTTTTGCTCAGAGCAGCTGCAAGCATAACAAGTTGTTGCCAGGAAATTCAGGGTCTGGGGGTCCACAGCCCCCAACAGGATTCCATCAAAATGAATAAAGCTTCGGTTTGAAAAAGAGAAATCTCTTGAAGAGAAATGATGGCCCATCCACAGAGGTGACAACCAATCAGGTGGGAAGGAAACCTCTACGGGCTGGGGCAGGGTTCTGTTCTTGTCTTTGCAGGAAAACACTCATCTTCAGAAAGTCAAGAGACCCTGGACATCTGGATGTCTACAGAGGAAGAGATAATTATCCAGATAGGATCACCAAGCAAAGAGGACGCTTATGAGGACAGGGCATCCGAGGGTAAGAATCTCTGAACATTAACTAGAATAATAGTCATGACTCACTTAATAAACCAAAGCTGGCTTTGGAGTTGGACAATGACTCTGACCTTCTCTAAATCCAAGCATGGTGTTAAAAGAAAAATTTAGAGTTTCTGTTTCATGTCAGGAGCCATCTAGTATGGGACAGAAAGAAGAAAGAATTTAGAAAAAAATTTACTTTTCTTCATACCTATTTTTGTCTCTATCGTACCTTTCATTGAGTATATGTTCAATGAAATTAGTTAATATTAAGCCTCCGCATGATTATTTTATAAGCAGCTGTGGGGACCAGTGGGTAGGATAGAAACAGGCCCAGTGGGACTGGATGCTCTAGCTACAGCTGCCTTTTCTATTTCAATTTTCCACATCCAGTTTCCCTTGACCTCTCTTAGAAAGACCCTTAGGGTTATGTGCTGGGGTCCTCCATGTAATTAAAGATACTTTCAGGCTGGAGAGATGGCTCAGAGGTTAAGAGCATTGCCTGCTCTTCCCAAGGTCCTGAGTTAAATTCCCAGCAACCACATGGTGTCTCACAACCATCTGTAGTGAGGTCTGGTGCCCTCCTCTGGCCTGCAGGCATACACACAGACAGAATATTGTATACATAATAAATAATTATTTTTTATTTTTTATTTTTTTTAAAATTTATTTATTTATTTCTTATGTATACAACATTCTGCCTCCATGTATGCCCGTACGCCAGAAGAGGGCGCCAGATCTCATTACAGATGGTTGTGAGCCACCATGTGGTTGCTGGGAATTGAACTCAGGACCTCTGGAAGAGCAGCCAGTGCTCTTAACCACTGAGCCATCTCTCCAGCCCCAATAATTATTTTTTAAAAAGATACTTTCTGCATCTTAAGTTCTTTAATTAAGTCTATTACTATAATTTTGGTTTTTTGAAACAGGGTCTAGCTATGTGCTTCTTTAAATTTTAAGACAGGGTCTCATGTAGCCCCGATTGGTTTTGAGCTCACTATTTATTTGCCTGCCAAGTGTCCCCATGCCCAGCTTTCTTTACATGCTTTTTTAATTAATTAATTAATTTTTATGTGTATTGGTGTTTTGCCAGAATGCGTATCTCTGTGACAGTGTTGGATCTCAGGAACTGGAGTTACAAACAGTTCTGAGCTGCCATGTGTGTGCTGGGAATTGAACCCGGGTCCTCTGCAAAAGCAATCAGTGATCTTAATCACTGAACCATCTCTCCAGCTCCTTTTTTTTTTTTTTTCTTTTTGCGATAGGAATTTCCTGTGTAGTCCTGGCTGTCTTGGAACTCACTCACTTTGTAAGTCAGGCCGGTCTCAAACTCACAGAGATGCACCTGCCTCTGCCTCCCTAGTACTGAGATTAAAGGCGTGCGCCACCACCACCCAGTTCACCAGCTTTTCTAAATATTTAGTCTTTATGAAATTCAAACCAGCAACTCACACAGTAGTTTTAAAAATAAGTTTAATAATATAATCTAAAGCCATTCAAATTTGATGCATGCTGATGAATGACTGTTAAAACAATTCAAATTCTTATTGCAGCCAATTTACAGAAGAAACAGAAACTTGGAGAAGCGCAGCAACATATCAGGATGACCTTAGAGCTTAGTGTAGTCCTAGGCTTGAAGTCCTAGGGCTTAGGGGACACATTTATGTTCTGTCCCAACATGATCTTTGTTTTTGTTCCCACACATCTGCCTTTATTGTAAACAGCAGTTGGGACACTTGTAGCAATGGTTAAAAAAATTAATTTACAAAATCAGGGGCTTGGTGAAGCTGCCTGGTGGGTAGGTACCCTTGGGGACTCATACGTTGATGCCAACCCAGAGCAGGAGGAAGAGGACGCCAAAGCCCATGAAGAGGGACACCACTGAGGAGATGAGGAGCTCTTTGTAAATGTCACCTGTGTACTTGGTGGAGGTGACCTTGTAAATGAAGAACCAGGCGGTGAAGAAGATGCCAATGGCCAGAAGTATGACAGACAGGTGTGGGAAGACAGCTGGGCTGACCGGGCTGGTGTCCCTACTCATGGCCTTGAGCTCCATTTTGCCTCGCACACGATAAACCCCCATCCTGATCTTTGACTTCTAATGTGTCACAGTATTCCTGGGGAGCCATGAACAAATATCTCTTTGCTCCAGATAGGCAACCAAAGATAGACCAAAATATGCATACCACCAAGTCCAACTTGTGAACCATGAGTTCTCTTGGGGTTACTTACAGAATCACGGGTGAAGGGTTGGTTATAGAGGCAGAAATGAGTCAAAGAACAGCTGCATCCCAAGAGCCCACCCCATTATGACAGCTTACAAAAGTTGAAAGCCAGGAGTACACTGCACAGCCTGCAGGTAGCTCAATAGGCAGGAGAGTTCGTTCCAGGTAGCGCAATTGGTCTGAGCTACTGTCCAGCTTCTGGGCTGGTCTCTGTTTCTTCCAAGTTGCTCAGTTGGTCTCTATTTCTTCTAGGCAGCTCTGCTTATCTGAGAGCATCTCCCAGCCACCATTACTGCTGACGGACTCTCGGGGTAGGAGGGACCTACTGAATCTGGTCAGTTTCAGAGACATCCTGAAGCTCTGGAGTGGTTTACTTTGTGAACATAAGGGGCTTCCCTGATGAGATGTTCCATCTCGCCTTAGAACGTTCTGTGTCTCAACACAATTTCCTATGAAATGGAAGGACTTAATCTGGAAATTGCTGTACAACAGCTTTCTCAAAAGCTGCTGGGACTCGTGATTTCCTGGCAGGTCCCCAAACAACCTAGAACATGCAGGAGTGTACAAGATGACATTTGGTTGTGGCAGGGAGTCCAACACAGGGCCAGGCTTTTGTTCCCAAGGGAAATGCTGAGAGGCTTACTGTCTCCCACACTGCCTGTTTCCAGTCTTAAGGGATTAAAAACAGCCTCCCTCCTTAAAGTGAACACCCACTTTTCGTCCTTCTCTGCTGGCTGATTCCCTGGGTTGGATCTCTGAGGGTTTCAATTATACACAGTTCTCAAAACCCAGTTCCTACACCACCCTGCCACATCCTTCGAGGAGTCTCTCCTGATTTCATCCCCCAGGTCCTTCCTGCTCATCAAGCTTGTGTGAGCCCTTTGTCTTACGATGCGTTCACTTCCTTGCTCTGACTGGATTGAAGTGATTGAGACCTCGGAGTCTCCATCCCCTCTCCTGTAGCACTCAGATAACATTGGGAAGATAAAGTAAAAAGAAACAATAGAAGAGCAGGGGTGTATCTCAGTGGTTAGTGCTTACCTAGAAAGGTTCTGACTCCATACCTAAACTGTGTGTGCGTGTGTGCCTGTGTGAGTGTGTGTGTGTGTGTGTGTGTGTGTGTGTGTGAGAGAGAGAGAGAGAGAGAGAGAGAGAGAGAAAGAGAGAGAGAGAGAAAGAGAGAGAGAGATGAAGGCAGGTCGAGGTGCACTTGTGGAGACCAGGGGACATCTTTGGGGAATCCTTTATCTCATTCCACCTTTACACATATTCCTGGGATCAAACTTGGTTTTCAGGCTTGTACAGTCAGTGCCTTTGCCTGCTGACCTTCACCAGCCCTGAGTATAGCACAATCACATGCCAACACACACACACACACACACACACACACACACACACACACACACACACATACACACATGTACACACAACACATTCATTCACAGAGACTGGCTTCAAAGTTACTATGCAGTCAAAAATTAGTTTGAACTACTTCTCCTACCTCTATCTCCTGAGTGTTAGGATTAGGGTCAGGCACCACCATCCTTGGTGCTGAGTGACTTGGTACCCTAATTGGCATGAACCATGTGCTAGTTTACATATGAATGGCCCCCATAGACTCATATATTCATGCTTAGTCCCCAGGGAGTGGCACTATTTGAAATGATTAGAAGATTTAGGGGGAGTGGTCTTATTGGAGTAGGTGTGGCCTTGTTGAAGGAAGGGTGTCACAGGTTGGGGAGTGGACTTTTAGTTTTCAAAAGCCCATGCCAGGTTTAAGCCCCCCCCCACTCTCTCTCTTTCTCTGAGAGAGGCTACAGATGAGGATTCACGCCACCTTGACTAAAGGTCAGAGAGTTCAGGCCTATTCTTGCTCCTTCAAGGTTATATGACAGGAGGTTTCACCCAAGGTGTTGCTACTAACAGGATATCTTGACCTAGGGTGTGGTTACTTGGCCTTTTGTATTAAGAAGACAAAAGAAGTCTTTTGCCTTCTTCTCCCCTTTTGGATTGGGGTTTATAAAGCCTACGAGAAATAGATGTGAGGGGAATCTCATTATTTCCTGGATGCTCTCCCAACTCTATCAGTTGTCTCTTGGTTATTTCTTCCTTAATCCTCATGCTTCCCTCCTAATGCAGACAAATAAACTGAGCAGGACCCCAAAATGGCATCCAACATGAGGCCCGACAAAGGGTGCCTCATATGTGGAGCTTGGATATGGGAGGTAACGTGATGGACACCTCAGATGAATAAGACCCTGCAGGTGTTGAAGTAAAAATGAGCGCTTGGATAGATAACAAATGTGGAAGTGTGGGGAGTATTTATTGGGAGTAAAAAATTGTAAATAAAATTCATAGATGTGGGTCAAGAAAATAGTATTCAGCTGTCTGTAAATTTACTTGGGTATATTTTGAAAGCAGGAGAACTGGGATAAAGCAGCAACGAGTGCAGAAATTTTTTGAGTTTGTAAATAGTTTAAACTTTCTGTTCCCTCCCCGACACTGGTGGGGCAGCTGCCACTGTATTCCAACTGCTCTAGGACTCAGGGAAGTGAAGTTGCCCTCCGCCCATGCTCCTAATCAGCTGGAGCTGTGGGTGCTGTAGTCTCAGAGCTGCAGCACTGCCACGACTGAGCAAGCAAGGGAATGAGCAAGACAGCAAGCAGAGAGCAGGGTGTGTGGCCTGGCAAGGGCCGCAGGCAGAAGCCTCCAGGAACTGCCCCCACAACCAGGGCCTCCCAGTCCCTGGCACTGGCAGGACAGCTCTAGCCCTGCCCTAGCCAGACAGATAACAGCAGGCTGAAGCCGCCAGGAACTGCCTTCACAACCAGGGCCTCTCAGTCCCTGGCAGGACTGCCACGTCATGGAGAGCACAACTCTAACTCTTCCCTAGCCAGACAACAGCAGGCCACAGCCTCAGGGAGCTGCACCCACCCAGCCAGAAGTCTGTGAAAATACCAGTGCTTCATAAGCTAGCCTGTGAAAACGCAAATGCTGCCTGTCAGCTAATGGGAGTTTTGTAGCTTAGATTAGAAAAGATGGACTTGCAAACTTTGAATGATTTTCAGAAATTATTGGGAGATATTCAATGGCTGAGACCTATTTAAAATTGCTTAAGGCAGATCTTGAGCCCCTCTGTGAGATTCCTTTTTTATTTTTTTAATATTTATTTATTTAGTATGGCTTTATTTTACTGCCATTTCAGCAATGATCCATGTGTTTCTCACCAACCAATTGTTCAGTACACCCACCATCTGAGGTGCAAATGCAGCATCTTCAACAAACCTTCCAGTTCAGAAACTGCTGTGCCTCCTCCCCGCAAACTAATTGCATTTGCTCAGTTTTTAAGCCAAATTGATAATCATTTTCCAGCTGATCAATTGCTGGAATTTGCATCAGTACATTTCTTTATTTTGTCTAATATTGTGATGAAAGATTCCTTAAAAGATGCTATGTTGGACTGGAAAGATGGCTCAGAGGTGAAGAGCACTGGTTGCTCTTCCAGAGGCCCTGAGTTCAATTTCCAGCAACCACATGGTGGCCCTTGTAATAAAATCTGGTGTGCTCTTCTGCCTGTAGGCATACAGGCAGGCTGAACATTGTATACATTATAAATAAATAAATTAAAAAAGATGCTATGTTAACCTTTACAGATGGTTCTTCTAATGGAAGAGCAACATATATTATTGATGGAAAAGGATATGGAGCGCAAACAGACCCAGACTCAGCTCCAATAGTTGAACTGTGAGTTGTTGTTGTGGTATTCCAGCTTTTTGTAAATAATGCATTTAATTTATATACTGACAGTCATTATATTTTTAGAGTTCTTCAAGTCATCAAGACTGTCCACTGTATTGGAACTAGTGATTGTCAAATTAAAATACAGTTCCAGCAAATTCAAGATGCCATTTATCAAAGAAAATTGCCATGCTTTGTGGGTCATATGAGTGCACATTCAAATCTCCCTGGTCCTTTGGCTGAAGGTAATGCTTTAGCTGATAAGGTTAACTCAGTTGATTTCCTTATCTTAACTTGAGCTTGCTCAGTGATCACATGCTTTACATAATCAAAACAGAAAAAGTTTAGGAAAACAATTTGGTTTAATAAGAGAAATTGCTCATCAGATTATTAAGCACTGTGCTATATGCCCATAATATTTACCTGGACCTCATCTTGGAGTAGATCCTCAAGGTCTGTTTTCTAATCATTTATGGTAAGTGGGTGCCACTCAAATTGCAGAATCTGACAAATTAAGATATGCATGTGGCAATCAATACATATTCAAGTGTCTTAATGGTCACTGCACCAACTGGAGAAGCCACTAAGCATATGATAACTCAGTGCTTAAAGTATTTTTCATATGTGGGAATTCGTGAAATTATAAAAATGGGTAATGGATCAGGATATATAAGTAAGGCATTTCAGCAATTTTGTTTCTAATGGAATATTGAGCATAAAACAGGAATTCCTTATAATCCTCAAGGACAAGGAACTGTAGAGCATGCCCGTGGTTCCTTGAAAACACAACTTCAAAAGAAAACGAGGGGGAATATACCCTCAGTGGTCACATAATGCTTAAAGTCATGCCTTCTTCATACTAAATTTCTTGAATATGGATACCCATGAGCAATCTGCTGTGGATAGGTTCTGGCATGATGGCACCAGAATGACCATTGCTAAAGCCAAATGGAAAGACCCTGCACTGGATTATGGAAAGGACCTGACCCTGTCTTAATATGGGGTTGAGGGCATGTCTGTGTTTTTCACAGGAAGAGGATGAAGCTCGGTGGTTTCCTGAAAGTTTGGTGCAGTGTGTGAAACAAAAGAGTGCCAACCCTGATGATGTCATGGATGCCAAGGTCCACCTCCCAGGAGAGTTGCACTGAAATTGCTGAACCTGTGTTCCTGACCCTCTGATGCCATCATTCTGCAGTCTGAAAAGGAAAGGAGGTTATCGGAATGGTTGGTGATAACCAACTTCCTGATAGACCTGCTGCACAGAATTCTAGACCTCCGTGAATCCTGTTTGCTTTGGAGCTGGCCCAGAAACGCTGACTGAATGTTTGGCCTTCTATCTGCAAAATATCGCGGGATGCAGACGTTACCTTTGACAGTATGGTGTTCAATCTGCTCTTGAAATAGAGGACTTGGAGAACTGAGACCTCAGAAATTTCTCCTCTTGGGGAAAAAGACTTGTTAAAGCAATAAAATACTGTTATGAAGGCAACGTGTGACTAAAGCCCCTTTAGTATTTTGAGGAGGAGTAGTGTAAAAGTTTTTGCTGCTACTCAGGGACTGGAACAGTTCAAACATATCTTTGGAAGTTTGGTAGCAGTAATGCAATTGACTATAGGAGAGGAAAAAGACTCATAGCTCACATATCCCAGAAACTTTTTCTTGTTTTTTGATTACAATGAAGTTACGAGAATTGGAACTTGACAAATTGTGTGTTTATTGATGATTTTTATACCAGAATTATGGCATTGACCTGTTAATGTTTGCAACTACTTTGGTTCATTATAAAAAATGTTACTGATTAGAAAAAGGTTAGAGTTTATCTGAGAAAATTTGACATGATGCCAATGAATCCTTAGATTTGAGATATTTGATTAGACAAATTTGGATTTTGATGCAGCTAAAACTATTAAAGACATACTAGACCAACTTAAAAAGGCCATCCTATCTTGGTCATCCTTTACTCCTTTATTAGGAGATATTGTGGCCATAGGTGTGTGTATCACAAAGCATTATCTGCTTGCCTACAATTATCTAATTACTTGTGAACTCTCTCAATGGAAAGTTGGCTCGGAGGTGCATGGCCTCTAGCTATGCACTCTCCCTTAACCCTTTATGAACAGAGGTTGATAGTCAATGGCAGGTAAGATCTTTTTACTTCCAGGCAATCTAAGACAGAGTGTGCATGATGGAATGTGTGTATGGATGACAGGTAAGTCTGGAAGGTGGGAGAAGACAACCTAAGACAGGCACAGTTATCTGTCCTGTAGCAGAAGCTCAGACTTTGATAAATAAATGAAAAAGGGTGGAATCTGTGGGAGCTCATAGATGTGGCTTCATTCCACCTTGACTAAAGGTCTAAGAGTTCAGGGCTATTCTTGCTCCTTCAAGGTTCTATGACAGGGGGTTTGACCCAAGGGGTGGCTATTAACAGGATGTCTTGACCTAGGGTGTGGTTACTTTGTGTTTTGGGTATTATGAAGATAATTACTTTGTTTGCTCCTTGTATCATGGTAAAGAAGTCTTTTGCCTTCTTCCCCCGTTATGGATTGGGGTTTATAAAGCCTATGAGAAATAGATGTCAGGGGAATCTCATTATTTCCTGGATGCCCTCCTAACTCATCAATTGTCTCTTGGCTAATTCTTTCTTAATCCTCATGCTTCCCTCAAAGCATGAATGAATAAGCCAGCAGAGACCTGACATCTCTCTCTCTCTCTCTCTCTCTCTCTCTCTCTCTCTCTCTCTCTCTCTGCCTCTGGATCAAGATGTAGCTCTCAGCTACGGCTCCAGCATCTGTTTACATATTGGCTTGCTCCTGGCCATGATGACAATGGACTAAACCTCTGAAACCATAAGCAAGACCCCAATCAAATGTGTTCTTTTATAGGAGTTGTCTTGATCATGGTGTCTCTTCACAGCAATAAAATGGTGACTAAGAGAGTCTGCATACACACACACATCTCTTTCCCAAGAATATATTTAGCAATCTGGGAGCCCACCTGTCTCTACCTGAATGAATATTCCTCTCCAAACAAAGCAATTGGGTTATTCCAATTTACAGCTCCCTAGTAACCCTTAGTACTTTGTTGTGTGTGTGTCCAAACACATAGAAGGGAAATAGGCCGATTCAACCTAACCTGGTTTTGGATGCATTCACAATAAAGCAAACTGTCTCCTCAAATTTGGGGATGATCTCCTATCTACCATCTTAACCCTGTACATAATTAGGCATGTATATGATTCAAATCAGATGCATCATGAGACAGGACTGAACAAAGTCTTATATAATTTAAACCTATCCATCAAAATGAAAAACTGCCTGCATTCTTCCTCTCGTAAACCAACCTGCTTGGTTCATGGATCCACAAAAGCAAGCCTTGAGCAGTCCTCTCACACAGAGTCCATTGCTGTACTGAAGAGAGCTTTGCTTCTGAAAAAAAATGTCAGCTGGGTGTGGTGGCACAAACCTTTTCTTTTCTTTTTGGTTTTTTAAGACAGGGTTTCTTCTGCAGCTTTGGAGCCTGTCCTGAAACTAGCTCTTGTAGATCAACTGGTCTCAAACTCGCAGAGATCCGGTTGCCTCTGCCTTCCAAGTGCTGGGCTTAAAAGTGTGCATCACCACTGCCTGGCTGGCACATGTCTTTGATTCCAGTACTCAGGAGGCAAAGGCAGGTGGATCTCTGTGAGTCTAAGGCCAGCCTGGTCTAGAGAGCAATTTCTAGGACAACCAAAGCTGTTACATTGAGAAACCTGTCAAAAAAAAAAATCCTTGCCACTTTGCCATTTTTTGTGTGCTACTTCAGGTCTTTGAACAAGATACCAAGTGTCCAGAAGCACAAAGCCTAGATTAATGATCTATTCTGTCTCTTTAAAAGACAGGCCATGCCCACTCTCCCCCATATGCTGAGGCAGGAAGATCTTCCTTCCTGCTTGCTGCCGGACTCTCTGCCTCTTCCATCTCCCTTTTGGAGAGGCAGCTTCTGTCTCTCTTCTCTCTCTCTCTCTCTCTCTCTCTCTCTCTCTCTCTCTCCTCTTCTCTCTCTCTCTGCTCTTCTCCCCTTCTTATTTCACCCTCCATAACCCACTAAATAAATATCCAACCTTACTCTGCATGGCGTGCCTATCAATGTCTGCCGTGTGTCTCCCTGCCTGAGACCAGCTGCCTTTGCCTTTGGAGATCTGCGGCATGGTCGTATGTGCCATCCGTGCCTGGGACTGGCTGCTCTCAGAACCCACTGCCCTGTGCCTGCCACCATATGGCCTGCTGCCTGTTGCCGCTCGGGGACATGCAGCATTTCTGCCACTGCAGCTACTTGGGGATCTGCAGCATTTTAATTAATCCATTACACTAGAGGCCACCAGAAACACTTGATGAGCCATCCAGAGGCAATAGAATGAATTTTCTTCTGCTTCACGGATGCAAATTTCTCTCTTGTCTTTTTTTTCCTGGCCCTTGATGTTAGGTAATACAAAGGCAAAGGCAAATGGGACAAGACATGTCGGGGTCCAATTCTAAGAGAACAAAAGTGGCCAGGATGGAGAAGACAGTGAAGGTTAGGAAGAAGGTTACAGGTGTCTTCCTTGCTGGACTTGGGACAAACAACTAACCAAACACACTCAATGGTCTAAGTGAAATGTAACAAAGTAGATCCTGGACCTGTGTTCCAGTGTTGTTTCTACTTTATAAGAAACAACAAGACTTAGTTGCCATTTGGAATTTTAAGGTATTTTTTTTTCTTCCTTCTTCCCTCACCCCTGTCCCTCTCTTCTCATTTTTCTTCCTTTGGTTTGGGTTACAGATTGTCATAGTTTTATAGGAGCTGACTAAACAAAGCCCTGAGGACTCTCTCATCTGAAGAGATGGTCCTGCTAGGTCCTCTTATTCTTGAAATTCAAAAACTGCGATTAGGCCAGAGATAGGTTCTGTTGGTAGAGTGCTTGCCTATCATGCAGGAAGCCCTGGGTCCAACCAAACCCGTTGGAATGGAACACACCTGTGATCCTAGCACTCGGGGAGGTGGAGGCTAGAGAATCGGAAGTTCAAGGTCATCCTCAAGGTCAACCTGAGCTATAGGACCTAAAGATTGGCTTTTAGATTTTATTGAGTAATTACCATGCTTATATGCACCAGTAAGTAAGCAACTGAAAAGATAAAGAACCAGGCAGTGGTGTTACATTGCTTTAATCCCAGCACTCGGGAGGCAGATCTCTGAGTTTGAGGTAGCCTGGTCTACAGAGTGAGTTCCGGGACAGCCAGGGCTACACAGAGTTTTGTTTTGCCTAAAACAAAAAACAAAACCAACCAACCAAACAAACAAACAAAACAAGAAAAAAAGGAAAGGAAAGGCAAGGAAAGGAGGGAAGGAAGAAAGGAAGGAAGAGATCAGCAGATAAAGCCACCCATCTGCTAGGTTGTTGTACGGCCATCACAAATGATTCTTACCCTTCTTTTGATGAATTGGCTTCTCACAACTTCTTCAGACATTTCATTGCTATATTCCAACGACATGACTTCACCAGACTAGAACATTTCCTACATTCAAGGACGTAATCAATCTCTCTCTCTCTCTCTCTCTCTCTCTCTCTCTCTAACATAAACTGATACAATACAGAGACTCTCCTCTAGATTGAGCATCTGAACTGCTTTATGGATAGTGCTTTTCCCTTTTCCTACCCAGACTCCACAGAAGAAGGCCCTGTGACACCACCATGCCGCTTCCTCGACTTACTTGACTGGGCACGTGGCCTGACAGGACTTCACTCTTATGAGTCATCACTCATAATGTAGCCATGGTTACCATTTCTCCCTCAATTCTCATTCAAGCAGATAAACAGCCCATGCACCAATGCCTTTCACAAGGCGCTCATTGGAAGGAGGCCGGGTTCTCTAATTAGAGAGTGTCTAAAAGCCACCCTCTCCGCCCAAGGATACTCCACCTAGAAAGAGGACACAGATTATAGAGGGACTCTGTTCAAAGACAAAGTGGGACCAAAAAGAGACGTCACAATGTCTAAGGCTAAAGCTGGAGGCTTTCTAAGGGGGTTGTCCTTGGAATCTTCAGCTTCACCCTACTCTTCAAGGAGAATTCTCTTTTGATGCAAGGTCGGTTCAATAGTTTTCTGTTTTATCCTTTCCTTTCCATTACAGGTCATTGTAGAGAACTCCCCTTCCGTTCTAGTGGACTCTCCTCTCAAGTGTACCTTTAATCAATAGCAAAATTAGTTATTAGTTATTTCTCTCTACAATGTGAGATCCAGGAATTAAACTCAGGTCACTGGGTTTCGGGGAAGCACCCCAATCCACTGAGGCATCTGACTGGTCCTCATATATCCCAGGTTGGCCTCAAATTCCCCATGTTGAGGAGGAGGATTTTGAACTTTTGATCCTCCTGCTCCCATTTCCCAAGGACTAGTATTACAAAGCATATCATAGCATGTTTGGCTTATGTGATGCTGGGGATCAAACCCCGGGGTTAATGCAATGCTAGGCAAATCCTTTGCCAGCCTATCCCCCTCCCCGTCCCGCTCCCGGGGTAAGATTAAAATTTCAAGTTTAAGATGAGCAAACTGAGCTCAGAAAGGCATTTGCTCATTTCATGTATGAGAACCAAAGCTTGGGTCCCCCAGAGACCAACATAAAATCAGGTGGATACCTTCCAGCCTCTAATCCCAGGATGTGGGAAGCGGAGATGGGAAACTTCTGGAGCAAGCTGCCTTGCCAGACTAGCTGTCCAGAGAACTCTGGGTTCTGTGAGAGACCCCCCCCCCTTCTGTATAAGGTGAATGATCAAGAAAACCAACCTGGGTCAGCCTTGGGCCCCCATACATGCACATGTGAGCTCCACATATGTGAGCATGCATACACGCACAGGCGCCACACACATGGTAAAAGTGCTTCATTCATTCATTCAACAGAAACTTGCTTTTTGTTTTTTAACTCTATATTTATTTATTTTGTGTGTGTACATACACGTGCATGCCATAGCACACGAATAGAGGTCGGGGACAGCTCGAGAAAATCGGTTCTCTCTTTCTACTATATGGGTCCAAGGGATTGACCTGAAATCTGAAATTGGCTGCAGCAGTGAGGAGAAAAGAGGAAGTTTATAGTAACCAGATTTAGTAGAACACTAGGAGAAATTTTGGAGGACACACATAATTTGGCTCCTAATACAGAGGATAGGGATGATCTCATGAGGCTAACTTTGGATGCAAACCCAGGCCCTGTAACGTCCATCTCTATTCTTTCAGTTTCAGACATCTCTGGACTGCCACGTCTAGCTACTCAACAACTCCGGGCGGAGGCGGGGCCCTGCAGCTGCAGTACAGCAGCCTGGGCAGCAGAGGGCGCGCCGGCACACGCTAGGGCCGCTCTGGCCCGGCCCTTCTCAGTGACCGCGGAAGGTGACGTGGACACGGAAGTGGTCGTCGTCGCGGCGGCACCGGTGGGAGCAGGGCCAGGGGCTGGGAGTGCGGCGAGCGAGCGGACGGGCGGCGGAGGCCTCGCAGCGGCGGCGGCGGCTCAAGGCGCAGGCGTGGTCCGTTGGGTGCGAATCCGCTGAGTCCACGAGCGGCTTCTCAGCCCTCTCCCCTGCCCGTCGGAACCCGGGAATAGGGACCCGCTTAGCCGGCGTCATCATGACCAAGGCCGGCAACAAGGGCGGGAATCTCCGCGACAAGTTGGACGGCAATGAGCTGGACCTGAGCCTCAGCGACCTGAATGAGGTCCCCGTCAAGGAGCTGGTCAGTACGACCCCACGAGCCCCGGGAGCCCACCTATACTCCTGACGCCTGCCCTACACGGGCAGGCCCCTCTCTCAAGCCTCAGTTTCCCGATCCTTAAAAAAAAAAAATTAGGTCTCCGGGGAGGCTGCGGTCGGCCCCAGTGTTCTTATTGCGGTGTACACGTGTCACTTTGGCACAGTTCCAGAAGATAGGGACCCTCTACCTACCCGACCCTGGGCTTCTTAGGGGCCAGGAGTGAATTTACCCTCGTTTCGGAAGCTCTCACAACGTCCAGCATCCTGCCGGGTCTTAAAATGAAAACCTGCGAGAGCGGTTGCTGGATGTGTTCGAGGATGAATGAATGACCTGGTCCCGGGAAGTAGGCCTTCAGATAGACCTGGGTGTGGCGCCGAACCCAGCTTCTCTAAGAAGCCTGCAATCCCAGCTGGCTGTCGTTGCCCGGAAGCTACCCTCCCTGAAGAAAGTGAAATCTCTCCGAAGGACTGACAAGGTCTCATCCCAGCTGCGCTGAAACTGTCGTGAATCGCGCTTCACCCTCCATCCTCCTCCACCCCAACCCCTATTCCGAAGTCCTCCTATTCTGAGGCCCTGGGAGCATCATACACCTAGTTGGTTGCCAATATGGAGCTATATCCTCCATCCTTGGGTTTCCTACTCTGTGCTCCCTAGCCCTGAAGTCTCACATTGGCTTCACTTTGGATGACCACACCTTCCTTTTGCCGTTAAGGGGCTACCTTTGCCCTTGTCATTTGGTCTAGTCGTCCCTCCACTGTGGCTGTGTAGTGTGGCGGTTTGAATGGCCTGCCCAGTTCATATCACAGCTCCATTGCTCAATAACTGAATGTCCTCGGCAATAACTGAATGCCCAAGGCATAACCAACCTTTATATCTAGATTTCTTCATTTATTAAAATGGTGCTAATGGTTCCTATCTCCTACGTTTATGAGTATTAAAATCAATGTCAAATACTTGGAAGGTAACAAATACTAATAGATGTAGTTGGTGGTTTCCACTCTATGGTATCCAGAAGTTTTTTTAGGTTGCCATTTGGACATTTGGGCTGACCTAGGATCCTTAACTGAACTCTAGGATCCAAGAGTTTCTTTCCCACTCTTGGAAGAGGGCCAGACTTGTGTGAGCCTGGCCCTAGGACATTCCTCTGAAACCATTTGCTGCGGGCATGTGATCATTACAGCATTCTCCTTAGGGGGAAGAGAGGGCCAGTTTTGCAGAGCCACTCTAGTCCTGGACACATTTGGAAAGTAGAGACAGGCTGTGAGGGCCTTGCCCTCACTCTGGTGCTTAGCCAGAGCCCTCCCCAGTGAAGGCATTCAGTACCAATACTGTTGGTGGATAGATGACTGAATGAGAAAATAAAATTGTAGAGCTTTATTAGATCCCGTTCCTGCCCTGAAACCTAATAGCGGGCACTAGAGGAAAATTCTCAAGTGCCCTGGGGGTTTTGAAGGATCAGTTTTCCCTGGGACATTCTATGGACAAACCCCACCTTTGCAGTCCTCCCTAGATCTAGGTTAACTGGCATTTTCCTTCTTACCCCCAAGAACATTATACTTCCACACCTTTCCCTCCTCAGGGTCTCACTCTGACCCCGGGCTAGTCTTCTATTTGACATCCTCTTGCCTTCTGAATCCTGGAATTACAGGCATGCACCATCCTGCCCACCCCTACCTACCTTATCTATCTATCTATCTATCTATCTATCTATCTATCTATCTATCTATCTATCTATAGCTCTTGCTAATTGTGCGAACATTCTCTGGAAAATGTTTCATTAGCAGATGTCACTGAATCATTCCAGTTGTTGGTTTGACTTGTTTTTCTCTTCTTTCTAGGCTGCACTCCCAAAGGCCACTGTATTGGATCTGTCCTGCAATAAACTGAGCACTCTTCCGGTAAGTCTGGCAAATACCAGTGAATCCTGCAGCCCTAGATGTTCCTCGTGTTTCTGGGGGTGAGGGGTGGCATACAGTGTAATTTCAGGAAAGGTCTACAGACAGGGTCCAGCTAAATCTGAGGGTATTGGTGGGAACCAGTGGAGGAGGGTGGTTTGCCTCAGAAGTACATTCTTTAGAACAGCAGGAGAGGCAGGCTATAGGAAGTCAAGTCAGCAGGATGCTGCTGAATCACTTACTGGGCTCATCTTTTTTCTGCTTTATTTTCGTCTTGACAAAAGTAGTTTACCGCTCTTGCATAAAGGAGATAGAGACCACTGTGTCAGTTTGCTCTGTATTCTATGGAAAAAGTGCACCCTCATCCCTTGCATCTTGGTTTGTTTTGTGACAAGGTCCTAGGTAGCCCAGGCTGGTCTTGGGCTTTCTGCTTCCACCTCCTGAGTGTTGGACTGTAAGTCTGTCCACCGTGCCTGACTTGTTTTGGGGTTTGTTTTTGTTTTGAGATTATATAAACTCTATGGTGCAGCCTGGCTTCAAATTGGTGGCAGTCCTCTCTTGTTAGCTTCCCAAGAGCTGGGATATCAGGCCCAAGCACCATGCTGTGTCCACACATCTTATGATGAGGAACAAGAAAGACTGAGGTTTGATGGGACTCTCCTGCCTTTATCCCCCAAGCCTGAACTTGAATTATTTGAGACTTGCTTTCCTTGTTATGGAATATACCCAATGTATATCAAGTCCTCTTGATGTTTTTGGTTTTTTGGAGTCTTTTTCCTCTCTTTTTTTTGCATAGAAAACAATATGTCATTATAACACTTTGTACATATATAACTGAATCCTGCTCAGATGCCCGCTTCCCCACTCTTCTCCCATCATTCCTCTTGATTTTTCTTGCACAACTTCTTCCAGTTCTCCTTTTTCTGGAGACAGGGTTTCTCTGTGTACCCCAGCCTAGAGCCTCAGACTTCTGAGTGCTGGGATTATTGGTATAACTGCACCCTGCTGTTACTTCACCGTGTAGGCATTGATTCCTTCATCCTCTCCTCTCCTGAGCAATGGCCTCCTCCTCTATCGCGGTACTCCTTTGTCGTCAGGCCATTCCTTGCTGTCGGATGCCTCTTGCATCCTGTACCGTGGCCAGTCATACCTTGCTGGATTCTAGGGTAGCCTCTTGTTGGCTCAGTCAGAAGTTAGCCGTCTCTTCATCGGATCATTAGTCAGTCCTTCTCAGTGTTCTCCTGGGCTTCTCCTATTGTCAACAGCATCTTCTTCCCACAGCTCATTAAAAATGGCTTCTGTTCCAGGAGGGATTGTATATCTAATTAAAGAAGGGTAGCAGCTCCTCGCAGTGTCACACCTGCTACCCACTGTGCCCGGCAGTCACTCAGCACCCCTGAGTGCACTTTTGAATCTGTCTGTCCTAAGAACTTTGCTTTGACTATACAACATGGACCCATTGGTGTGTATGAATCCTCACAGAGCACACACAGTACCTCGTTAGCCAAGTTGTAGTGCCACTGTCAGATGGACGCTTAGCAAAGGTTAATGTCAGGGACTTTTTTTTTTCCTGTGCTAAGAATGAGCCTGGTTTGAGTAGGACAGGTCCTAGACATTGAGTTACTTACCCTAACACACATTGAGACCTGTGCAAAGTACTGTGTGCTGGGTGTCACAAGAAACAGAGGCTAGAACTTAGTACTCAAGTATTGACCATGTTTATAAAAATCAGGTGTATATGTGTTTCTTTTCTTGTAGGAGGATATTAAGGATGGGAATTGAACCCAGGGCCCCATGGATAAGCTATGCACAGCTTTTATGTGTATAGTGCTGGGAGGTAGACTTCCGGCTTTGCGTATACTGGGCAAACGCTCCACCACTGAGCTATCCCTGTAGTCCGATTTGTTGTTTGAGATGAGGTTTTGTTATCTGTCCAGGCTAGCTTCCAACTGTAGCAGCCTCCCAAATAGTACAAGTTTGTACTACCATTTCCAGTGAGAAATCTTATGAAAGATGAAGGCAGGGCATCATGGGAGGACAGGAAAAGCTCTGCATCGCCTAGCAGCAGTGTGGCAATGGGAGCTAATCAACAAGATGGGAAAAAATAGCATTTTATTTTTTGGTGTGTTGAGACAGTTTTTCTGTGTAACAGCCTTGGCTGTCCTGGAACTCACTGTGTAGACCAGACTGGTTTCAGACTCACAGAGATACTCTTGCCTCTGCTTCCCGAGTGGGTTATATGTGTTTCTAATGCTGGTTTTGTGCTAATGCTGTCTTATAAAGCTTGTCTAGGTAGCTACTGTAATAGCAGTGTTCTTTCCGTTCCTTGTCATTTGGAGAGAAGTAGTTGGCAAAGGTTGGGATTTACACAGAGATACTCTTGACTTGGGGGTTCCTATGCCTTTATATCAAAGTGTGTGAGCCCTAGACCTAAGTCTTCTTTCTCCGGGTCCTAGTCGGATTTCTGTGGCCTCACACACCTAGTGAAGTTGGACCTCAGTAAGAACAAGCTGCAGCAGCTGCCCGCAGACTTTGGCCGCCTGGTCAACCTTCAGCATTTGGATCTCCTCAACAACAGGCTGGTCACCCTGCCTGTCAGCTTTGCTCAGCTCAAGGTAATATGCACCGAGGTTGCCTAGCCAAGTGTGACCAAGGGCTCAGGGACTAGGGGAGCATAGCCCTGAGCAGGGGAGGGGACCAGAAATGCCCTGCTCAACTGACTGTTCTCTGAGGTGGAACATAGTTTTATTCTAGCTCCTTTTATTCCACTTTGAGGTACTGTGTGTAAACTCAGGCTTAGCCAGTCCCTTTTTCTGTCTCTGTAGAATCTGAAGTGGCTGGATCTGAAAGACAATCCCCTGGATCCTGTCCTAGCCAAGGTGGCAGGAGATTGCTTGGATGAGAAACAGTGTAAGCAGTGTGCAAACAAGGTAAGCATGACGCTCCCGGGGGCCTTGCTCACATTCTCCCCTGGGACTTGACTCTCTCTCTCTTCTTGTTTACCCTCCCAGGGTACCAATAGTGCCGTATTATTAGAGCACCCAGGTCTCAGTGAGATGAGCCTGACATGCAGAGGTCTGTGTTACTGTACTTATGTAGTAGTTATTATTATTTAAAAAGATTTATGTATGTGTGCCTGCATGAGTATGTGTTCCATATACTTGCAGGTGCTCACATAGGCCATAGAGGGTATTGGACCTAGAGTTACAAGCAGTTATGAGCTGCCTGATATAGATGTTGGGAACTGAACCCAGCTCCTTGTAAGAGTAACAAGTGCTCTTAACTATTGAGCCATCTCACCAGCCTCTTAAATCCATGCATTTGTGTATGGTGGCCAGAGGATAATATTGGTTACATCCTCAGGAATGCTGTTTTTATCTTTTGAGAAAAGGTCTATCAGTGACCACTTAGGCAAGATTAATTGGCCAGTGGGACCCAGAGATCCTCTTGTTCCCACTTCAATAGCACTGGAATTACAAGTGTGTGTTACTATGTGTTTTCACATGAGTGCTGGGATCAAACTGAGGGCCATATGCTTATAGGCAAGGTTTTTGTTTTTTTTTTAACTAACTAAACCATCTCTCAACTTCAACAGTTGTTTTACTAGGACATAGTTACTATGTCCTAATTACTAAAACATAGCTTTACTAGGGTTAAAGCCATGACCTTTCTGAGGCAGCAATGTAGCCAGTAAAAAGTCAAGATTGAAGGCCAGCAATGTGAGTCAACGGTAGAGGTACTTACTACCATCAAGCCTGAGGACCCACATGATAGAGGGAAAGAACTGACTCCCCTGGGTGGTCCTCTGACCTCCACATGTACACTACCCCCTTGGCACATGCATGTCCCCTCTCTTCCCCTCACAAAATAAATAAATCTTTTGAAAAAGGGTTAAGAGGCTGGAGAGAGACTGAGACAACTGAGCAGTTAAGAGCACATGCTGTTCTTTCAGAACATTCAAGTTTGATTTTCAGCGTCCACATTGGCTACTCAAGGGGTATCTGATACCTCTGGTCTCCTTAGGTACCTACTCTTCCTTCCTCCTCTCTATCTCTCTCTCATGCATGTGTGTGCACGTGTGCGCACATACACACACACACACACACACACACACACACACACACACTTATTTATTTCTCCCCAAGATGGTTTCTCTGTGTAGCCTTGGCTGTCCTGGAATTCACTATGTAGAGTAGGACGATCTCAAACTCAGAGATCCGCCTGCCTCCCAAGTGCTGGGATTAAAGATGTGCACCACCACACTGCCCAGCTTTGAATCCTCTGTAAAGGGGGTTAAGGTTTAGAAGTTTGTAGCTATAGATAGACATGTCCTGACAAGATAGTCAGGAAGAAGAGGCATTTATGCAAGACTGCCCTTTCTGGTGACAAGGTTCCTTAGTGAAGCCTTACCTTGCTCATTAGGAGCAGTGCTGTACCTTCAGTCATGCCCACTCTGCTAGAGGAACAGATTGCTGCTTCCGCAACTGAGCATCAATGGTTTGCTATGCCTGGGTGCTGTGGGAGCAAGACAGACTTAGCATTACCTCAGTTAATGTAAGCTAAATGTGTGTGAGGGATCTCCTGTGAGCCTCAAAAGCAATGGCCTCCCCCGCTTATCTACTCAGGGCTTATATAAACTCACCATGATTGTTACAAGATACCAAGCTCAAAAGTAAGAACCAACCAGGCAAGGCAGCATAGGAAGCTGTGGCTCACACGTTCTGTGAAATCCTGTTGTGAAAACTTGGTGGGACCCTGGGAAGTGGGTGTTTCCCTTTTGTCTGACCTGTGATAACTCAGGGTACATGCACCAGTCATCTCCATTCAGCAGATACTGTTAGACTGTATGGAACTGATCTATCCAGAGGGGACTGTGGTAGGGTGCTCGCCTAGTGTGCATGAAACTTTTGAGCTCTTTGGGACAACATAAAACCAAGCATGGTGGTGTAAGGCCATAATCCCAGAACTTGTGATGAGGCGGGAGGGGAAATTCCACGTCATTCTTGACTGTGTAGTGTGTTTGAAGCCAGCTTGAATGACAATCATAGATAATTCATAGCTTATGACCACAGAAGTAGCTTGTATTTAGTGCAGAGGCCCCTTCTGGTCACATATTTCTTCCGGATATGCTCCAGGTAGCACAGTGCATTTTAGATGTGGTAACTAAAGCCACAGTCCTTGGTAGCACAGGCACGGCTGCCCCAAGCTGCAGCACCTTCAGGCATTGTAGAGGTTTGGCTAGTCAAAATAAGGTCAGAAGTTTCTAGAACAGCATCTGCCCCTAGGAAGTCACCTTAGGGCAGTCTCATTTCTGAGCTGCCTGTGTTTTCAGATAATTTCTGATGGGACCTTGGAGCCAGGGTATGAATAGACATGTCATAGCCAGCCACACACCTGCTGAAGCCAACTTCTTACTTAGTATCCAGTTTGGAGTGAGACAGGAGCTTTGGACTCTTCTGGACTCTGTTCACCATCATGTCTGCCCATCTTCCCGTGCCTGCAGTTCTTTGTTGGGCTGCGATTTTTATAAATTGGATTCCCTTGAGAGATGCTGATAGGTCCAAGTCCTGGGTTAGCAGTTTGTGGCTTCAAACCAGGCCGTGGAACTCCTCTTGTGATGAGTGTGTATGTGCTTGAGGTTGCCAAGAACTGGGTGGGGCTTGAATGCTCAGACCTGTCCTGAGGGTCCTTCTGCTGTCTAACTGTAGAGTGGATCAGTTTTTCTCTTGCTCCTTATGTCCGCAGGAAAGATGGTGTGATTCAGCCGCAGTGTTTATTGAATCCCATCATGCTGCAGAAGATGCCGAGTGGCCAGAGCAGGTTACCATAGTAGGTCAGAGAAGCTTATGTTATCTCTGGCTTCCAGATCAGAAAATTGGCTTAAAAGAGCCGAATTGCTTGCTGAGATCACACAGAGTGATAGAATTTGGATTGCCAGAGGCTGGTGTTACACTCACGGAACACCAGCTTCTAAAAATTATAGGACTAAAAAACATGAACCAAAAAGCTAGGTGGTGGTGGTGGTGCATGCCTTTAATCCTGGCACTCAGAGGCAGGGGCAGGTGAATCTTTGTGAGTTTGAGGCCAGCCTTATCTACAGAGTGAGTTTCCAGAACAGGGACAGCTAAGACTGTATAGAGAAACCTTGCCTTGAAAAAAAAAAAAAAAATCACAGGACTGAGAGGAAAAGGTAGCTCAATAATAGAGCATGTGTTTAACATGTAGAAGCCCTATAAAAACAAATAAACAGAGAAGATAAAAGGAATTTGGCTCCTTCTCCTCTGTGTCCACAGTGAGAACATTTGTGACTCTTGGGTAGTGGTCATTCATTGAGTTGATCCTGAGAATTTGGGGCCTTGGGTACTGATTACAAGTGGGTGGTATTTGGTTCTTTCTCTTAAAGCTGTCTTCTCCTTAGTGAGTCAGTACTCAGGTCTCAGTTTCTTACTTTCTGTGGTGTGCCCTGGGCACATCAGTTTGTCTTGATTTTCGCCCTTTTGTAATAGAAATTCAGTCAGTCATTCATGGGTGTCCATTGCCTCCAATCTGTCATACATAGCCACTTGCTTATGAACAAAACAGTTCCTGCCAGTGACTTAGCTGGTGTGCTGGCTCATACCTGTCACGACTGCCACACATGCAGGGCTAGCCTGGGATACTGATCACTACTTTATTTCAAGAAATGGAAACCAAAGCCAGAGGGAATTCCAGCGTATGAACAGGAGCAGAAGGAGAAGGGTCGGGGAGCATGTTCAAAGGAATGCTGTCTCCCTGGGGAAAACTGGGAGCCACTGGGTAGATGATGGGAACTTGTCCCTGTGAGTGTGGTGGGAATGATAGAACTTCTCATAGATTCTAGTTGGTGTTGCTTTTTCCTGGAAAGTTTTTTCTGGCAGTCTTAATGAACTGGAGTCACATGACTCTTCTGTGATGAAGTATTTAAGGTATAAAAGATAGAATTATCTCCACTGGTCCTGTCCTACATTCAGGGCCCCTGATAGTCTAGGACCCTGACGTGAACAGTCTCTTTCCTGAGACTTGAACAACATGAGAACATGAGCTGTGAGGACTGCTACCTGAGTAGCTCAGAGCCTCTTCTCTCCTGCAGGTCTTACAGCACATGAAGGCCGTGCAGGCGGATCAGGAACGGGAGCGGCAGCGCCGGCTGGAAGTGGAGCGAGGTAGGTAGCCATCCTTCTAGTCCTCTTCCCCTTCCTTAATCAGCCAGCAGTCTTAGGTTTCCGGAACAGGATCTATAGGAGGGTACTGCAGAGTATGTGTATGTGGGGGCCGGGGCAGAGGGCACACAGCATGGGACAGTATAGTGGCATCATGCTATCTGATGCCTTTCTCCATCCAGGCTTCTCTGCCGGGCTCACAGTCAACAAACAACTACTAATGTCTCTGCTTTGAGTTGGCCATCCTCTGATGGTAAAAAGGCACCTTCAGCATAGCTGGAGCCAGGCACATGGGCGCATATCTATCATCTCACTATTTGGGAGGCCTGGGCCACAAAATAAGACCCTCATCTCAGAAAGCAAAACCCAAAGTAAAGAACCAATGAAATATAAATACCAAAATAAACTTCCACAAACAAAACAAATTGCTAGAGCAGATTCACCTCCCTTTTCAAACCCCAGTATGAAATCTTCTCTATAGGAGGAAACTCCTTGGAGTTTTCAAGCCTGAGGTAGGACAGATGTCCATGATTCTGTTTTCGTTCTGTTAGAGTCTTCTGTGTGACTTCACCATCCTGTGGGACCACAGTGCCTTCTGCCTTGTCTTCATGACTGTGCCATCCCCACATATCTGTCCTCTACCTCTCAGTTCAGGATCTTTTTGAAACATAGATCAGATACTGCTATGGTGTGCTTAAAACTCTTTCTTGGCTTTCCACTGAATCTAGAATGGCGTCCCAAGGTAGTGGGGTGGCCAGCCTCATCCTCCACACAGGCGAGCATGCCATTAAATTAGCCTGTGCGCACTTTCTTTGGCAGCACATAGACTACAAGTTAGCCATTGCTTTGCCTGAACACACTAACTATAGTTCCAGGATGTTCAGGGTTATATAGAGAGACCCTGTATGAAACCAAACCAAACCAAACAAACAAACAAACAAACAAAAAAACCCAAACCAACTCCGGCAGCAAAAACAAAAAAGGCGATGAAGGTGGGGATAAGGCAGGTGGAGGCAGGTCTGGGAGGAGTTAGGAGGAGGGTGAATGTGATCTAAATACCTTATATGAAATTATCAAGGAATTAATAAAAAATCATAGATTTATTTATTATGGGGTCTCATTATTTAGCCCTGCTTGGAACTCACTGTGTAGACCAGGCTGGCCTCAAACTCACAAAGATTTGCCTGTTTCTGTCTCTGGAATGCTAGGATTAAAGTTAGGTGCCACTACACCTGTCCTAAAAATATTATTTTTCAAAGACAGCAAGCAGGCTGGAGACATGGCTCGGTGGTTGCAAGCACTGGCTCCCTACTCAGGGAGCTGAGTTTCATTCCCAGCTCCCTGGGGTGGCTCACAGCCATCTGTTATGTAGTTCCAGGGGACTTGACACCCTCTCTGGCTTCCACAAGCATTGTATACACATGGTACAATGCACATGAAACTAAAACTAATCCTTAAAGAAAATAATGCAACCATTAGAACTTGCCTGTCTTCTCTCTGCATCTCAGCACCCTGTGATTTTTGACTGGCTGGCTGACTTGTAAGCTGCAGTGGGAGAAAGGACGTGCACAGTAATGACTACTGGCAGTCCCTGAGCTCACCATACGGGAGTTACAACTCTGCTTGCTATGTGCATAGCTGCTGTGGCAAGACAACTCACTCCTGCTTATCCACTCCTTGCCAGCACCAGGTCCCTAGAGGCTGGGTGTGGTCTGCTCTTGGCATTCTCTGTGCCCAGCCGGACACTGGTTGTTTGCATGAAAAGGAGCAGTGGGAAGCTACTGTCCCGATGGTACTACTGTTCAGCTCCACTATGGATCCCCTAGGCTTTCAAGCCTTAAAAGGGCATTTAGCCACCATTTTGTGGTATTCTGACTTTAGAAACATGTATTTTAGGCTTCTAAATGACTAATTTGAAAATGCATTTTTAGAACCAATAATTTGGAAGTGGAATACCTCATGTAAGCACACATGAAGTCAACCTGAGCAAATCTTGTGTTGAGCTGATTCTTTCTGAATCACGCTGGTGTAACTTTTTATTTAGAAAAAGATTGCACTATGACCCTGACATGTCTTCCTCCCTGTTCACACTCATCCCACAGAACCAATATCTCCATTGTATCTTTTCTTTATAACCAGGAGGTTCGGCCCTCTGTGCACTTTTGTTCTTTTTGTGGAGGGAAGTTGTTCTCCAGGCTGGTTTTAAAACTCCCAGGCTTACAGTCGCCTACCCTCAGCCTTCTGACAACTTAGTTATTTACTGTGTGTGCCCACAGTACACATGCGGTGGTAAGAGAACAATTTGTGGGAGTCTGTTCCCTCCTATGTGGGACCTAGGGATAAAACTAGGTCATCAGGGGCTGGAGAGATGGCTCAGCAGGTAGCATTGACTGGGAACTGAACTCAGGACCTCTGAGAGAAACTTTGGTTTTTCGAGATGTGGTTTCTCTGTAGCTTTGGAGCCTATCCTGGAACTAGCTCTTGTAGAGCAGAGTGACCCTGAACTCACAGAGATCTACCTGCCTCTGCCTCCTGAGTGCTGGGATTAAAGGCAAGCACCACCACCACCTGGTCAAACTTCATTTTTAAGTGTAACTTACTTGACCTCGGCTGGTTTTCAATTCATTGCGTAGCCGAGAGTAGCCTGGAGCAGATGATCCTCTGCCTCAGCTTCCTGAGTGCTGGGAGTACATTTTTCAAAGATTCTCCCTTTTTAGCCCAATCTAGCCTGAAACTCATAATCCTACACATCCCTCAGCATCTCTCCTACCCTAAATGCTGGAATTACAGACCTGGATTCTCTTACAGTTTCTGTGTGACCCATGGCATAAAAGAAAAGGCAGATGAATCCACACTTAATCGCTTGTGTAGACAAGCTGCTGGGGGTTGTGTGAGAGGAGTCATGTTTTGAATGCAAACTGTTGCAGAGGCAGAGAAGAAGCGGGAGGCCAAGCAGCAAGCTAAGGAAGCAAAGGAGCGTGAGTTGCGAAAGCGGGAGAAGGCAGAGGAGAAGGAGCGCCGGCGGAAGGAGTACGATGCCCAGAAAGCTTCCAAGAAGGAGCAGGAGAAGAAGCCCAAGAAGGAAACAAATCAGGCCCCAAGTAGGTTTGCTTTCTGTTAGCAGCTTGCAGCAGGGGCGGAGTGGTGGAGTGGTGGTTTGTGTCCCTGTGCTTATTTGTCCTTGCCTTGAGCAAGTCACCTAATGTCACTACTACTTGTTTGCTAAAGGTAGGGGCCAAGACTGTTTGCCAGCAGGCAAAGAGTAAGTGAGAAAAGCACTCAAAGTTCCTGCCTAAATTGGGCATTGGGCGTGGTGGTACTTGGGAGGTGGAGGTGGAGGTGACTGCACTCAAGGCCAGCTTGGTCTGTGCTCAAGTTTCAGGACAGCTGGAGTGATGGAGTGAGACCCTGTTTCCAAACAAACAACCCCATCCCCTTTTTTGCTTAAAATTTCAAGATGTTTCTCATTAGAAATTAATGGGCATGTTGACATGTTTGTACCTTAACACCAGGCAAGTAGAGGCAGAAGGGTTGTTAAGTTTGAGCCTAGGCTGTGTGTGGGGTGATCTTAGAAAACAGCCACCACACATGATCGTCCAGGCATGAGCTACCACCCTGGCTGATCTTTTTTCTTTTTATAGAGACTGGCATTATGTTGCCAGACTTTGTGCAGTTTTTCCTTTGGAGACAGCTACACTATAGCCCAGAGTGTCCTCAAACTTCTCGTAATGCTTCAGGCTCCTGAGTGCTGGGATTACAGACCTGTGCCACCATACTCGTTTATACTTCTTATATAACGGTGACATTTTTGATATTAATAATTTGGACCCACTCCCCCTAAGTGGGTGGCAGTCTACCCTTTTTGAACACCCCTGATGAGCTTCGTGTGCTCCGGAGGACCCCAGATCATCTCCCTGTTCCAAAGAGAATGGAAGACCCTGGGAACTGAGCTGCAAAAGGCAACAGAATGAATCCCATCGTACATAGTGCTTAGAGACCTTGGGGAAGACTGCATTTGCATCTCTGAATAGCAGGGGATTTAGCTCTCATTTCTAAAACATCTGTTCAGGACTTAAGAAGGGAGTGGATCTGCATGGATTCTAGAATTGCTCTCTACAAACTGACTTATTTTGTCTCTCCAGAATCTAAGTCTGGCTCTCGCCCTCGCAAGCCACCACCCCGAAAACACACTCGCTCCTGGGTTGTGTTGAAGGTGTTGCTGCTGCTGCTGTTGCTGTGTGTGACAGGAGGGCTGGTTGCATGCCGGTTGACAGGGCTGCAGCAGCAACCCCTCTGCAACAGCGTGAACACCATCTACGACAATGCCGTCCAGGGCCTGCGTCATCACGAGATCCTCCAGTGGGTCCTCCAGACCGACTCCCAGCAGTGAGCTTGTCCTCAGCACCCCTGCCTCCCAGCCTCGGAGCTTGGATTCCTATGGAATTGGGTTCTGCTGGACACAACCTCTTTTTAGCGTCAGACCTACCTGCCATCATCAAATGGCTGCTGATTGGTACTTGCGATCTCCCCTTTATAGGATGTCTTTCTTCCTTGTCAGGGTTCCCTGGTGGAATGAGGAGAAATGGAGAGGGGAGGACAAGTTACCTGCATGCCTAAAGGAGTAGGCTTGGGGCGGGGAGGGAGAAGACATAGGCTTTTCTAGTCACACAAGGCTGTGTAAGGCAAGGTTCCTTTCTACTAAATGGCCAGCTGTCACTACATTTATACTTTTGTATGTCACAAACCCTTTCATTCCTTCCAGGTAACCAGGACAGATTGGAGGACAGTGTGTTACTAGGGACTAGGAATACTTGGGTAAATCTAACCTAAGCTGGAAGGGTGGAGTAAAATGTTTCCTTAAAGATCTCAGACATGTGAGCATTTTAGTAACATACAAAATGCCTGGCTGTGGAGATGACTTCTTTGCCATTGGTCCAGTGTAGCACTTTGAGGCAGAGCAGGAGAGGCCGTCCATGACTTGCCCACAGTATTCTAGCTAGTCTAAAGCAGAACCCAACTCTCACTCCAGTTTTCTTCCTTTCCCTTGGTGTCATTTGGCCTCCTTTATATAATACCCAAGAGAATGAACTCACACCAGAATCGTCTCAGCCGAAGTTATTCTTTCGTAATAGACAAGTCATGCCACCCACAAATAGATCTGCTATCAGGGTCCTGGGAAGCTCCTATGGAATTTTGCCTCAACTTAAATGGCTTCCACAAAATGGCAGCAGGCCAGTCTCCTTGCCTCAATTTAGAGCATTAACTCCCCAATGACCTGGAAGCACAGAGGCAGATCTCCACAAAAGCTGCACCGGGACAGCTCCGCCACCAGTACTTGGTGTGATGAAATACCTCAGAGGCAGCCTAGAAACTTGATTTCAAAGAAGCAGGTTTAGAGTTGATTCTGGACCTGTAACAGAAGGGAAGGAGTAGAAAAGTGGGAGCCAAAGGGAAACAGAGTCACATGGTGGTGCTGTAGAGTGGTACATATACATAACTAAGCATTAGCACAAACCAGGGCAGCACCACCCACCTTCCTGCTGCTACAGAAAGCATTTTTGCCCCCCTTCTTCTTGTCTCTTCACAGCAGCTGGATGAAGGGATCAGAAACAACCATGTCTTGGTGCTTATTTGCTAAAAACTCCCGATAAGTTTCTCGACTCTCCCCTAAGGGACCAAGTACCTGTCACAGTTCAGAGTATAGCCCTAGTGGCCCATCTGGACAGGTCTGACACTGGAAGAAAGGCCTCTGTCTTCTCCTCCTCCAGACAGCTCTGCCGTGTAGGTCCACACCTTACTCAGAATCACTACACATTCCTTTAGTCTTCCTTCAAGCTCCAGAGCCATTGGTACAAATGCTTTATTGAGAAAAAGTATATACTACATACATGACATCATGAAAACAGGAGTCAGCCTGGTCATAGTTCCCTGGCTGGTTGAGGCAGCTCCGTGGCTGAGCCTAGTCAAGCCAACCCACAGGCAAGAGTTCACTCTGACTTCGAGATTTGATGCTTACTCTTTGGATTTCTACAATTATTAAATCCATGTCTGAGTGGTCTGCCTTTATCCTTTGTGTTGTGAGGGTCGTCCGGGGCAACGTGGGATGGTTGGTTGTCCATGGCGTCTGGTTTGCAGTAAGTGCTGGTGGAGGTAGATTGCAGTGTATCACCGTCTCTGCTCCCACAAGGAGACTCCACCCCTAACTGTACCTAGGAGGTACTTTGGCCCTCTCTGCTGTCAAGTCAAGGATGGGGAAATTCACCCTGTGCTGTGGAGTCAGTCAACACTGTCTAGGATGAGATCTGGTTGTAGTGTAGTCATATGAAGGTAGATCCGCCTGGATAGTTCTGGCCCAACACGGCGGGAGGTAGATGTCACACCTTCTCCACGGCGTACCTGTATGTCAGCCAGCAAATTCTGGCGTTCTTGCTCAGAAAAACATCGCTGATAAGCCTGGAAGTGGCAAATGACCTTTTAACCCCATACTACCCACCCACCCGTGGCCATCCCTTGGTTCAAGAGCCAGGGGATAGGAGGGTAGTTAGGTCAATTTGAGGCAGAAGAAAATGTCCTTTCTCAGACCAGATAACCCACACTGCTGACCTACATTCCTAGCCCCTCAATAGAAGCTCCCCTAGGAATTCTAGAGAGTGAGGGCCCCCATAGCAATATACCTGCACCAGGAGCCGTGGGGAGGGATAGGCATCCACAATAGCGCTGGCCATTTCCAGACTGACTCGGTTCAGCTGCTGAATCTGCCTCCTCCAGATCGCTGCAAGTCCCCTACCAGCTGGGTCCACTTTCATCCCTCCAGCCCAGTCTTTCTCCAGGCAAAAGGAGAAGTTGGTTTGATCCCGGAGCTTCCTGCAAGAGCACCATTGGGGACCTGAGTGCCTCTCCTACTTATTTGTCCCCTCAACTGTGGACTGAGAAGTTCTCCAGTGACCTGGAGGTAGACTATAGTGTTACATCAGGCCAGTTTGGGTCTCTTTGTTCTCAAGCATAGTGTTGGTTGCAGGTTCCCATTTAGTTGGGGGTGGGATGGGCTAGAGAGATGGTGACTCAGTAGTTAAGAGCCCTGACTGCTCTGCCAAAGTAGATTTGATTCCCAGCACTCACATGGCAGCTCACTATTACTGACTCCAAATCCAAAGACTCTGATGCCCCCCCTACCCTCCTTGGGCATTGCACACCCATACAGGCAAAACACCCATACACATAAAAAGGAAAAATTGCATCTGGGGTCCGAGGGAGTAACTGAGTGGGTCAAGTGCTGCGTCTGTAACCCCAGAGCTACAGAGGGGTTATGGGTATGAGACAGGATCCCTGGAATCACAGGCCAGCTAGCCCTACATATGTAGTGGCAAAGGAGTTCCTACATTTTCAGTAAGACCTGAACCTGAGGTTATTGCCCACAATCTCATACATGTGCACAAACACATATACACATGCAAAAAGATTAAAAAACAACCCCTGTGCCGGGCGGTGGTGGCACACACCTTTAATCCCAGCACTGAGGTGGCAGAGGCAGGCAGATCTCTGTGAGTTCGAGGCCAGCCTGGTCTACAGAGGGAGTTCCAGGACAGGCTCCAAAGCTACAGAGACCTGCCACAAAACAAACAAACAAACAAACAAACCTAATTCTAGTCCTTTTCACTAGAGAAGGTAATAAGTTTTTTTTTTTTTTTCCTGATGTTAAGGTGGGGTTGTAGGCAAAGGGGACTGAGTAATGGGCAATTTGGATACTATTTCTGGTTCTTACTTCCTGGGGGCTTAGAAAACTCAATCTCAGTTCTCCGTTCCTTTAATATAATAAAGCACCTGAACAGGGTTGTCTCTGAGGTTTATGAGTTTACAGTTTTGACTACCTGACTTGCTGATCTGAATGAATCCGAGTAATCCAGCATCAATTTATACAATAGACTTGCCTCTAAGTTAAAGAGAATATTATTAAAAAGGGCTGGAATTTAATGTGTATGAGTGTTTGCCTCCACGTATTTACTTACTTGCCTGGTGCCCTCACAGGCCAGAAGAGGGTCTTACAGACAGTTGTGAGCTGCCATGTGGGTGCTGGGAACAGCCTGGGTCCTGTGCAGGAGCAGCCAGTGCTCTTAACCACTGAGCCATCTCTCCAGCCCCCTAGATATGAGGCTTTTGCCAAGGATCTCCAGCATAAGATAGGGTTCTGCCTAAAAACAGGCACTGGGCTGGTGGCAGTTTGGGAGAAAGGCTTATTTTCTCTGGCTGTAAGAACCAAGGGAAAAGCAAGACCTAGAGTGGAGGGCATACTCCCTGTCACTCACTTGAAGGGAGCTTCAGCCACAGCCTTTGTAAATGCGCAGGTAAAGTCTGCCAGCTCTTTCCAGCTCTGCACCATCTGCGCCTGGGCTTCTGTATGTAGCTGCAGATCCACCAATGCCTAGGAAGAGTGGAGAGACTGGTTGGAAGTGTTCTCAGTGCTCCCTGAAACTACTCTGAACCTCTTGGCTCCACTTACCCCTCTTTCCTACTCAATTCAAGGTAGCCAGAAGTGCCAGTGAGCCTTTTTTTGGTCTCAGTTGGAAACCTAGTTAGATAACCAGTGAGCACTCACCTGACCTGGGCAACCGGATTTTTTATTTATTTTTTTGTTTGTTTGTTTTTATTGAGCTACATATTTTTCTCTGCTCCCCTCCCTTCCCCCTTTGCCCTCTTCTGTGATCCCCCATACTCCCAGGCAAAAGGATTTCTTACCTCTTCCATGTCTAACCTGGACATCATGAGCCTTGTGCTAGACTCTTGTCTCTTCTGCTGCTTCTCTTTGGCCTGTTTATTTGCCATTCCTGATTTCCTTTTCCTTGGAGGATTCTGAGCCCTGGAACAGCAGCCCGCTACTGAGCCAGGCAGAAGTGTTGCCAGACTATTGACCAGCATAGCCTATGGCTTGTCAGGGACACCATCTTGCGGAATGCCTTGCAGCCAGGGTGAACAAGCTCCCCCTTGATAACCCACGCCCTCCCCTTTAAGGCCTGTATCTACAGGGCATATCCATACCTGAAGCATTTCTCCTGGTCCACAATCACCAATGACAATGCTTTCCCTGTCTTTGCTGTGACATCAGTTACAAAGCCCTGAAGTGTCTCCTTCCCTTTCTCGGTAATGCTGGTACTTCCCTGCATAAAGTGGCAGAAAGGGCATTAACACTGGTTTCTTGGGAAGAGGCTGGCACCATTCCATGCCTCAGTTCTACCCCTGCCCCGCACACCTGCTTTACATTGTAGACCATGGACATGAATGCCTCTGCCAGGAGCAACACCAGGATGGTCGGCTCTTCCACCCAGTCTCCTCTATCCTGCCAAAGACCAAGAGGACAGCACGGGGAAGGTCAGCGGCTGTGGTTCCTGTGGGCGAGCTGGATCTCTGGGGGAATGGCCCTGTGTAGTAGTCTTTCCTTCTTGAATGATGTCGTGGTGGCCAGAAAACCCACCTGTGGTCTGGTCCCTCCCTCCCTCAACTGTCCAGCACTATTCACTGCATCTCAGAGACAGAGTATGAACATGGGCAAGATGATTCGGGGGCTAAAAGTACTTGCCACACAAGGCTGAGGACTGGAGTTTGATGCCTGGAACCCATGTAAAGGCGGAAGGAGAGAAGTGGTGTGATGCCACAAAGTTTCCACATGTACACAACAATAATGCATTTTTAAAGTTGGGAGTGGTGGGGGGCTGGAGAGATGGCTCAGAGGTTAACAACACTGACTGCTCTTCCAGAGGACCCAGGTTCGATTCAATTCCCAGCACCCACATGGCAGCTCACAACTATCTGTAACTCTAGTTCCAGGGGATCTGACACCTTCATACAAAAGCACATTAAAACAACAACAACAACAAAAACCTGGGAGTGGTGGGGCACACCTTTAACCCCAGCTCTCAAGAGGCATAGGTAGGCAGATCTTTGTGACTTCAAGGCCAGCCTGGTCTACATAGAGAGTTCCAGGGCAGTCAGGGCTACACAGAGGGACCCTGTCTCAATATTCATTTTTTTTTTATAAAAAAGGATTGCCAAGCATGGTGGCGAATGCCTTTAATCTCAGCACTTGGGAGGCAGAGGCAGGTGGATCTGAGTTTAAGGCCAGCCAGGGCTACATACAGATACCCTATCTCAGAAAAAAGGGGTGGGGCATTAGTGCTGTGTATATAGGCAGTGTTTGCCTAGTATGCATGAAGCCCTGGGCTCCATCCCCAGCACCACCGGGGAAAAAAGATAAAAAAGAAAACCTCCATTGGACCAAGGGCTCAGTCAAACCCAAGGTTGGCTTCAGGGCCAACCATCCCACAGTAACAAGGTGCTGAGGAATGAATGGGAGCAAGACTTGAACAGTTTTCTCATGGTCCCTAGAACCCAAAACAAGACTCCTAACACAGCAGGCAGGGTGCAGGTGGAGGAGCTCTGGGGTCTAGTTCCAGCCGTGAGCGTTCAACTCTTCTGATCCCATTTCCCTCCCTGTGAAATGTGGAGATTTCAGGACAGCTGTAACGGGAACATAAGAGACTGTAGAGTGTCTTCCAAGATAAACTGCTCTATCAGTATAAGAAGTTTTGTTTGTTTTGGGACAAGGTCTCAATACATAGTGGCCTGGTCACTATATATAAATGAGGCTGAGTTTCATACTTAGAGATCTACCTGCTTTTGTCTCCTAAGGGCTGGGATTAAAGTCATGCACCACCATGCCCAGCTATGAATACAGTTTTGCTGTTAACACAAGATAAATGTGTAGGTGACTGTCCTAAGTTACTGAGAGAGAGGGAAACAAACATCTTAAGGCTTTGTTTTGTTTCTAAATTACCCCCCACCAAGACAGTGTTTCTCCATGTTACAGCCCTAGCTGTCCTGAAACTCGTTCTGTTGACCAGGCTGGCCTTGAACTCACAGAGCTCCACCTGCAGAGTGCTGGGATTAAAGGTGTGTGCCACCACCACCTGGCTCATTTCTAAACTCTTGAAGGGCAGAGTAGATTCACAGATAGGAGGAATAGTGGGAACGTAAGTAACGCAGAGACCCCGGGATTGAGGATGACTGTGTGCTGCAAGCCTACTGGATGCTCGTGGCAGATTGTCTCACTGAGACCCTCCAACAGGGGCACGTGATGTTCCCGACTCCTCCACTCTACAACAGGCAACTGAAGCCCAAAGATGCATGATGACCTGCAGAGTCCAGCAGTCGAGCCACGAGGATTTAAACGCAGTTACTCTGATACCAAAGCCCAGCTAGAGAACTAGGGATTGCACACAAATTCTCTTCCCCGTCCCACCTTGACATCACATGATCCCCAGGCCCTTGGGTTCCCAATTAGGAACCTGAGTGGCACACTCAAGGGAAAGAGAATGAACTCTGCCTGTTTATTTCCCAGGGTTGCCTATAATAGTGTTGACCCTCTCATCCTTCTGGAGTCTGCTAATCACTGCCTCACCTCATCCCTTCAGACTTGGGGACAGTAACAGTTTTGCCACTCAAGTCTCAAGCAGGGGCAGTACAGCAGTTTATCCTGCCATGCTAGTGGGTGAAGGGGAAGGAGAACCTTCAGCCGGAGGCTCATACCTCTTCCAGTTCTGTCCTCCTCCTCCTCCAAGTGATACTTCGAGGCACGGCCTGGGCTTCAATCACACAGCTGCACTCCATAGACTGCAGTGCTCCCAGGAGCTGCCCTCCACCTTCCATCTGTAAAAGCACTGCAATAGATTAGAAAGGGCTGGTCATAGGGGAGTCCAGGACACAGTCCGCTGGGCTCAGGGGGGAAGCTGGAATCTGCGAGAACCTGGATCCAGCACCACCACAATGTGCTTCATGCATTCCTCTGGCCTCTGGGCTTTCAGCCAATCGACCACTGCTGTCTTCTTTTTCTTTTCAAGCTGTGTTGGGGTGTTTTCCTTCCTGCTTGCTTGTCGTGGCTGCCAGCACCCCTGAGCGCCGCTTCTCTGGACCTTCTGACTGTGCTTGGTTCTCTTCTGAGGTAGAGGGATGTCAGGAACTGGATTGGTTACTGCCAACACACTGCAGGCCGACTGGTACGCTGGAAGTTGATGGCCCAGGCTGTCTAAGACAGAGTCCCCGTCATTTGCTGGGCTCTTCTCTAAGGCATTGTGGAGAGGACCATCAGGGATCTTTGGGAATGGCTGCTTTTTCCAGTCACCCTGTCCACTTGTACCACATTGATGATCCGAAACAGTTCTAAGTGAGGAGCTAGAGCGCTCAGGGTTCAGCTGCTTGTGGGTCAAAAACTTACACGAGATCCTCTCAGCCAGGGGGATAAGCACATCTTCATCCTCACTTCCGCTGCTTAGCACTCTGATGGGCCCTGCCTGTGTGGGAGCTTCAGCTGCATCTAGGACAAACGGTGGATCCTCCAAGCCTGGTGAGGGAGGACAGGAGGCCTCAGAATCTGAGGTGACAACCACTACATTCTTTTCCCTTTGAGGCTGATTCCTGCCAGCTGAAGATGGCTCCTTCTTCAGAAAGGCAAATGTGGGCAATTCCTCAGAATCACTCTCCGAGGAAAGCAGCGAGAGGGATGGCTTTGTTAGCGCCATCAACACATGCTATTAAGTTAATTGCCTAAAAGGAAAGATGAGAACATACATGAGACCATTCAAGTTGATCCACCAGCGGTGCTCATGTGGCCAAGCTTTATGAAAATAAATATGTTAAGAGAATCAGAGAAATAGGACATACTCCAACAGATTGATTAATCTGGAACTCAAAATGGCCACACTGGTATGCCAACAGGATCGCCGCTTTAAAACCTTTCTAGGCCATGGTGAGTTATAATCAAAATACAGTTACTATTACAAAACTTTAATGCAGCTGGGCAGTGGTGGTACACGCCTTTAATCCCAGCACTCAGGAGGCAGAGGCAGGTGGATCTCTGTGAGTTCGAGATCAGCCTGGTCTACAGAGCTAGTTCCAGGACAGGCTCCAAAGCTACAGAGAAACAAACCTGTCTCGAAAAACCAAAAGAAAAAAAAAACACTTTAATGGAAATACTAACAAAACACAATGCTAGCCCCTTGCTGATCTCTGCATTTGACATAGCTTTCTGTTTTGTCTTTTTGAGAGTGTCTGATGTAGCTCAGGCTGGCCTTGAATTCATGTGGCTGAGAAAGACTGTGAACTGATCTCGCTGACTCTCACTCATAGTGCTGGGACTACACGTATGCACAATAATTCCTGAGTCCACATGGAAATCATGAAAAAACTTTCTAAAAACATTTATGTATGTGTGTGGGCATGTGCATACCCCAGCCCACATGCAGCAACCAGAGGACTCTCAGGAAGTTGGTTTTGTCCTTCTACGATGTGAGCCCTGGGGGGTTGAACCCAAGTCATCAGCCTTGGCAGCAAGAACCTTTTACCCTTTGAATCATCTCACTGGCCCCTAACATGGAGATCTTTCAAAAGAAAATAATAAATAAAAAACATGCTGGTGCTGGAGAGAAAGCAGCTAAGAGTTTATGTGGCTCTTACAGAGGACAAGTCCAGGTCCCAGCACCCACGTTGGGCAGCTCTCACAACCACTGTAATTTCAGCACCAGGAGGTTTGATGCCCTCTTTTGACCTCCACATACACATAAAATAAAAATAAATGAATTTTTAAAAAACATAGGCTAATAACATGACACGACAAGCAAAGATGCATGATGAATGTCACCTAGCCTGACAACCCGAGTTCAGTCCCAGAACCCCAATGGTGGAGGGAGAATTGACTCCTAAAGGCTGTCCTTTGGCCTCCACATGCATGCCTGTGCACATATCTGAGTGTGCTTGTGTGCACAAACATACACACATTGAAAAAATAATATTTCACATACTTTTTATTAGAATTCACATTTGTAAGTCACATAAACAGTTTATATTATTTAAAATATACTTTAGGAGTTCAAGTAATAGTTCAGTGGTGGAGTGCTTTCTCAGTATGAATAGGGCCATGCATGGGTTTAATCCCCATGATTACACTTAGCAGGGAAACAAACAAATCCCTCATACAGATTAATGGGGTTTGATATATTTGTGTTGTTTAACCATTACCATCATCTAATTCCAGAATGTCTTCATCACCACAAAAACAAATTCTATATAAACTGGGCATGCTGGCGCACAACTACAATCCCGCCTTTCAGGAGGAAGATGCAGGAAGATATTTGAGTTCAAGGTCGGCCTAAACGACAGAGTGAGACTATCTCAAAAGAGAGATTCCAGAACCATCAAAAAGTCATTGCCCATTCTTTCCCTATCCCAGTACCTAACAACCAAAATAAAGTCTATTGTCTCTGCATTCTGTATATTCATCTATGGCACAGTATGTGCCTTTAGTGGCTGATATCTTTCACGTTCATGCTTTCAAGGTCCTTCTGTGAAAGTACTGCCTTCCTTTTTATAGCTGAATACTATTCCACTGTGTACATAGACCACATTTTGCTTATGCATTTATTGCTTGATGGACAGTTTGCTTCCCTTTCTTGGCTACGATGAATAATGTTGCTACAAACACTCATGTACAAATATTTTAAATGAGTATGTTTTTACACTTCTGCTATGTATCCTAAAGCCTGCCTGAACTGCTGGGTTACATACAAGAGTTGTTCTATCAGCAAATAGTGACTGTAGGTGTGGCCCAGGATAATCCTTGAAAGATTTCCTTCCTGGATCTCGGTTTCTTTAACACAATACCAATAATTTAGGTTTGAAGGAATTAAATGAAAGTGTGCATCTATAACCAACCATCTTAGCATAGAATCTGGCTGAGCCTCATCCTGGACCCTCCCTAGGCTTCGGGTGACTCCCGCAGTGGGACGAATGTCCGTTCCTGACATGGTCCCCGCCTCTGAGGCCAGCGGTCCATCGTAGAAGCCCCCAGAGGTGCTGGTCACAAAACCCAGGAGAACGGCGCTCACCTGCTACTGCTCCCGCCACTCTTTGAATTGTACGCAGGATCCGGAAGTAGAGTTTCCGGTAGCGGAAGCAGATTTCCCAGCCCGGAAGCGAATGCGAAGCAAACATGGCGTCTGCAGTGCTTGCCCTGAGGACGAGGGCAGAAGGTATCTCAGCGCTGTGGTTGTTGTGGGGCGAGCCAGCAGGGAGGCTGGGAAATGGAAACTAGATCCAGGGTGGACTCTGGATGCCAAAGGAGAGAGAGACTCACGACCTTTGGAGGTCGGCTGTCTCTGGTCACGTGACTCCTGGTGGGCGGTGCTGCCGGAGTAGGCTGAGAGCGTTTCTTTAGCTACCTCATCCTCCCCCACCTCCCCGGGTTTAGTGGATTCCTTCGTTTATGAAGAAGAGTCAGTTCAAAAAAGTTCATCGAGGACTTAGCTTTTGTTTTTGTAATGTAGTTGCTTCTTAGTGCTGAGTTTTCAGGTGTATATGACCATGGCTCATGCTCAGGTCTGGTGAGAGAGACGCTGTGGAAAGTATCAGCATAAAGATTAACTACAACCCCCGTGAGTTCAGTAGGTACGACAGTAAACACGTAAATAACTTAGCTGTACTTGTGATGAGCGCAGTGGAGAGTCCTAGATTAGGTCTTCAAGAAACTCTTCTGAAGACCTGAAAGGGAGACCTAACCATCTGCGGAAAGAAAGCAAGACAGTGGCTCGATCCAGTTTTATATTTTGAATAGCAAGTTAAGAGGGGACGGGCTAGATGCAAATAAATAAACAGGAATGAAAAGGAAATCAGGTGGGGCCAGAAATGATAGTGTTTGTAATACCTACACTTAGGAGCCTGAGGCAGAAGGATTGTCTCAGGTCCAAGGCCAGCCCGGGTTGCAGTCTCAAAAACTACAAATAAATAAAATAGCCATCACGGCAAACCATGGAAAACTGGACTAGTATCCTTGCTATAAGATAATTTGGCCAGGATATTAGTGGTGCTGGTCGTGAACTTGGAGGAACGTGGATGAATATAGCATCTGTTCTGAAGATGGACTCCACAAATCTTACTGGTCTGTGAAATGCGGGAAAAGTAGTAACCCGCAGGTTCTCCTTGTTTCTCACAAGAGCAAAGATTAATGATGAAGCAATGTAGATGAGCAAAACGTCAGTCACCCATTAAGTCAGTGACTAAAGCCAGGTAGTGTGTGCCTATAACTGTAGTTTTTGTGTGAGGATGAGGCCTGGGGATTGCAAGTTCAAGGCCTGCCTGGGCTACAGAGAGAAAAAATAAACATAGATGTTTAAAATTAGAAAGATTCCAATGGTGGACATTGAACATGTCTCTGTAAGTTCTTTTTTTCTTTGTTTTGTTTTGTTGTTATATATATATATATTAATTGGTTTTTTGAGACAGAGTTTCTTTGTGTAACAGCCCTACCTGTCCTGGAACTAGCTCTTGTAGACCAGGCTTGGCCTCAAACTCACAGAGATCCACCTACCTCTGCCTCCCAAGTGCTGGGATTAAAGGCATGTGCCACCACCGCCCGGCATTGTTTTGTTTTTTGAGGTAGGGTCTCACTATGTAGCCCAGACTGTCCTACTGAAACTCACTCTATAGACCAGACTGCCTTGAACTCACAGAGATCAGCCTCCCTCTGCCTTCTTAGTGCTGGGATCAAAGGCGTTCATGTGCCATTATGCCCAGCCTGGTCTTTAAGTTATTATCTCTAGCCCTGTATCCCAGTGAGTTTCTTGTGTTTTCATGAGAATTTGAGAAACCTGGGTAACTGGCACTATGAGTTTATACTTGAAACCCCCATAAAGCTTCTCTACAGATACTGACTGAGCTAAAAACAGACTGCCAGCTGCCCATGATAGCTTGCAGTTTATGTGTGTGTTTTGCCTGTGTGATGTATGTGCACCATGCTGTGCGCCTGGTACCCACAGAGGTCAGAAAAAGCCATCGGATTCCCTGGAACTGGAGTTACCGATGGTTGTGAGCCACTGCATGAGTGAATTGAACTGAGGTCCTCTGCAAGAGCAGTCAGTGCTGTTAGCCTCTGAGCCACCTCTCCAGCCCCATTTGTACGCATTTTAGATAATGTTCTTTTAGAAGTGTTTTTATTCTTTGAGAATTTTATTCATTTGTATAATGTATTTTGACCATATCTACCCCTTCCAACTCCTCTCATGTCATTTTCCTTTTAAAATAAACGTTGTTGAGCACGTTGGGATAAGGGGAGAGTTCGGATTAGTGCTGATCTAGGTTGAACATCTGATCTTTCTGAAATGGCCCGCCTCCTGTCAGAGGCCCTGGCAGGCTGCTGTCCTGTTGTACAGTTGACAAGTGCTCAGTGGGTGAGTGGCTAGCCAAGAAAGTGGTCAGTGGCGCTGAAGCAGAAGCCGCTTTGCCTGCCCCGTTATCTGGCCCTTCCCTAGGGCATGAGACTGAATTTTGTTTTGTTTTGTTTTTCTAAAACAGGGTTTCTCTATGAAACAGTCCTGGCTGTCCTGAAACTCCCTTTGTAGAATAGGCTGGCCTCGAGCTCACAGAGATCCACCTGCCTCTGCCTCCCCAGTGCTGGGTTTAAAGTCATGTGCCGCCACCGCCCAGCTGAGATTGAATTTTGAAGCAGGCTGCTCTCTGGTCTCCACTTCTGTTTCTATGTCCAACAGGACTGAATGTGTCGGGAGCCAGAGCACACAATGTTTATTTCTTCCTCCGCTTATGCTCATTGCTTGCTCTTACTCGCGCGCGTGCACACACACACACACACACACACACACACACACGCCACGCTTACCTATTCCAGGCATGAATTGCTCTCTGCCCGGCATTCTCTGAACACCATACACTGACCTTAGCTCATTCCTGCTCCCTTCGTTCATCTTTCATCTCTCTCATCTCCCTTACTGCTCCTCAGCTTAGCAAATGATCCACAGAGACAAAGAAAGCGCATCCTGTTTGGAGCCCCCTCACAGCAGTGCTTCTGTTTGCTCTGCATTTACAGCCCTTTTCAGCCCCAAGACAGCTACCGCTCTGGCAGTCAGATATGCGTCCAAGAAGACAGGTGGCAGCTCCAAGAACCTGGGTGGGAAGTCACGAGGCAAACACTATGGCATCAAGAAAATAGAAGGTGAGGGTGTGCCTTCATTTCTGTTTTCCAGCTGCGACCCATGGATGCTGTCCTGCGCTTTCTTAGAAGAGCGGAACTGCCGTGCAGTGCCTCGCCTGTACCCTCACAGTTCACCATTGCATGGGCTCCACATCGAAGGGGCAGATGAGATCTAGGGAGGGGTACGGGGCCCCATTGAGTTCTGGTTTCTTAGCCATGCAACCAAAAAGAGGCTGCTGGGTGGTGTGTGTGTGTGTGTGTTTTGCTATTTATGTAGGATCATCTTGGAGGATTTTGCAGGAGCAGGCTTGGGAGGTTAGTGATAGCCCTTGATTTTGCAGCATTTTGCTGTGCTTCTGGGATCACTGGTGCTGAGTCAGCTCAACTGTGGACTTTTCTTTTAGGTTACTATGTTCATGCTGGTAACATCCTTGGCACTCAGCGTCAGTTTCGATGGCACCCAGGCGCCCATGTGAGTTGCTCTCGCTCTTCCTCCTTTTCTTTCCTAGGCAGCCTTTCATGTTCATCTGTCCTGGGCCCATCCCGATGAGGTGGATGTCATCTCTAGTTTATGGCTGAAATGCCAGAGGCTCAGAGAGTGGCGGAACTCTATTTAAGCTGAAATTTGCCTAACATTAGATCATAGCATTAGATCTGGGCCTCATTTTTCTTTTCCATAGAAAATGGAAGTGGGTTATATAATGTAATATATGGGGCATTTGCAGCTGCCTGAGGACCTAGAAACAATATGCGTAAAATGCAGTTATCTTTTGAAAGTGACAGACTTCTTACTGATGCATTTGCTTTTCAGTGTTCTTATCAATTTGTAATTTTAAAACATTTCCCTTCTCATGACTCAAAAGGAAGAAATATTTTTATTCTACTAGAATTAGATTCAATAAATACTTTCCTTCAGTTAAAAACAACATCAAAGGGGCTGGGAGATGGCTCAGCTTTAAGAGCACCTGGGTTCAGTTCCCAGCACCCACACGGTGAGTCACAAACATCTGTAACTCCAGTTCTAGGGGATCTGACACCCTCTCTGTCCTCGGTGGTAGCAGGCATGCAAGTGGTACACAGATATACATATAAGCAAAACACTCACATACATAAAATAAAAATTTTAAACATCAAGTCCAGCATGATGGTGTATGTCTTCAACCCAGGACTCAAGTCAAAGGCAGGCAGATCTCTGAGTTCGAGGCCAGCCAGAACTACGGAATGAGACCCTATCAGCAACCCGTACTCTCAACTCCCTCCCAGAGAAAGGTTTTGGATGTGAATAATAACAGTAGAAGTGGATGTGTTTGAGCTAAATATGCTGCAAGTTTTTCATGGTCCATTCATTCCATCCTTAAGATGACCTTATGAACATAGTAGGGAGTTTATCCATGTTTTGCAGACATAGAAAAGTAACTTGCCAAGATCATGTGGTATTTAGCAGAGCTAGGATTTGAACCATATTATTATTGTTTTTTTATAAATAAATGTTTGTTTATTTATTTATTATGTATACAATATTCTTTCTGTGTGTATGCCTGGAGGCCAGAAGAGGGCACAAGACCTCATTACAGATGGTTGTGAGCCACCATGTGGTTGCTGGGAATTGAACTCAGGACCTTTGGAAGAGCGGGCAATGCTCTTTGTTGGGAGCCACCTGGAGGCTGTGTCCTGGTGTCTGATCTCGGCTTTTTCTCCCGGGCTTTCAGCACGTTGCTGGGCGCTTCCTTCTCAGGGTCCCCCGGCGTAGTTGTCAGGGTCCCTCGGCGTCCTGGGGTTTCGAGCACCAGTTGCGGCGCGCATCCTGACCAGCAGGAACGAACGCCACTAAAAACGAGAATTTCTTCCCTGGTCACGTCTTTATTTGGAGCATTCCGTTGAGGAAAATTGGGGGAAGGGAAGATAGAGCAGGGACAAGAGAAAGCTTAGAGAGAGGAAGTAGAGTCCAGAGGCAGCTGCTTTTAAACGGTGGAGAGGCTTGAACGCTGTCCTGATTGGTTAATGCCATTCTGCTGGTCTGAGCATGTGCAAGCAAGGGTGCAGACAAGGGTGCTCAGCCCCATGCGGCCAAGCCAGGTATACCTCCAAACTGCAGGACCACCTGTGCCTCCAGGTGGCTCCCAACAGCTCTTAACCTCTGAGCCATCTCTCCAGCCCCTATTATTGTTGTTTTGTTTTTATTATTATTTTGTTGTTTGTTTGGTTAGAAAGGGTTTCATTATATTGCCCAAGCTGGCCTTGAATTCTCCATTCTCCTGCCACAGCCACCTGAGTATTGGTTTACAGCTGTGTGCCACCTCTTGTGGCTTGTGGACTTGTGTTTTCAGTCAGAGAGAGGCACCACATAGTACTAGGCTGGGTGGGTAAGACTTGCCACACATCTGTGTTCTGTTGTTTGTTTTTGAAACAAGGTCTCCTTGCTATGTTCCTCTAGGTCTGGAACTTTCCATGGATCCCAAGCTGGTCTTAAGATTGCAGTGATCCCCTCCTAAGTCCTGGCAAACATTGCAGGCATGCACCACCATGCCTTTCTTCCTCTTTTCTTAAAAAATATGTCTGTCTGTCTGTCTGTCTCTCTAGCCATCTAGCTAGCTAACTATCTGTGTCTGTATGTGTGGATATCCTAGGAGCCAGACAAGAGTGTTGGATCCCCTGGGGACTCCACTCAGGTCCTCGGGAAGAACAGCAAGTGCTTCTAGCCCTTGAGTCATCTCTCCAGCCCCTCGGCTTTTACTATACATTGAATTTCAAGTTGTGAAAGAAAACAAGTATAGGCAGTTTTAAAAAATCTGTATTCAGGAGCTGGTGAGGTGGCTCAGAGCACTGACTGCCCTTCCAGAGGTTTTGAGTTCAATTCCCAGCAAGCACATGTTGGCTCACAACCATCCATAATGAACTCTTGTGCCCTCTTCTGGCCTGCAGGCAAACATGCAGGAGGAATACTGTAAACATAAACAAATCTTTAAAAATGCAAAAATCTATACTAAATATGCTATTTATGAAAACACTTAACTTTGTAGTATCTGGAAAAGGGGTTGGAAGTATCTAATGCACTAGGTAAGAAATGAGTTCTGATATAATGGTGTAAAAAGGTTTTTAACCTCGGGACTTAACAGTAAGCACTCACTGTGGAAGCTTGGTGTGTATTAGCTGATGTCATTATCTTATTAGCATCTCGAGTACCCATGCAATCTTGATCTCTATTCTCCATGGAATCTGAACTTTCTAAGTGTAAACAAAGCATGCTGTCAGAGGCAGTGATTGGTGGTGTCTTTGTGGGCCTGGCTTGGGGATCTCCCCGCTGTGGCTTCTGACAAGCTGTGTGGACATTACTGCTGTTACCAGTGTCGGGGCTGTTTTCTGTTCCCTCCTCTCTTATGGAGTTGGTGAAGGAGCAGAGGCAAAGAAGTGCCAAGCAGTGGGAAAGGGAAGCCTGAGAGTGGCCTCTCAGAGCCTGCCCTTCTGCTCCAGACTGCGCTCTGAAGGGGAAGTCTGGCCTAATCCCTGGGGTGACCGCCTGTCTTTCTCCAGCTGACCAGCTCTGTGTGTTGCAGGTGGGACTTGGGAGGAACAAGTGCCTCTATGCCCTGGAGGAGGGGATAGTCCGCTACACCAAAGACGTCTACGTGCCCAATCCCAACAACTCGGAAGCTGTGGATCTGGTCACCAGTCTGCCCAGGGGAGCTGTGCTCTACAAGACTTTTGTCCACGTGGTTCCTGCCAAACCTGAGGGGACCTTCAAACTGGTAGCCATGCTTTGAAGTCCCTTTGAGACCACTGGGTGGGGACTGGAGCCAGGTCACAGGAACGTGATACAGGGAGTCAAGGGCCAGATTGAGGACATGGTCCCCAGAGAAGAGGCCTTGGATGGTGACTGCTGGAGACCCTTTGGTAGCGCTGACGTGAGCATCAATAAAGCTCGCTGGAGCCCTGCATCTGTGCCATTTGGGGACAAGTCCAGATGGGGCTGCTTACTGCTCTAGTTCCTACCCATTTTGTTTGTGCCCACTGTAGGAAAAGAAAGAAGAGACCTATCAGCAAGGAGCTGAGGAAGGGAGCTGGTTTTAAGATTTCATTAGCACCATTGCTTAGAGGGAGTGAGGAGGATACTAGAGCAGTAGTTCTCAACCTGGGGGTCCTGACCCCTTTGGGGATTGAACAACTCTTTCACAGGGGTCGCCTGAGACCCTCCTGCACAGCATATATTTACATTGTGATTCATAACAATAACAAAGTTACAGCTATAACGTAGCAAGGAAAATATGATAATTGGAGGTCACCACAACACAAGGAACTGTATTAAAGGACTGAAGCATTGGGACGGTTGGGAACCACTGTTCTGGAGTGTCGCTGCTGCTTCCTCCTTGGGTCCCTTAAAGGTCCACCCTGGGGGTGGGGAGTAGAGAAAGCAACTAGCCATGTGGTTCACCTGCTGCTACAGTAGAGGGAGCCAGCTATAGCCCAGAGACTACTGTAGCTCTTCACATTCCCTGCCTCTGCAAGTCCAGAGCAGGAGCTTGTGGGATGGACCGTAGGCCCAGGCATGCCCCTCCCACCCTGAGGTATGAGGAGCCTTTCAATGGTGAGGCAGGGTAGGTGGCACACAGCTTCTTCGAGCCCACCAAACACAGTGACCACATTATCTTCTGGTTCTTGATGTATTTCAAACTAGAAACAGCAGCAAAGAGTTTGGTTTTGGGATACTCAGTGAAAGCCTAGGCAGGTCTCTACTGTCGACCCAGCCCAAACCTCAGAGGTCTGGCCTCTAGTAGAGGGACCAGAAGGAAATCACAGCAGGTAAGATGGCCACTTTGGCAGCTGGAGACAGTTGGTAGTGGCAGCAGTCCCAGAGGAAGGTGTGTAAAGTCTATGACCTGCACACAGGCTCTCCAGAGATGGGGCATACAGTCACCTTCTTGTTTAGGGGTTCTACTTTGAACTTGTTACCTAGTACTTTCAGGAAATGATATAGATTCCCTACATCCTCCAAATCCTTGGCAAAGGTGGCCTGGAGTCTGTAGGGATTCATTTTGGCATCCTGTGTGTAGCGTTGAAGGTACTGAAGTCAGCTGGGCTAACGGAGTATGCATGAGAGGCCAGTTAGGCCTATCTCAAGAGAGCCAAGACTGTTCTTTCCAGGCCCCTGAAGAGACAAAAGGCCTTTGGTAGGTGACTACTTCCTGAGGGGTAAGCAAGCCGTGTTGGGGTGGGAGTGCAGGCAATGACCTTGAGGCCTCTCATAGCTTGGTGGCAGTTGAAAGAATTCGAGGACAAAGGTTTGGCCATCTCTGTCTTCCCCCTGTACATACCTTTTACATGGCTGTTTCAGTGTCACACATTGCCCGTCCCTTTCATGCCTTCTTGGCCTGGGGTCTGTCCACAGAGGAAAAGTAGGGCTTTTAAGTACCCTGGGGGTTTGGTAGCCTTTATCTTGTCCTGCCCAGTGGGCCAGGACACTGTCCAGACTGAGTAGACACTATGTAAGAGTAATGTGGGGAAAGCTGAGTTCTTCAGGCACCCAAAGCTTAGAGGGCTAAACAGTCAGGGCCTAAAGGACTATGCAGTCTGCTAGTGAAATCTTCCCTGGTCATTTTGTCAAACAGTCGGACACACAGGCTGACTGCAGGATTTACTGATGGGCCCCTGGGCAGTCTCATACAGAGTTTCTCTCTGGGGACACCAGAGAGCAGAGTCCTGACACTTTATCCTATTATCCATCTGGTCATTCCTGTTTCTTCTGCTAAGTCCTGGCCCCCAGTGTGTCTAGGAAGCACTCGGGAGGAAGAGTTCACTCCTTTCTGGCCAACAGCTAGTTCATTCTGTCCCTCTCCGTCAGCTCGGATGGCCTTTGGAAGGTCAGTCTGAACAGCATTTTCTGCTCTCAGCCCTCCATCATGGGTCTGAGCCCAGAGTTGGAAGTTCAGAGCCTAGGGCCACAGCTCAGATTTGTTTTGCTTCCTATGTAGCTGCTGTATAGTGCCGTCCCTAGGGAGAGGCCTGGCAGTGCTGGAGTTGCCCCATCCTGCCTACAGAAACCTGCTCTATCTCCTCAGAGCTGGGTCCTTAGGGAGCTAGGAAGAGAGAGGCCTTTGTCTTCTCTGAGGGTTGTCTGCAGTCTGTTTACCAATGGCGAGGGAGGGGCCTGATCTCAGGATGTTGTACACTTCGGCTGCTCTGAGCTGGAGGGAACCTGGGCTGGAGGATAGAGGCTCCAGGGATCGCAAAGGCGCCTTTCCTAAGGAACAGTTGCTCCTGGTAGGCCGGAAGACAGAGTCCTCTGGTCAGCACCTATGCACAAAAGCCAGGAGCAGCTTTGTGTACCTGTAACCCCAGTGCTGGGAGCTAGAGACAGAAGGATCCCCAAGGCTTGCAGGCTAGCCCGCTGAAAAAACTTCAAGACCCAGGTTCAGTAAGAGAGTTTGTCCCAAAAGGATAAGGCAGAACCTAGTAGAGTGGGATACCAAACATTGTCCTCGGGCCTATGCATGCGTGCACATCCCCAGCACATACGTTCACACACTAAAAAACAAGACAATGCTCTGAGGACCGTTCTGCTGTAGGCTGGTTAGCCGGGCCTGGCTGTGGGCTCTCGTATGCAATCCACCTTGACAGCTTGATTTACTGCCAGTGCCTCATCTGCTGAATCCAGCTGGTAATTCTTTTTGTTCCTGTCCTAAGAATTGCTACTGATAAATTAAAACAAAATGTCGGGCAGTGGTGGTGGTGCACACCTTTAATCCCAGCACCCAGGAGGCAGAAGCAGGCAGATCTGAGATCGAGGCCACCCCGGCCTACAGAGTTCCAGGACAGCCAGGGCTACACAGAAAAACTGTCTTGAAAAACCAAAATAATAAATAATAAAACAAACAAAACAACACTTTCACCATCTGGAGAGCTAGAATACAGTGTCAAATGTTCATTAAAATGGAGGTCAGAGATAGCACCCATGTTCTCTGTGTGTCCTTAGCACCTCCTGGCTGGCCGGCCACTGCTGTGAGAACAGCAGAGCGCAGTGACTGGTTCGGGGGCCTCCCTGCCCTCTCTGAAGAGGGCCGCACCGCCAGCTTTAAACCTGGGGCTCCTCGTTTCTCAGCTCTGCTTTCCTGACTTGCTCCCTGAAGATGGGAAGTGCCAGACTCCAAATCTGCAAACAGCCCACCCTGGGACCCTCTCTTGGCAACTGGGGAATCCCTGCAGCCTGCGCAGCAATCAGCCACTTCCTCCCCAAACTAAGCCAAGCCGAGCTTTGCCCAGTGTGCCAGCCGAAGCAGTGAGTTCTAGAGGTCCAGAGTCTTCATTCTGACTCCTGTGTTATGTATGGCGCGAAGGACCAATACTGAGCCCTGCTGACGACGACGGGAGAATCAGGTGGGAAGGCAGAAAGCTTGAGAAAGGCAAAGCAAGTGAAGAACTTAGACAGCATTCACTCAGGTCCTAGGGTAGCGGTTCAGTCCCTGCCACTGGCCATAAGGATACAAGTTACAGAACTATCCAGTGGGTCATAACCACAACCACCTCTGTTACTGAGCGGGCTACAAAGGCGGGACTTCAGTAGGTGGCAAGAAAGATGAAGCTTTGGGGGATGCCAGCATTTACTGCAGTCTGGCCAATGGCAGGGTAGATTGCCGGGGGGGGGGGGGCATCTTAGAACTAAATGTCACTAATGCTGGCCTGCTGGGCAGCAATGAGAAATTTAAGCCTCCCAGAGCCCATTTTCCCACAGAAAGAAGGCTGCCCTGGAGAGCCATCCGCCATCTGGGTGAAATTTTCAACTGTTCCCGCTATAAGGATCGTTACTATTTCAAGGCTACCAAAGAACCAGCTAAGACTTCTAGAAAGCCCAGTGATCAGCCACAGCTCCCTCGTACTCAGGAAAAAATTGGAGCCTCAGTGTGCTGGTTAGTTTGTCAACATGACACATGGCTAGGAGCACCTGGGAAGAAGGTACCTCAACTGAGAAAATGCCTCCATTAATGGGTGTCAGGAGTCCCACCACTGTGGGTAGCACCAGCCCTGGGCAAGTTGTATAAGAAAGGTAGCTGACCAAGAGACTGGGGAGTGAGCCAATGAGCAGCATTCTTCATAGTCTTTGTTTAGAGCCTGCCTCCAAGCTTCTGCTCTGGCTTCCCTTTAGGACGGACTATAAGCTGTAAGATGAAATAAACCCCGCCCTCCCCATGCTTTTAGTCATGGTCTTTAGCATAGCAGTAGAAAGCAAACAAGGACATTCAGTGTGGAGAGATAGAGATATATTTCCTCTGTTGCATATTTCAGACTTCACACTGAGCTTCAGGCACAAAGCGACTCCCAGTTCTTCTGAGCGCCCTGACAGTCTTCCCGCGCTGCCAGTGGGGCTCCCTCCTCCAGGACACACGTGGGAAACCACACAGATCTCAGCAGGCTCTGACGCCCTGTATTTACTAGGGCAGGGTGTGCTGGAAAGCCTGAGAGCCAGCCCCACCCCTACCCTAGGGTCTCCTGGCTACCAGATGAGCGAGCAGCTGTCCCACAGGAGCCCAGCTCCACAGGAGCCCCCGAATCACCTGTGCTCCTGGCCTCGGAGCCTCATGGGACACCTGTGCCTCTCAAGACCCTCAGCTGGGAACCCGTCGGCCCAGGCTGGGGATGGAGGCTCTGGAGGGTGAGGCAGACAAAGCCTCTCCAGAGCAGGAGTAGATGGGCTTGGTGTGCTCCCATGGCCACAGCCCACTTCCTGGGCCTGCTCTGAGCCCTATTGCACATCTTCCTCCCCCTGTCACTCATTTTAAATTTTAAAAAAGTACAAACTAGAGAGGGGCAGAGGAAGCGCCCCCCTCATGGTTCCGGTGGACCTCTGACCTCTTGCAGGGCCATTAGCAGTAGTGAGCACTACACCCACCAGCCCTGCCCTCAGTGCAGGTTCCTGATGGCTCACACGGGCACACTGCCTGGGCCTCTGGTTCTTGTCTGTGGGAGAGATGTCCCTCCGTTGTCGATAAGGTGCAATTCCCCGGCTCCTCCGGGTTGTGCCGGCTGGGGCCCTGCTACCTGAGTCGCCCATCAGCTTTGACAGGCCCCAGCTCTGATTTAGGGTCAGGAGATAGAGAGCTCCAGCTCGTCAGTCTGCAGAGCTCCAGGGAGGGACAAGCAGAGGGGCCTGTGGCACACAATCCTGCCACAGACCAGAAGCTACTCAGCTCCCCATCTGTCCAGGCCTCAAGTGCAGGACCCGTGAGCTCTGTGCGCCTCTTGGCAGCCTCCTCCATGGTCTCTGGCTGCGGCAGGTTCAGGATGCCACTTAGGCCCTGGAAACTCTGCTCCATGTATTCGTTGTGGGGTGGTCCCGCGTGCAGCCAGCTGGCATCATCTGCGGGTACAGAACAAGCAGTTAGGCATGCCCTTCAGTCCACAGAGGCCAGTCGATAGGAGTCAGGGCTGAACACACAAGTTCCCATCCTAACCTTACCGTGGGGGTCTCACCTTACAGAGTGGACTGGGGCCGAGCTAGGGAACTTTCTATGCCTATAATAAAATCATCAGCTGTGGCCAGGGAGTGGTGGCGCACACCTTTATTCTCAGCACTCCGGAGGCAGAGGCAGGTAGATCTCTGAGTTCGAGACTAGCCTCACCTACAGAGCGAGTTCCAGGACAGCCAGGGCTGTTACAGAGTGAAATCCGGTCTCAAAAAACTAACAAACAAGTCATCGGTCGTATAAAACCCAAGTGGTACTGAGCCTGGTCACTCACACTTATAGCTTTAACAGATAGGAAACTGAGGCAGGAGAATTGCAAGTTTGAAGCCAGAATGGGCTATTCAGCGAGTTCCAGGCAGTCTGGAATCCATTTTAAGACAGTGTCTCAGTAAATAAATAGGCAAAATTAAAAAGTAAACATTCCTAAATTCCTAACTTTAGGATGTTTTTAAGCTGAGGTCAGAACTCTGGTTTTACTGAGCTAAATCCCCAACTCTCCAACTTTAGACTCAGTTGAACAAGGCACTCCTTGACCATAGTAGCTCTTGGTAGCCTGTTCTTCACATGGGGCTGGCTTGACTTGGCTTTCCTTCCCACTCCCCTCTGCACCTTCTTCACCTCTACTCTATCCTCCCATGCAGACACGAGCCAAATTCATACCTTGGCTTAGAACACGCTCGATCTTTGTCCTCTGAGGTTTAGTCCCAGGCCTACCTGCAGAGCTGACTGCTCAGCCTGCTGTCTCCTTCATCCAATGGGAAGTGGCTTGCCTGCCCTGTATCTGTCCCAGGCGCTCGTCCTTATCTCTTTGGGTTACTCCTGCTCTTCCTCGCCTTCTTGGGATCAGGTGCAGTGGGGAAAGGAAACAGCTACCCATGGGGACGCCACTCATCACCACTCTCAGTCAGCACTCATTCCAGCGCCTCCAAAGGTAAGCCCTGCAGGAGTGTGCTCTGCTCCAGTTGCCCGTGGCCTGCCCTCTTCTTAGCCCCAGCCAAATCACCAGGGGGCCATGTGAATCTGGCCATCCCAAGCTGCGTGGGACCTGAGAGTCTCAAGGCCCGAATCTGGCTCTGCGGCACTGAGCATTATGTATGGAGGAGCATCAGAGACAGGACAGGATGTGGGACAAGATGCCCTTAGTCCTCAGTGAGAGCGGAAGCATTTTCAGGGCTTTGTGAAGGAAAGCCCCACATTGTTCTAATAATTTTCCTTTTGCACTAAATCTGGCTTGAGTGACTTTGTCCCAGTCACCTAGGGGTGTCCCATGGCTGGACCAATGAAAAGGCTGAGTGAGTCATTTCCGAAGCCCAGGGCCCAGCTGTAAGGGCAGAGCCACATTTCCAATTGCAGTCAACCTGACTCTCTCTTCCCTTCCCCCACAACCACAATACAGGGCTGGAAGACCACAGCCCTGCCTTCCCCCTCTACCACTCAGCCACGGGACCAGCACCCTGGGAAACCCTGGTCTACCTGGGATCTGGGCATCATCTGGGCACTATCCTCACCTTTCCTGAGAGGTAGTTTGCGGTTGAAGGTCAACGGCAGCACAAGGAAGCGGGTCTCACCCAGGGGTTCCCAGAACTGAAGCAAGCGAACAGTCCAGGCTCCTGGCCGCAGCGGCCGGCTCAGTGGAGGCTTGTACTGCGTGACCTCAGTGTCCGCATCTACCGTGATGTCATATGACGTGGCCACGACATAGGTGGGGTCAATCCAGACCACAGTGGCTGTGAGGTTGGGGCCCCGGGCCCAGCGTTGCATGGCTACAGGCTCATCCAGGGGTCCCAGCAGGCCCCCAAAATTCCGGAAAAGACGTTCTTTGGGGTCCCACTCAGTGCCAACCTGCAGGGAGGGAGGCAGCTGGGCAGAAGCCTAGGAGAAGTTCTTCTTCTATCTGCTCTCATGCCGCCTCTTCTGGTGTGACCCCAGGTCAGTCACTACCGCTTCCAGGTTCCCTATCTTCAAACTGAAGGGGCGAGTCTACAACTGAAACCTCTCCCCAGCTCTGAGGTTTATTCCAGGCTGCCACCTGAACCCTTATTTGGTGGGGCCCATAAAGGCAGACCACCCCCCACAAAGCCAGAACCTGTAGGAAAGGACACCCAAAGCTCATCTGGACTGTCCAAGCCCCGGGAATCCTAGCACTTTGGGCAGTAAGAACTGACAGTTCCGTCCCTATTCCCTGTGTCATCTGAGAGGACCCCTCAGTGTATGCCTGTGAGGATGGCATAGGTCTATCTGTGCCGGCATCCCCAAGGTTGCCGTGTTCGGGAAAGCAGAGCCCAGAGAGCCCAGCCCATAAAGGTCTGATGGAGTCCTTACCCCTCCCTTGGTGTCTGTCCCTCTCTTCCCACTCCCTGCGTCTTGCTGGGGGTCAGGAGAAAGCAAGGGAGAGGACCTGTCCCACCTCCAGACTCTGAAGCCGGCTGGCCTGGTCACTGCGCCCCAACAGTTTCAGCGACCCCTGGGGCATCAGCCACATCTCAAGCGTCTCTGCTGGCCCCTGGGCTGAGGGCTGCACCGCCTGCGTCACCAGGTAGCCCTGGAAATGGTCGTCATAGAAATACAGGTGCACGCTGGACGGCAACCCCCTGGGCTCAAACCTAGGAAGGTTTCAGCAGGGAGAAAGGGAGATGCCATCAGCACACCTGATACCACCTTGAGTCCCAGGGAGGGACACTGGGGAGCCCTGGCCCCCAGGCATTTCTTTGGTTCCAAATCTCATACCCCATATGGTCCTAGTTCTTCTTTACCCAGCTTAAAAAATTTTTTTTTTCCCTGCCGGGGCTTACTCTGGACAGGGGCTGTCTCTGATTTGTGCCCGTCCCCCCTTAAGGCACCATCCTCTAAGGGCCTGCTGTATGTCAGAAGTGCAAGGGGGGGATCTTACCTGCAGAGTGCAGTGGCCTGTGGGGGTACAGCAGTGGCAGCATGACGCAGACTGAGACGGGCAAAGGCTGTGTAAGCGGTGAGTAAGACATCGCTGAGTCCACCAGGGCCATCAGCCATGTCATAGGTGCTCTCCCAGTAGGCCTTGAGGGCTGGGGTGCTGGGTGGGTAGCTGCCATACAGGTGGAAGTCCAAAATTTCTAGGACTTCCTGATTCACAGTTGACTCAAACTTCCGGGCAAAGAAGGTGGGTCTGGAGACTTGCTGGGGAGGAAGAGACAAAGAAGATGAAGGGCTCTGCGGGCCCCAGAACATAGCAGGGAGCAGGGGCTGCCCCCTCGGCCCTTTCTAGTTCGGTCTCTGACTTTCCCACCTGCTGCTGCGGCCCAGCTCCAAGGAGCTAGCTGCTCCAGGTGGAAACCCACCCTGCCCTTCTGACCCAGAACACTTGTGGGGAAAAAGCTGGGTCGCAGGCTTCTCGGGCCGAGGGAGCATACCTGAAGCCGCAGGAAGTCTTGCGGCTTGAAGTCGTTGGGAGAGCAGCCACACCAGTCCACGATATGCTTGTACTGGCATTTGCAGCCCAGCTTACGGTTCCAGTTGGTGACACGCAAGTTGTTGTCCACAAGGCTCTCACAGGCCGGGCTATTCTCCAGCACTGTGTGGAAGAAGGACTGCAGGTGGCAGGAGAGGGGGACGGGTGAACCACGGGCCATTCAACCAGTGCCCTCCCTGGCTTTGGCACCCACTTGGTCACCCACCTCGGCGGGAAGCAATGTGTAGGTATAGAACTGGCGAAGCTGGGCCACAAGGGGATCGTCTGTGTACACCACATATTCCACAAAGCTGCGTGTCAGCACAAACCAGTCAGAGCCGCCATCCACCACGATGCCTGCTGGGATCTGCCGTTCACCCAGGCGCCACATGTGGGAATCACACTCATGGAAAAGCCGGTCCAGGCCTTGCTTCTTGATGAACCTGAGGGAGGTCCCACAGAATGGAGCCTGAACCCTCTTTCTACCTGGCAACCAGCATGCCTTCAGCTATGACTGGGTAACAGGCTTTACAAGCCAGGGCTGGGGCCATCAGGTACCTTTGGGTGGGAGGCCACTGTACAAGACATCAGGGCCTCCTTCCCCACTACCTGTCTCACCTGGAATTGTCTCGCCCATGTGACTTGAGGAAATTCTTGTCCCGGTTCTTGGATAAGAATGCCACCAGCTCCTCATTTGTCCTGGTGAGGGAAGGGATTGGTGCAGCCGGGGCTTAGTCCCTGTCCCAGAACAGATGCCTCTAGCCCGAATGACCTTTACCTCTTTCCTTCCTTTCTCACAGGAGCTATTACATCACGTGCCTGCCCCTTGTCTGGGGTGATGGTACCTGAGGAACCCAAAGAAGATGCCATCTCTCCTCCACCTTTGCTATCTGAGCTGGCACTCCGGGTCCAAGCCTCTGGCTCTTTCTCCCCATTTCTTATTATCCCCGATCGTTAGGCCACCTTTCATTAGCCCCACACCCCAGTTCTTGCCTGGGGTCAAGGGACCAGGTCTGGGTTGTGGGGATCTCAAAATTCGATGGCAAGCAAACAAGACGGACCCTGTAACCCTGATGCCACCGCTGGGGCCCCACTCAAGCCCACCCTCACACCTGGTTGGATAGTCGGTGGCACTCAGGTTGATGAAGAAGTCCCAGGCCCAGCCAGGGATTTCCAGCAGGTCCTTCATGCTCCGCAGGTACATCCTCAGAAGGCTGGCCCCGCCCCAGATGGTGACCATGCGCCAAGGAGTCACCCGCACATTATCATAGTGCTGGGCCAGCTCCACCACCTCCCGGTACAGGTAGTTGGACCGCTGAGGAAGAAAGGGATGGATGGTCAGGAGATGGAGCTGGGCACCAAGGCTGGAGCCCCCACCCACCTGGGAGCAGAGCCCGGGAGAGAGCAAGTGTCAGGACTACAGTTCCTAATAGCCCATGCCATCTTAGACTCGACCAGTGTGGACCTCAACTTGCCTTCCTCTAGTTATCTGAGCCAACCTTTCCCTAGACGACCTGTCTACAACCTCCAGAGTCTCTGCTCCATTCACCCAGATCCTCTGGGTCTCCCTGACCCACAGTACCTTATCCACGTGGATATAAAAGAAGTGCTGCTCATGGTAGACAGCCTTGAGAAGACGCTTGAGCTGGCGGATGGCACGGCCATGAACCACCAGCATGTAGGCAATGCGGACTGGAGGGCCACCAACAGGCTGCTGGGCCCGAGTCTCTTCCCACTGGATGCCAGGGCTCATCTTGCCTGAGTGGAGCAGACAGGGACATTGGTGAGATGGGGGAAAGGTTACCTGCCTGCCTCCCAATAGGAGAAGCTCCCTGGTCCCAGCTTCCCCTCTGCCAACTGTACATTTAACACGACTTTAGACAAGGAGGGCCATCTGGGGAATGAGCAAGAAGATCTGGGCCACATCACCTCCCGTCAGTTCCTGGGAAGGACCAGAGTACCCCAGTCCCTCACCAGCCAGCTGGCAGTGCCGGGGCACAGTCTTGGGCATGAGGCTCCCAGCTTGGTGCAGGCACACTACGTTGGCGATCTCCTGTTGGCACTGCTTGGTGCTGGCCCGGGCCAGTGCTGACAGTGCATCCTTGCCCACAATCTCGCACTTAGGAGTGAAGCTGTTGTCCGTGGGCTGGGGGGCCCCCTCCACACTCCCTGTGTCTCCATGTGGTGGGAAGCCAGCAGCCCCCATCAGTGCCTCCCCAGCTGCTGCTCCACTCAGGTTCTGGCGGCCGGGTGCCTCTGGAGGTGGGGGTGGCGGGACCCGACGGCTAGCTCTTTGGCGGCTGGTTACTGCCCGCACCACCTTGGCCACAGGCATGCCTGGGCTCTCAGCACCAGCACGGCCCCGCCAGCGCCCATGCCTTTTACCGGCACTGCTCCTACGCCCTGCAGAGCTATCTGTGTCCTTAGAGCCCTCGCCAGGGTCTAGTGGCCGTGGCTTCCTCTGCCTTCCTTTCTGTAAAAGACATACAGATCATAGTTAGTCATTCACCTTTTTCCCGGTCTCAAGTCCCATCTTGGCCGAGGCCACTTTGAATTCTAGAAGGTCTTCGCCAACATATATATACCTAGAAGAGTCCTGCTCACTCAATAACTCTGTACAAACAGCGACGTTCCGGGGGCAGCTGGCTGAGGTGGCTTCCATGCTCCTCCCACCTACCTCAGCCATTGCCCCTTACATGGCCTCCAGACTACTTATCGCATAGCACGGTACTTCCTTAGCCTGATCTGGGCTCACGCCACTTTCTCTTTCAGCATATTTTAAAATGCATGTCCTTGCTTTCTCCAAGAAACCCTGCAGGGGACCCAGGAGTGCCCCCACTGAAATCCATGCTCCTACCGGGGGCTGTCTGGGAAGAGAGCCTTAACCACCACTTGCATCCAAAGCATTGGTTGCACTAAAGCTCTTCATGTGGGAAGACTCAGGCTGCAACAGGGGAGTAGCTCAGGAGGGAGGAGTCATGAAGCCTGAGACTCTACTATTGGATGGATCTCCCAGGAAGCTGAGGCAAGGGGCTTTGCTGAAGGTACCCCATGAATAACAGGGGGACCCAAGTAGGAGCTGGCAGAGGAAGGCTTCAGGCATAAAACAAGTCTGTCAGGCAAGACCATAGAAGGGCAGGAAGCTCCATAGCCAAACACAGCCCTGTGGTCGGCTCCATGGGCTCTCCTGCATCAGGACTGCCTGTGGCCAGCAAGGCAATCTATCCCTGGCTGGAAACCTCAGGTCCAGCTAGCTGAAGGCCCACAGCTGGAGGCGGCCAACCTTTGTATTTGTGACAGGACTTCTCAGGTGGACAGCCACCTCATCTGCCCCACAGCGGGGAAACACTGAGCTCTGAGACCGGGATGTTTCCCTAGCAGACTGTAAACTGAGAAGCCATGTCAGATCATCTCCCCAGGGGCTGGTAGAATAGCTGGCACATGAAGGACATTTGGCTAATGCCTGTGAGTGGGAAGGGACAGGGGCAAGGGGAGTCCTGTGAGTGCTCTGGCCTGCTGTTACCTCACCACCAGCCACCGAGCTCCTCTGAGCACAGTCCCTCAGCTGGGAAAGTGGGAATCAAATGAGACACCAGCTGTGGACCAGCAGCCAGAGCGGCCATTGCTCTTGCCTGCCCCTTTCCTCTCGCCATCCTGCCAGCCCCCTGCCTCTGCTCTAGCACTCTGTGCTCTTGTTCACGCTGAGCCCTGCAGAAACATGCTTCGCTCAGGAGGCACCCGGATCCTTCCCACCCCGGCCACTCATCAGTCTCCTGGCTCCCAGGGTGAACCCTGGGGCCTGTCAGACTCCAGCTTTGTTTCCTGCAGCCTCCTTGCCATCTCCCTTGGGAGACTTCAGGACCCTGAGTCCAAATGCCTACTATTTTGACTTCCCCACTACTCTCTCAGTTTTTACATCTCAGCAAATGACAACCTTTCGTGGCTCAAATCGAATGTGCCAGGAGTCCGATTTTTTCTTTGGAGGAGACAGACAGGTGGCACCGAGGATGAGGGAAAGAACCTCGTGATGCTAAGCAAATGCTCTACCACTAACCTACAGCCCCAGCCCCGACCTCAACTTTGATTCTTCTCTCCCTCTAGTCCACATTCAATCCATCGTAGATGCATGAGAATACACACAGAATCTCGCAATCTCCCCCCTGTCCTCAACCTGCTCTCTTGACGCCCTGGCGCATGCACCTGTCCCTTCCTGTCTCTCCTCATCACAGCCACCAGTGTTTCTTTTAGAACTTTTCTTTTTCTTTCTTTTTGGCTTTTCAAGACAGGGGTTCTCTGTGTAACAGTCCTGGAACTTGCTTGGTAGACCAGGCTGGCCTCGAACCCACTGAGATCCACCTGCCTCCCAAGTGCTGGGATAAAGGCGTGTGCCACTACCTCCCGGCTAGAACTTTTTTTTTTTGGTAGTTTCTGGTTTTTGTTTTGTCATTTAATCTTTTTCCTAGAAAAGAAAAACACAACCAGAGGCATTTATATGACAGACACTATCAGTGTCAGAATGGAAGGGGAAAGAGAAAGGCCAGAGGAACGGGAAGCTAGTAAAAAGTGGATTCCAAATCACAGGACCAGTCGACAGGGTGGAGTCCTCATTCACTTTGGGATGCATGTTTGGTGTCTGGTCCTCCGGCCTGCTCCCTCAGATGCCGCGGCACAGAGAGCTGGCCACATACTTCAGAAATTTGCCAATGATGAGCTCAGGACTTCACAGAAAGGTAGTCTTAATTTAACTCCTTGATTTTGTGCTCAGGCATCACCTGGCAGCTTTTCTTGCCTCAGAGAAGGGTCGGGAAGAATGGGAGAATCACACCGGGGCACACTTCGGCATCACTCCAAGCAGACGCTTTCTTACGGGCACACTTGGTCTTCATATGCACAGCCGTTTGTCCGCATACTCCCCACTCCTTCTGGACAAAGGATGGGGAGGTGCCGGCTAGAAGTTTTTTAATATTTATTTGTTATTTTCATGTGTTTTGCCTGCGTGGATGTCTGTGCACCACATGTGTGCAGTGCACAGTGGCGGCCAGAAGAGGGCACTGGATTCCCCTGGGACTGGAAATACAAACAGCTGTGAGCTGCTGTGTGGGGGCTGGGAATTGAACTGTGGTCCTCTGGAAGAGCAGCCAGTGCTCTTAACTGCTGAGCCATCTCTCCAGCCCCCCCTTTTAGAACTTACATCCCCATGATGAGACCTGGCCAGTGGCCTCTCCGCTCAGGCTCTATAATAGCTAGCCTTCCCACCATCCTTCCCCACACGTCTACCGAGCTCTCTGCCTCATTCCCTCCTCACCTCCTGGGTCCAGGTAGCGTCCCTCCACCCCAACCGGCATTACTGGCTCAGGTTCTGTATTGGCTATGGGCTTCAATCTAGGTGCTCTCCATGGACGCCCACAGCTCAAACCCTTGCCTCCTCGATTCTCTGCTCAGACTGTGTTTCTCAACAAGGCCTGCCTGGACCGAAAGCTCTAGCCTCCCTCATCCCGTTTTACTTTCCCCACGGAAATCTGATGATCCTGGACCAACAAAATGGCTTGACAGATAAAGGCCCTTGCTACCAAGTCTGACAACCTGAGCTGGATCTCTGGGACTCACATGGTGGAAGGAGAGAAATGACCCCCACAGACTGCCCTTTGACCTCCATGTGCGTGCCAAGGCACAAGTGCATCCACCTATCCACATATACACGCAGAATGCAACAGTAATACATTTTCCTAAGAAACGCTCTGATCTCTTCCACCATCCTCACATGAACTTATTTATTTCGTGCCCTTCTGTCTGCCGCTCACATGGCTGTAAACGTTGCCAGGGGGAGTTCAGCTTGTTTCTCCGCTGGCATATTCGGAGTCCAGAAGAGTGTGTCACAATCATAAACACTCAGATAAGTCATGCTCAGATGAATGCCTGTAAAGGTCTTGGTGTGGGTACTGCGTTCACAAAGGTTGCTGTCCTTTTCATTATTGCTGGGCACTGAGACAGAAATAGTCAACGTGAGGCCAAGGCTTAGCTGTCACACGTGGTGCACTGGGGTGGAGTAGAGTGTGAGCTTCCCCTGCCCTTTTTCATAGGAATAAGGAGGAGCCTGGGAGCTGCCTTCAGGTTCTCCACAGTACCCAGGCTCCCTGTTCAACACCTAGATGGCTCAACGATGTCTTCAGAGGTACCCAATAAGTTACCTCTGACTGCACTTATGTCTTAATGTCTGAGACAGAGTAGTCAGGAGACCCTGTTCCATGCTCACGTTGAGGAGGGCACCCTGGGCTGGCCAACCTACAGAGTAGTGCCGTCTGACCCAGCCACACAGCAAGCACAGGAAGACACCCCCAAGATTAGGTGGGTAGTGATGGCAAAGAGGAGTGAGTTCTAGGGGTCAAAGCCTGTATCAGTGCATCAGGAGGCTGGTGAAGAGGGTAGGGCAAGAGGGCACAGAGCCAGGCTGGCTGTGGTGGGAGACAGGATGTGGGAGGAAATAGGCATGTTGGTGCCCTGCACTGCAGCAGGGAGCTGGCTGACCCTGAGAAGGACAATCCCAGAGGAGGCTAGGGACCAGAAGGCAGCAATAAGCAAACAGAAAGGCCCTGGTGGATGGATAGACAGCCCTGACTCCTGAGCCCTCTCTGGCAGGTCCCAGCCTCAGGCTATGTCTCTTAACAGACTGCTGTCAATAGCAGGATGGTAGATAGATCAGGGTGGTCCCCTGGCTGGATGCATTCTGGCCTCAGCGACCCCCTCCTCCCTGCCAAGAAGGCATATAAAGTCCTCTGCCACTTCCTGACTCTGAAAATCCGAGAATCCTCCCTAAGCCATGAAGAAAGCACACATAGAAATGCTCACACACACACCCCGCCCCCACATGCTCCCACCCCGGACTTCTCAGACTGCATTTAGAACAAGTGCTGAACGGATGTCCATGAGAGCTTTGAATGCCGTCACGTGGCTCTTTGGGGGCTCGTGATCATCCCAGGTATCCACTCTCACCCCTCCGCGGGCAGCAGAGTGCTTTCCTTAAATGCTCATTGGCTCCTGCTGTGCAGCTTTTCCCCAGCACTTACAATAAAACCCACTCAAGTCCCTTACTGTGGTCTCTTTGGCCATACAGGATGGAACCATCTTTGGGGAAAGTGCCCCACCCTCTACCCATTCCCCAAGGATCCCCAGCTTAGCCCACTCCCCTGAGACCCCTCTGCTCAAACTCTCCTGCCCACCTCTTCCTGGAGGAAGCCGTTCCCAGCCTCCGGAGCTGATCCAGCCCCTCGTTATTCTAGCTTCCCTGCTAGACCGTCTGCCTTGCAGGCCAGGACTTCATCTATTCCTTATTTCTGTATTCCCCGTATGAGCACAGTGCCTGATAGGAGAGAACTTAGTATGCGCTGACTGAATGAAGAATGAATGAACGTATGTCCCAGGGTGCAATGTTGAGACCATGTGTTATGTCCCGACAGCCTGGCAGGTGCTGAGAATTCTGGCAAGCATTCACAGGGACAGCTTCACTTCCTGGTTTTCATCACCCAACAAAATCGGTGCCACTATTACCCCCAAAAGAAGGAGAAGTGGCTGGAGGTGGTTCACCTGACAGCAGAGCCAGGACAAGGCCGTGAAGAGAGAGGTCTCTCCTGCGTGCTGACCTCAAATGCTACACTATGCTCCTTCACAACCCCAGTCTGGTGAGGTGGCTGCCAGGGCCAGGGCTCCACAATTTTTAGGCCATTGGGAGACCTTTCTCCATTCTGGTCAAGGCTTCCTTTCTTGGCTTTAGCCAGGTGTGTGTGTGTGTGTGTGTGTGTGTGTGTGTGTGTGTGTGTGTGTGTGCTGAGTGGGAGAGACCCCAATTCTCTCACCTGTCTTCAATTCTCCATCCCCAGCTATGGGCCGAGCAGCAGCAGCTCAGCCCATGCATTGACTCCGACACCCAACCGCTGAGCCACCCACTTCTGAGAAGGCACAGATGCCCTGATGTGCCCTTCTGCTCTTCTCCCAGTCCTCACCAGCATCCTGGCTCACACACACCAGGCTCCTCACCTGCCTCTGTGGCCCACTCCGTTTGAGGTGTCCCAGTTACCCAAAGAAACTTCATCATCTGACTGAAACTTTCTACTGGTCTTTATGCCCAAAGAACAAGCTCACTCCCTACACAAGCCAGCTTCCCCATGATTGTCCTCAGCTCCTGTTGGGGTCACAGTTCCCTGTCTCTCTGTTCCTGGTCCCCTCACCAGCCAGAAACTGGAAGAAGGGCAGGTCTTCTCCCAGTCTCCACACCAGGTCTTTGGAACTGACCAGGAGGGGAGGGTGTTCAGGCTCTATGCCTTCACCCTGCCAGGTAAAACCCAAAAAGATATGACAACAGAACCTCTCTCCCAGAGCCCCGGAGACACAGGAACAAGAACCCCTGACCTCTGGCCACAGCTCAGGGCTTTGATTAGGCAAACCCTCTCCACTTATTCAGAACAGACGCCTCCAAACCACACTACAGAAGGGTGTGTCTGAGCCTGCAACTAAAAAGACACCCGTCAAGAGTAAAAACAACGCTGGGATCAGGGGCTGGGGCTCCGATCTGCAGCTGCTGTTCCCATTACCCCACAGCAAGAGATGCCTGGTTCCCTCCTCCTTTGAAGTCCTGAGGCTAACTCAACGGCTCACCTTCCATTCCCACCCCCTCCTGAAGATTCACCCGGGTTCTTCCCTGGCTGAGAAAGCCACGCCTTGAGGACACTTCAGGGTTTTTTTCCCCCTTGGGGTCACTCCCACACTCTATTCCGGGGTATACACTTTGTCACAGGCCATAATTCCACCCTCTAAGTTCCACTTCACCGCCACACGCTGCTTCTCAGGCGCAGCTGAACACAGATGCCCGGGGTCCCTCGGCCCCCACTCCTCCGCCCACGGCGCGTACACCCCCCCGCCCCCTCCCAACTTCAGAAAGTTTGGCCTCAGGCTTCCCACCTTCAAGTAGGCTAGGGCCCAGTCGCTCCTCCTAGCCCCGATACCAGTGCCTGACCTTCATCGCTCCCCGGGACGGAGACCACCCCACCATGACCCGCTCTTCCCTTCGCGGCCCCCAGTCCTCCAGCTGCCCCGGCCTCCGGGTCACGCACCGCTCCCACACGCAGCCCGCCAGGCCGGCCTGGGAAGGGAGCGTTTGGGGACGGAGGTCGGGCTCCAGGAGACTGCCTGCGCCCTGCACGTACGCGGCCCATGTCCCACTTGCCTGGCCGGGGCCGCCCGCAGCCCCGCCAGGACCCCGCGCGCCCCCGCGCCCGGCCTGCCCGCCCGCACGGCCGTCGGAGCACCTCTCCCGGCTCGTCCTCCTCCAGGCCGCTGAAGCTCCACACCACCAGGCCCTGCAGCAGCAGGATGGCCAGTGCCGTGGCGATCGCCAGCTTGTAGCGCCGCACCAGCTTCTGCACCCGCGCGCTCGCCACCATCTTCCTGCCTGGGACGCGGGGCGCGCGTCCGGCCCTGCAAACCGGCCGCGGGCGTGCGCATGGGCGCGGGGCCGAGAGCCCCCCACACCCCGCCCACATAGGCGGGCCGGGGGCGGAGTCCTAGGCTCCACCCTCTCGCGGGCTGGGCAGGAGGCAGTGGGCCGGTCTTCCGCTCTTGCCTCCAAGGAGGGGTTTAGGCTCTCTGGGTCTCTTCCACGTCTCCAAGCGTGTCTGCGTGTGGGATCACCACCTCCTGGCAGCAAAAACATTGTCCTGGGGTGCGGAGAGTCTGCAGCCTGACAGCGCTGATGTCGCAGGGCATGGTGTGCGTGGGGATGCGGGGGAGAGACTCAGCGGTCCGCAGCCCTGGGAAATGCTGGCATTCTCAGGTGTGTGAGTACCACCCACCCTGCCTAAAACCTGAAGGCCGCTCCTCAGGACAAAGCGTGTAGCCCCTTGACTGGCTCCGAGGCTCTTCACAAAGCTGACTTGCCACCGTGCCCCTCTAGTCCAAAGCATTCTCAGGCCTCTGCTGGAGGCGTGATTCTCAACTTCTAGCTTCTAGCCAAAATCTCCTGGAAGATAATAAAAACAGAGCTCTAGTTCCCACGCCTGGAGTTTTGAACGCCTGAGAATTACATTCTTCAACAAGTTCCTCCTCTTCCGCTGCTGCTGCTGCTGCTCCCCTGGAACCACACCTGGAGACCCACCAGACCTTGACATATGCTGTTCTCTTTCCTTGACAGCCATACCTTTTGCTCCTCACCTCCCCACCCCCGCGCCCGCCCCCCACCAATGGCCTCTTCCTCAGTGCTTCCCGGCACTGGTTGTTAAGCATCTGGTGGTGATTTCTCTGTGATCCTGCTTCTGAAGCTTGGGTGCATGCCTGACACCTCCCACCCCCACCCACCCCCCCCCCCACCCCCCACCCCCACCCCCCCACCCCCACCCCACCCCACCCCACCCCCCCCCCCCCCCCCGCTTCAAAGCTCAGGAAATGTTAGGAGGGTGTTGAGAAAGCCCACCCACTTGACCATACTCCTTTCTGGCTTGTTCAAGAGCAGCATCCAACCAAAAAAAAAAAAAACAAAAAAAAAACCAAACAAACAAACAAAAAAAGACAAAACAAAACAAAAAAAAAAAACAAAGAAAGAAAGAAAGAAAGAAAGAAAGAAAGGAGGGAGGAAGGGAAGGAGGGAGGGAGGATTTCAGGCCCAAGGCGTCAGAAGGGACATAAACGACCTTGGAATGGAAGGGTGATAGGAAGATCGTTGGAAACAGTAAGAGAGGGCTCAGTAAGGACGGGAGTCTAATCCTCAGCACCCACATAAAAAGCCGGGAGTGGTGGTATTTGCTTGTAAACCCAGCACAGGAGAGGTGAGAAGGTGAACCTCTGGGGCTCCCCAGCCTGAGTTCATCATAAATCACAAAGTGGCAGACCCGAGGAACCTGTGGTCGGCATGCACAGCTGTACAGACGACCCCACCTACACACACACACACACACACACACACACACAATGATATAAATTAAAATATTTTTTTAAATAAACCCCACAATCACCAGGCGGTTGTGGCACATGCCTTTAATTCCAGCACTCGCCAGGCAGAGGCAGGTCGATCTCTATGAGTTGGAGGCCAGTCTTGTCTACAAGAGCTAGTTCTAGGACAGGCCCCAAAGCTACAGAGAAACCTTGTCTCGAAAAACAAAACAAAACAACAACAAAAAAAAGTTCAAACTATTTAGAGACAAAAGGCAGAGTGATTCTGGTGTTGCCAGAGAAGGTGAGTGGAGGCTAAGTCTTTTGATGGGCAATATGCTTTCTTTCCTAGTGTGAGCATTGTTAAAAGTGAAAATTGTAAACAATGTTTCAGATGACACTTGGCTACTTAGGAGAATTTAAGGCTTCAAGGCTTTGGAAAAACATCAGTTGACATGCCAGCAATTGATATGTTAATTAAATATCGACCTGTGTGCTCATTAAATCAGATCCAAGAGACTGCTATCTGCCAATACTTTTCCCCCCACGAGGAAAACAACTTTCTTTTTCTTGATAATAGAAACAGTATATAGTCACGCAGCCTTTACTGTCAAAAGTAAAAATCACTCGCACCACCAAAGTAATTACTATTCGCATTATGCTGTCCAGACTCTCTGGGAGCCTGCCTTTGTTTTTGTTCTGTCTTTTCTGAGGCAAGGTTTCATGAAGCCCAGGCAGACCTCAAACTCTCTATGTAGCCCAGAATAACCTTGAACTTTTGATTCTCCTGCTTCCACATCCCAAGTGCCAGAATTACAAATGTGTCATATCATAGACAGAGTTCATTTTCATTTTTTGAAGAAGTCATTATTTTTATTTTTGGGGGCGAGGGTGTTCTGTTTTTAAAGTTAGATCATATTACATTTTTCTGCATTTTGCTTTCTTTCCCTACCTAATATAAATCCATAGAGAGTCCCCTTAGTTGGGTAGAGTAGATGACCTAATCATCTTTTCTTTCTTTTTTTTTTCTTTATTCTTATGGTTCTGAGAATCTAATTCAGAGTTTTTTTCCTCACGCTTGCTAGGAAAAGGCTGTGCCACCGAGTTAGAGCTAATCCTACCTCATTCCTTTTCAGTGGTTGCTTAATAGTCTACCCCCTGAGGCATTAACTAGGTTCCCAAGTCTTGCCAGTGCCACAAGGCTGTAATAAGCATGTTTCCAGGTCTGGCCTGGGTGCTTTTATTTCTATGGTATATTCCTGGGAAAGAGATTATTAGAGAAAGAGGAAAAGAAAAATTTACTAAGTATTTCTATTGACTATCTTGGGATATACCTTAGTGGTTAAATTCTTGCCTAACACATCTAAGGCTCTGGGTTTAATCCCCCAAGACTGGGGAAAACAAAAACAAAAACAAAACAGGCACCTTTATTTTGAGGGACTGGACAGATAGTTTAGTAGTTGAGAGCTACTTTTGCAGAGGGCCAAGGTTCAGTTTCCAGAACCCACAGGATGGCTTAAGACTGCCTATAACTCCAGCTCCAGAAGATCTGACACCCTTAACGGTGTCTGAGAGTATTATTTTCTGCCTCCCCTCCATCAGCAGGTGTTATTCTGTTTTTAATTTTAGCTAATCAGATAGGTGAGAAGTGACTTCATTGTTTTTTTAATTTACAATTCTCTTCTGGACACTCTTGTTAATTGGTTCTGCCCCTCTTAGAACTGATCATTTGTGGATGCAGAATTACTTCCTTCCTAATGTAGTCTTTCTCTTTTCATATATATAGGTATATATATAGATATATAGATATAGATATATAATATATGTATGTATATGTAGATATATATATATAAGTTTTTTGAGACAGGTTGTCATGTGTCCCAGGCTGACCTCAAACTCACTACACACCCGATTTCCCTGCCTCTATCTCCCAAGTGCTGGGGTTAAAGGTCTGTATCACCATGCCTGGTTTGATTCAGTACTGAGGATGGAACCCGGAGCTTTGTGCATGCTAATCAAGGGTTCCCCTCACTGAGTTACATTCCCCGCCCCCTTTATAACTTTGAAGAGTCTATCCACTTAAAATTTATTTTCCCTTAACTCAACCATTGCACTTTGATTTTCAAGTTCAATCCAGAGGCTGCAGGCAGTACCATACTGGCTGTCCAGCTCTCTGCCTCTTGTGGTGTACTAGATAGTGGGGGAGGGGACCTTGTATAATAACATATATGAAGATGCCATGTTAAAACCTATTACTTTTATATTCTAAATAACAATAATCAATCACTATTTAGGGTGTTGGGGATTGAACTCAAGCCTCAAGCATGCTAACTAAGCACACAGTCTGCCACAAAGCTGCTTTCACAGCCCAGGTCACCTTTTCTAAAAGGATCTGGTCTCTCAGTCACAATCTTGCTGCCTCAGATTTCCTTCTGGGTGCTGGGGTTGTGGGCATGTGCTCCTACCCCTTTCAGTTGTAGCATAGGCTGTATTGGATGTGAGGATTTTTCAAAGCATTTTGATTTTTTAAAAATTTATTTATTTAGTGCATACCTGTGAAAGTTGAGGACAACCTGCAGGAGCAGGTCCTCTCCTTTTACCGTAAATGTTCCAGGACTTGAACTCAGGCCATCAGCTTGGTGGCAAGTGCCTTTACCTCCTGAGTCATCCCAATGGCCCTGGTTTATGAGTATCTTAACTAGGGTTTTTCCCATCCATGCTTATAATGGATCTATTCCAGAGACTGCCGATTGGTGACTAGTGAGACTTGTTTGTGTGGAAAGTGTTATGGAATAATCTTTTGTACACTGTGAAGACGTGTTGCTCTCATTGGCTTAATAAAGAACTAACTGAACAATAGCTAGATAGGAAGAGGTTAGGTGGGAGAGCCAGACTGGGAGACTGCTGGGTAGAAGAAGGGCAAAGTAGCCAGGAGACTCCAAGAAAAGGAAGATGAACATGCCATGCTGAAAAAGGGTACTGCCATGTTTGCTCTTTATACCTTAAATTATCACATTTTTTAATCTAGAAGAACGAGTTAGAAACAAGCCTAAGCTACAGATTGAGCATTTATAATTAATAATAAGTCTCTGTATGGTTATTTGGTAGCTGGCTGGCAGGCAAAAATATTCCATCTGCAGAGAAGTTTTTGGGTATGGGATTTGAATTTCTAAAGACTCGTTCTCTGGTCCTTCTCCCTTCCCAGCCATCTCACATTCAATCAAAGGCTCCCAGTATGTCACTTTCTGGCTTTTAATGACATTTGACCTTCCTCCTCTGGCCTATGGTTTTCTTCCTTCATTTTTTTTTCTTTTTTCCTTAAGCAGTGGGACTTGAGACAGTTTTACTCTGTAAGGCAGGTTGACCTAGACAGAACTTACTATGTGGCGCAGGTTAGCCTTGAACTCGCAGTAATCCCTCCATCTCGAAGTTCTTGGATTACAAGCATGATCTAATATGCCTGACTACCTCACTTTGTAAAAAAAAATTCTGGGGCTTTATGCATGCTAGTTAAGTACTTCATCGTTTAGCTGTGCCTCACCGTCTTGTTTAATATCTTTAGTAGATGTAAAGATTGAGTTATATCCGTTTACAACACAAATTCAGGAATATGGTTTCTCTTGTGAATTGTTACTTCTTTACTATTATTAATTTTATATTACATTTCCTCTTCTATTCTGTAGGTGTGTATGCACACGTGCCACAGGGCACAAGTGGAGGTCAGTTGTGTGTGTTGTGGGAGTTGCTTCTTTCCTTCCACCATATGGGTCCCAGGGATAGAACTCAGGTTGTCCGTCAGGCTTGGTGGAGATTCCTTTACCTACTGAGCCACCTCACTACCCCTTCTTACCAGTTTTTATTGCAGGCTCTCATTTATCTCAGGTGCTTGGCCAAAGATGACCTTGACCTCCTGATGCTCCCGCCTCCACTCCCTGCTTAGGCCTGTGTGCCACCACACCCAGTTCAGGGGCTGCCGGGAACTGAGTCTAGAGTTACTCCACCAAAACATCCCCAGGCCTTTTTGTTCCGGTGCTAAACCCAGGGTATCACCCATTCTGAGTGCTCTCAGTTTCTGTCACTGAGCTACCCCCTGCCCTCACCCCACTCCTTTTTAGTCTCTTTGGAATAATTCACTTATCAGTGGACACTGCTGCTTCTTAAGTACGTGGAGACCCTTGCCACCTAGTTCAGAACCTTGTGAGATCTAATCTTTCCATCATTTCTATCTCCCTGTCCCTGGGTATTGTCTGTTCAGAATTGTGTGCTTCTCTTTTGGGTTAGCATTGTAATCAATTAATTTTTTTTCCGGAAGAGCCAAACATTCCACTGTAGCTCTGGTCTTTATTCTGTGGTTATTTTGTTTGTACTTTTCTGTAAAATGAAAGGATACAGTTCTTCCACTCTGCCTTTAGTCAGTTGAGAACTCTTTTTGGTCTTGTGTGTGTGTGTGTGTGTGTGTGTGTGTGTGTTTCCCTCCCTCTATCTCTCTTCCACCCCTTTGTTGAATTATCTAGCTAGGTATAGAACTTGTATTGCCAACACTCAGAAGCTGAGACAGGAGGATTGCCGTGAGTTTAAGCCTAGGGTGGGTTATATAGTGAAGCCCAAGCCAGCATATACCACAGAGTGAGACCCTGTCTAAAAGCAAACAAACAAACGTGTCTTTGGTGGATAGGCACAGTTGAAAAAGACCTGAAAGCAGGATAGTGAAGTGGAACGGTCTCTGCCTGTAAAGACATCTTACTGCCACACTGAGCCACTGTAGGAAGCTGGTCCATAATTAGAACGCTGGGGTGGGCATTCCATCAATAAGCAGCCTACTAAGCCCATACAACATGTCCGTTACTGGGACCAGCAGAGTTTGAGTCTCAGTGGGTAGACATTTCAAACTTTAGCTTTCTCCAGCTAGTATGTTTCCATTGTGGAAAACAGAAACTTTGTCTCAAAATGACTTACATATTAATGAGACAGAGGCTGGGGACTCATGGGCTGACACACCCACAGTTATCAGCCACTTTGCCTGTTGCCTTAGTAAACTGCTTGAAGAAACTTCGTTCTACTACAGTTTGAGGGGGATACAGTCTGTCTTGGCAGGGATGGAGTGGTGGAAGGAGCCAAGGCACCTGGTTCCACCATTAATTCTGGTCAGAGAGAAGAGAGAAGGGGTCATGTAGATGCCCTCTGCTCTTCTGCTCCTCCCCCTCCTCCTCCCCCTCCTCCTCCTCCGCCTCTTCCTCCTCCTCCTCTTCTTCTTCTTCTTTCTTGTTTTTTTCAAGACAGGGTTTCACTGTAGCTTTGGAGCCTGTCCTGGATCTAGCTCTTGTAGACCAGGCTGGCCTCAAACTCACAAGAGATCTGCCTACCTCTGCCTCTGGCATTAAAGGCGTGCGCCATCACTGCCCCACACTTTCTCCTTTTCATTCAGTCCAGGAGTCCCGCTCTTGGGATGGTACCACCCATATTGAGGGTGCATCTTTCTTGCTTTGTTAAACTTTTCTGGAAATGCCTTCATTGAGCCACAGCTGCGTTTGCCCGATGATTCTAAATAATGCCTCCCTGACAAGGAAGGGTAACACCCCTGCTGCTGCTAACATGGAGCAGTGGAAGATAAAGTTTCCAAGGTATGCCTGCCAACAAAAAACCAAAACAAACCACTGGGTAAACACCTGCTAGACATAAAGAACTAGAGAGCAAAGTGGTGAATAGAGCCCAAACCTGTAGGCTGATGGGAGCTAAAATGTCACCTAGGGAATGGAGGGAAGGGACTAGCAATGCAGCCATTCACTATGGGGGAAAGCTAAACATAAAGGAAAAAGCCTGGCAGTGGAGCAGACTGTGGAACTATGGCCAAGGGATGTGGGAAGACGGAAACATCTTCCTAACTGTGATGGTTTGAAAGAAGATGGCTCCCATGGGTTCATATATTTGCATTCTTGGTCTCAAGTTGGTGAAGTGTTTGGGAAGAATTAGGAGGTGCAGCCTCATTGGAGGAGGTGTGTGACTGGGGTGGACTTTGAGGTTTCAAAAGCAGACCCATTCCCAGTTAGCGCTCTCTCTGTCTCTGTCTCTCTCTGTCTCTGTCTGTCTCCGTCTCTCTCTGTCTTTCTCCATCTCATTCTCTCTCTCTCTCTCTCTCTCTCTCTCTCTCTCTCTCTCTCTCTCTCTCCCCCTGGTACTTGAGGCTAATGATGTAAGCTCTCAGCTCCTGCTCCAGCACCATGCCTGCCTGCTGCTACCATAATCCCTGCTTGAAACATGGGGTTGGGCGCCATTCTGTAACAAGAAGGATCCTGCTTGTTTGTTGGGATTTCTGTCCTGCCTGATACCCCACAGCCAGCAAGCCCCAAAGAAAATCACACAGACATCTCCATAAGTTATAAAACTGATTGGCCCATTAGGTCAGGCTACTTATTAGCTCTTGTAGCTTATATTAACCCATTTTCTGATCTATGTTAGCCATGTGGCTCAGTACCTTTTTCAGTGGGGCAGATCACATCCTGCTGCTTTGGTGATCTGGGCAGGAGTGGGAGGAATCAACTTTCTCCTTCCCAGAATTCTCCTGTTCTCATTGCATCATTTCTACTTCCTGTCTGGTTTTCCCACCTATACTTCCTGCCTGGCCAATCAGCGTTTATTTAAAACATGATTGACAGAATACAGACAATTCTCCCGTACCACCTGCTGTGATGGTCATGGACTCTAATCCTGTAAGACTGTAAGCCCCAAGTCTTAGTGAGGGTTTTCATTGCTGTGAAGAAACACCTTGACCACAGAAGCTCTTATAAAGAAAACATTTAGTTGAGGTGGCAGTTTACAGTTTCAGAACTTTAGTCCATTATCACGGCTGGGAGCATGGCAGCGTGCAGGCAGACATGGTGCTGAAGGAGCTGCTATATGTTGATATGCAGGCAGCAGAAGTAGGCTGGGAGTAGCTTGAGCATAGGAGTCCTCAAGCCCACCCCCACAGTGACAGATGTCCTTTGACAAGGCCACACCTCCTAATAGTAGGAGGCCATTTTGGGGGCCATTTTCTTTCAACCCACCACACCCCAAATAAACTTTTTTCATGGTATCTCTTCACAGCAATAGAAAAGTAATTAAGACGCTAACTAAGAATGACCCAAGCCTTTCTCCAGCTGTGTCACTGGGTCTTCAAGCCTCCAGGGTCAGAAAAGAGCACAGTACAAGTTCTGTGCTGGGCTATAGCAGTGGCAAGCAGAAAACTAAACCCACCAGGTAAAGAGAGAAAGAGGGGGAAAAAAAACAGCAGCAGAATGTAAAGCCCAAATGCCCATCCAAATGAGACCGAGACCCTAGATTCCAAGACATGTGAAGAAACTGAATACTAAAAAATGTAAAAGCAAACAGAAATACAGCCAATCTACTAACAGTAGTTGAAAGACTTGAAAAATAAGAATGTTTAAAGAAATAAGTGCAGGCCGGGCAATAGTGGCGCATGCCTTTAATTCCAGCACTGGGGAGGCAGAAGCAGGTGGATTTCTGTGAGTTTGAGGTCAGCCTGGTCTACAGAGCAAGTTCCAGGACAGGCTCCAAAGCTACACAGAGAAATCCTGTCTCAAAAAACCATAAAATAATAATAATAAATAAACCATTTGCTAAATAAAAAATTATGGTAGGTTTTTGTTTTAATTGATTTTTGTTTTGTTTTGTGGTGCTGGGAATAGAATCCAGGTGTTTGTGCAAGCTGAAGAAATGCGGTATCACTGAGCTACATCCCTATCCCCAAGGAAATGATGAACAATACACATGGAAGTGGAATGAACGTAGAGACATGAAGTGTAAACAGCTATAAGTCCCAAGAAAATCGTGTGTGTGTGTGTGTGTGTGTGTGTGTGTGTGTGTGTGTGTAGGGGCCAGCAAGATGGTTCATTGGATAAAGGTGCTTGCTACCAAGCCTGACAACCTGAATTTGATGCCCGAAACCCACATAGTGAAAGGAGAAAACCCACTGCAGCATACAGATTACGTAAATTAAATAGTTAAATATTTAAAGATACTTAAAAGATTTGATAAATGTATAGTGGAGCTAGTTAAATAAAAATTAGTAAGTTGGAAGATAGTTCTAAAGAATCCTGATAGAATGTAGCATAGGATCCCCTGGGAGCTGCAGGTCAGGGAAGCAGGTAGGCTAACTGTGCCTCTTCACCTCTCCCTCCTCTCCCCCAGTCTCCTCCCCAGCTCTGTAGTAGACTCTCTACTGTGGCCTCTCCTTACTCCCTGCTCTCAATCCCAGGGGACCAAACAGATGCTGGTGGAACACCCTGCTATCCTCCTTCCTGTGGACCCTCTCATCCTCTACCCTCTGGCCCATGCTCATTCTTAAATGTCAGCTCCCAATACCTAGAAATCCATTTTACCCAGGATCCTCAGTGGCCACACATAGCAGAGAGAATTCCCCACCTGACAACATCTTAATATCTGCCTACATAAACTCCAAATCAAAACTCATACAAAGAGAAATGAAGGACACTCCATACCCATCAAAGGAAAAATCCACCAAGAGGGCATTGCAATTCTTAACATCTATGTGCCAAACAAAAAGCCACCCAGGTTCATAAACGAGACACGAGCACAGCTTAAATCACATATTGACCCTCACGCACAGATAGTGAGGGACTTCAGTGACCCACTTTCACAAAAAAAGCAGGCCATCCAGGCAGAAGATAAACAGAGACGTGCTGAAGACTGATGTTATAAACCAAATGGACCTAGCAGATATTTACAGAGCATTTCACCCACACACGAAAGAGTGCACCTTCTTCTCAGCACCACGTGGAACTTTCTCCACAATTGACCACATACTCAGAAAAAAGATTTGTGTTTTTATGAGATTCCTGAGCGTGTGAACCAGTGGGTCTCTGCGCTGACAGCAGTTTCTTGGGCTCTTTTCCTGGTGTTTGTCTTGTCCTATTCCAATGTGCTAGTTTTTGTTCTATCCTAATTTATTTTATTTTATTGCTCAGAAGCCTGTTTGTTCTCTTAAGAAGGATGACAATGGCGGTTTTGTGTTGCTGAGGACGGAACCCACTGCTTTGTGCGGCAGGCATTGTACCACCGAGCACGAGTCCCTGGATTTAAACCCCCAGTACCAAATAAACCGAGCGTGGTGATGCACCCCTGTAATCCCTGCACGAGGGGAGTGGAGGCTGAAGGATCAGGAGTCCAGGGTCATTCTCGGTTACACAGAGCATGTGAGGATAAACTACATCATACCTTGTCTCAAAAATCATTCTTCCCCAAAGCGGGGCATGGTGACGCTTACCTTTACTCCCAGTACTCAGGAGGCAGAGGCAGGTGAATAGCTTTGAGTTCAAGCTCAGCTTGGTCTATGTAGTAGGTCCCAAGCCAGCCAGAGCTACACAGTGAGACCCTGTCTCAAATCACCCCACCACTCAGAAAGTAAGGTAATAGTCAAGTCCCTCCGCTTCTACTCTGCCTCCTCACTGAGGCTAAAGCCTCTGCTGTTTCCTTTGTTCCTCACGCATTATTTTGCTCTTATTAAAATAGTCAAGGGGGAGACATCAGCTTGGTTAGAATCTGCTGGCTGCACAAGCATGAGGACATGAGTTTGATGCCACACCTTAAAACAAACCAAACGAACAGTGCGGGCTGGAGAGACAGTTCAGCAGTTTAAGAGCGCTTGCTGCCAGTCGGCACATTGCTCTTCAGAGGACCAGAGCTTAGGTCCCAGAACTCACAACCTCCACCTCCTGTAACTCCAGCTTCAGGGTGAGCCAGGACACTCTTTGGGCATTCTGAGGGCACTTGAAACCTTATGGCACATGTTCTCACTCACTCACACACACACACACACACACACACACACACACACACAAATAAAAATAAATCTTATAAATGGTGACTGGTGTTGGTTCAAACTTCAAGAGTCTGACCCTGGGGTAGTTTATTTTAGGCATATTTAAGTACAACACAATTTGGTGATAATTAACTCATTCTTGTGTGCACAATAAAGCTTAAGACATGGCTAGATCAAAACTATAAATTACATGTGACATCTTCCATAAAGATAGGTTCTACTGATTGACAAGCTATTGGTAAGGGTCTGGGGGAGGATACGGTGTGGTCTCAGCCACCCAGGTAGTGTAAAGGTCACCAGTTATTAACCCACATCTACTCCCAGCCTTCTAAGCAGAAAACACGCTCTCCATCCCACCCTTTGAAGGGACAGCCTTGTGTGTTTAACATTCCTGGGTCCCCTACTGCTTATCTGTGAGCGCAAGGACCTCTGCATCCCCCACACATCTCAAGCTCCAGGCCAATGAGAGTCCGCTCTCAAAAGCTAAGGTGGATGGCACCTGATAACCAACAGCCAAGGTTAACCTCCAGCCTCCACACGCACCTACATGTACATGCGCACTGCCACATAAACAAACATGCGCACACATACCAAAAATATAGACACACACATACAAATGCAAACCCTTCAACTGCTTTTCTACCTGTATTTTACTAATTAATTAATTAATTAATTATTCTTTTTATCTAAGACAAGGTGTCACTCTGTAGCCTTAGCTGTCCTGGAACTTGTATACACTAGGCTGGCCTTTCTCACAGAGATCTGCCTGTCTCTGTCTCCCAAGTGCTGGGCTTAAGGCATGAGCCACCATAGTCAGCTTGTATTTTTTTTTAATGATTTATTTATTTAGTCCATCATGCCCTCATTCTCAGCTTCTTTCTTTCTTTCTCTCTCTCTTTCTTTCTTTTTTCCTTTCTTTCTTTCTTTCTTTCTTTCGTTCTTTCTTTTTAGTTTTATGATGAGCAATAAAATTCACATGTTCTTTATCTAGTCCATATAATACACCAAAGAGCATATTAAATGTCAAGTGCAGGAAGTCTTTCTTCATAAACAGTCTCAAAACAAAAACGTTTTGAATTACAAAATGTTAAAAATATGTTGGTACTTAGCATTTCACTAAAGCATAAAGTTACAGATACTTTCTAAAGGAAAATAACTGAACCACTTACCTACTTTTGCTGTTTCCATGAACTTTTAAAAATTCTGTACATAGGACATTTTGTACAAAATACAAAGTCTACATTTTTTATTACTTATTACCATAAAACAAAGATACAATGTATGTCTTTCTTTTTTTAAATGACTTATCTATTTACTTTATGTGCTCTCCAGTTTTGCCTGCATGTATGTCTGTGTGAGTGTGTTGGATCCCCTGGAAATGGAATTACAAACAGTTGTGAGCTGCTCTATGGCTGCTGGGAATTGAACCCGGGTCCTCTGGAAAAGCAGTCAGTGCTCTTAACCACTGAGCCATCTCTCTAGCCTCTCCAGTTTGTGTTTTGAAGGTGCAGGACTATACAGAGATCCTCTAGTTACTTACTAGCTTTGTTTTGTTACAGGGTCTTATCTGTAGCCCACGCTGGCTTGAAACTTTTAGCCCAGGCTGGCCTCAAACTTGTGGCAATACTCTTGCCTCAGCATTCTGTTTGTGGGAATTACAGTTGGTGCCACCTTGCCTGGCTCCCGTGTTTGTATCTGATTCTTTCCCAGTATTGTAGGTGATTTATTCAAGAGTCCTCTGGAGGGATTAATTTTTAAACAGCTCCGTCCCTGGGGTTTCTTGTCAGCTCCACACATGAATGACAAATTTCCTTTCCTTTAGGTTTTCTAAGACTCATGTATTTCAGTCTGTGGATATCGACTTCCTTCATTTTTCTGCTTGCACTGCATTTAACACACAGAAAGGCCTAGGCAAGAGCAGGAAATATCAGCCCGCACCGACGGTAGTAAGACCACAGACTGCATCTGGAGGGTCTGAAGAGTGCGGTAGAGTTCGGGTTGCTTTTTATAGCCTTCATCCGGTTTCAGAGAACACACAAATAGGTTACAAAGTGAAATGTGCTTCTGAGGATGAGCAGAGGGAAAAGTAAATCGACGTTCACTGCTTAAGATCATTTTAATTTAGGTCTCTTTGTTATTTTCCTTTATTTTTATTTTATTTTACTTTTAATTTTTATTTTTTCCCTATTTGTCTGTAAGATCCTTATTTGTTATTCTGTTCCCTAATTTAAACCTGCTTTCAAATTGTAAAAGAAGGGGCCGGTGAGTTGGTTCAGCAGGTGGCGTGTGCTTGCTGCGCCATCTGGTGACCCAAGGTCAATCCCAGCAACACACAGAAAGATAGAAGGAGAAAACCTACTCCACAAACTTCTTCAGGACGTCTCAGACTTCTTCATATTCTCTCTCTCTCTCTCTCTCTCTCTCTCTCTCTCTCTCAGACACATTTTTGTTTCACACGACAACATAATAAATAAAAAGAAAACATATAAAAGAAATATTTTTAAAAAAACACCCAAAGGAAACAAGAGATACAGAAAAGGAGTGCAATCTTCCCCGTCTCTAAAGTCTTGAATGAGTGTATGTGTGTGTGTTTGCCTGTGTCTGTACATGTGTGTATGTTTCTGTGCATATGTGTGATGTGTGTATATATGTGTTCGTGTGTGTGTATGCATGCGTGTGTATGTATGTGTGTATGGGTTCTGGGAATTGAAACCAAGACTTTATCTTTTTTTGTTTGTTTATTTGTTTCCAGACGGGGTTTCTCTGTGTAGCCCTGGCTGTTCTGGGACTCATCTCATTGATCAGGCTAGCTGTGAACAGAGATCCACCTGCCTCTGTCTCCTGAGAGCTGGGACTAAAGGTGTGCACCACCACTGCTCGGCAGCTGTATCTTCCTTCACTGTTTGTTTTCACTTTTTGTGACACAGCACAGATGTTGTCAGAAAACAACTCTTTCCAAGGGTCCTGAGGATTGAACTCAGGTAGTTGGGTTTGGCAACAATCACCTTTATTTACCCTCTGAGTCATCTCATTGGCTCTTGGTTAGGGTTCTGTTGCTATTATGGTTTTAAATTTTAGGTGTATGGGTTTTTTGTCTGCATGTATATCTGTGTACCTCATGATTAAGGTTCCTGTAGTGGCCAGAAGAGGGTGTTGGAGCCCCCAGAGCTGGAATTACAGATTGTCGTGAGCTGCCTTGTCGGTGCTGTGGGGTGCAGAACCCAGGTCCTCTGGGAAAGTAGCCAGTGCTGTTAACTGTTGAACCAGCTCTTGGCTCCCTTGATTTGGTTTATTGTTCTGTGACAGGGGTTCCACTCTGTAGCCCAGGCTGTCCCGGCATTTACTAGATAGTCAAGGCTGGCCTCAATCTCAAGGTGATCCTCTTGTCTCAGCTTCCCAAGTGCTGGGATCACAGGTAAGTGTTAAATGTCCAGCTGCTCAACTGTTTGCCTTTGAGACTCCATCACTGTGGGTGTCAGTGTGGCCCTTTCCCATCAACTTTGCTTGTGGCCAGACTATCCTCTGTGCCCAACTTTATTTCTACCTGGAAGCTGTCTCCTTCCATTTCTTTGATTACTTTTCTCCCATATCTGCTCCATTCCCCCCGCCACACACACACACACACACACACACACCCCGCCCCAGAATCCCTTCTCTCAGCCTGCATGCCCTGTGTCTGAACCCACCTCTTGCCTTTTCATCTTTGGGTCTTTTCTCACTCGACTGTGACAATTTTCTCTTCTCAGGTGTCTTGGATGCTATTTACAGCTGACATCCTGGCCTCGTGACCCGGCTATTGTGGTTTCTGCTTCGCTTCCTGCTCTTAGGTGTGAGCGTTGTCTCACCACCACAGTCCCTCCAGTTCTCTACAGCACCCCATGGAATCTTTTATGCATTTGAATCAGATATTTAGATATAAAATAAACCTTGTGCAGCGGGAAGTCTTTGTGTCCTGCCCTACCCCACCCCACCCCCATTTTGCCAAGGTCTTCCAACAGAAGAGTCTGGAGTAGGCTGCTGGGGCTTGCTCACCTCATGGGCACAGAGCTGGGAGACTGGGAGGCCAAACTCATTGCTCTCTCCATTTCACGTTCCCCCCTGGCATGAGATGAGGAGACTGAGGTTCCAGGTTCTCTGGGGGCCCTCTCCTCTGAGCAATGCCTCCTCTGACTGAACATGACCCAGCCCCGTCTCAAGAAAGGTGTTTTAGGCCTACCTGCTGCTGAGTTGTTACCTGGCTTGCAACAAGCAGTCTCTCAGGACCCCTGGCCTAACTCCAAGTCTGATTACGACTGGTGTGACCAATGAGAGTCCATTTGTCTACAGAACCAGATTCTCTACCCCATGTCAAAGATAAAGCTGGCAGTTGGACACCCCGCCCCCCCAGCTGTCCAATGTTCACATTCAAGGGGAAAAGAAGTCAGGAGTGGTGGCACATGCTTGCGCTTCCAGCACACAGGAGGTTGAGGCAGGAAGGTGGGAAGTGCCAGGCCAGGCCATACTCATATAGTAAGACCCTGTCTCTTTAAATTTTAATTTTGTGTGTATAAATGTGTTGCCTATGCATAAGTCTGTGTATTATTTGTGTGGTTGATGCCCACAGAGGCCAGAAGAGGGTGTGGGATCTGTTGAAACAATTATGAACTTGACTCTGTCTGGGATGGGGTTACAGGCAACGCCGCCCCTGGTTTATGTGGAGCTGGGGATTGAACCTGTGGCTGTGTGTATGCCAGGCAAGATCTCCACCGACTGAGCTACATCCCCTGTCCTTGTTGCCCATTCTTAACCTTCTGCCTCCTGGCTTGGGATCCTGATTTCTAATTGCCACATGATTATATTCTAATGATCAAAGGCCCTGGTCACAGTGGCTTCTTCATGAAAGTAGCTGGGGTAGGAGAGCGCTTTGCTGGCGTAGCCTCTGAGGTCTGCTCAGTCTCTGATGCATATACAACAGGACTTTCATTTAGTTTTATCTGTCTCTTGTAGCCCAGGTTGGCTTTGAACTTTCTTTTTTAAGTAATTAATTTTATTTTATGTTTCTTTGTTTTGTTTTATTTGCCTGTATGTCCATGTACCACATGCATGCAGTACCCACAGAGACCAGGAAGGGCATCAGATTTCCTAGAACTGGAGTTAACAGGAGTTACAGATGGTTGTGAGATCCTGTGGTGTCCTGTGGATCCTGGGAATCAAATTCTGGTCCTCTGGAAGAGCAGTCAGTGCTTTTAACTACTGAACCATCTCTCCAGCCAGCCTCCGGATGCTATTTTATATATTTTTATTTTATCTACGTGTGTGTCAGAGCACCACACACATGCATTCCTGACAGAGGCCAGAGGGGACATCAGATAGCCTGGGACTAGAGTTACAGATGGCTGTAAGTCACCATGTGTGTGCTAGGAATCAAACCAGGTCCTCTGGAAGAGCAGCTGCTGAGCCATCTCTCCAGCCTTTAACCTCAAACTTTCTAGGTAACCAAGTCTGCCTTTGAGTTCCTAATGCCCCTGCCTCCACCTCTAAATTGCTGGGGTTACAAATGTGTGTCATCACACACAGAAGGACCTCATCTTCTAAATGTTTCTTACCCTGTCTTACCACCACACCAGAGCTAGCCATATCTGGGCTCTCACTCCTGGTGCGTGTCTCCATTGAAGTACCCTCCCCCCATAGTTGGAGTATGTGTTCCACTCTTGCTGTGTTCTGATTGGCTTTTTGTTTGTTTTGAGACAAGCCTATATGATGTAACCTAGGCAAGCCTTGTCCTAGACTATTGTTTTTAACAATGTAAAGATGTGTTACATTTGTTTCTGTTGTCTTTGTTAACAATGTAAAGATGTGTTACTTTTGTTTCTGCTGCCGTTGTTTAATTCTGTAAAGATGTGTTTCGTCTGTTTCACCTTGCCTGTCTAAGGCACCTGATGGGTCTAATAAAAAGCAGAATGGCCAATAGCTAGGCAGGAGAGGGATAGGCAGGGCTGGTAGGCAAAGGCAATAAATAGAAGTCCAGGCTCGAAAAGAACAAGAAGAAGAAGAGAGGAGAGAATGAGGTAGAAAAAGAGGGAGACACCTGGGGCCAGCAGACACAGAGTAGGACAGAAAGTAGAGTAGAAAGAAAGGCAAAACAGACAAACAAACAAACAAAAACCCAAGGCAAAATGTAGATAAAGAGAAACAGGTTAAGTTACAAAAGCTAGCCAGAAACAAGCCTAAGCTAGGTCCAAGCATTCGTAAGTAATAAGATGTCTCTGTGTTATGATTTGGGAGCTGGTTGGTGGCCCAAGAGAAAAAGCCTGGTATACAGCCTTAAACTTGAGGTCCTTCTGCTTCAGTCTCTCAAATCTAATGTTACAGTCCTGTACCACTGCAGAGTTCAGAGCATGAATAAGCAAGAAGAATGTCAAGGAAGTCTCCTCTCCTCTTCCCTGGAGAGGGCCCTTTGTTATGAATATCCCAGAACATGTGTGGGCTGTCCCATAAATGCCAGAGAGCAGTGACAGGTACTAACTCTCTGAACCATGAGCCAGCAATCTGGGAACCCCCCAAAACATGCCACGAGCCTCCCTCTTATCCTTAGTGCAAACATTTTCCAGGGAATTGTGATATGGGAGTCTCCTCTGTGTGTTGCTTGTATTGGTTAATGAATAAAGAAACTGCCTTTATCTGTTGATAAGGCAGAACTTAGGTAGGCAGGGAAGATGAAACTGAATTCTGGGAGGAAGAAGAGCAGAGTCAGGGAGATGCCATGGATTTGCCGCCAAAGATAGACATGCTTTGCTGGTAAGCCACTGCCAGATGGCGATACACAGATTGATAGAAATGGGTTAAATTAAGATGTAAGACTTAACCAGTAAGAACCTAGAGCTAATGGGCCAAGAAGTGATTTAATTAATACAGTTTCTGTGTGGTTATTTTGGGTGTAAGCTAGCCAGGTAGCCGGGAAGAACAAGCAGCCTCCTCCTACAGTTCCAAAGGTCGGTCAGCCAGAGGGTCACTCAGGCAACCCCATCTGCAGCTCGTGGTGCTGGTGACTCTCTCCTTATGGCCTCCTGCACTTTTCTCTCATTGTCTGTTCATCAAAATACTCCAGAAGCTACTGAGCCTTGCACTCCTCCTGAAAAGCCACCCAAGTCAGAACTCAGAACAAACCACTAGCAGCGTCATGTGTTATGATGTCTTGCTACATTCGAAAGTGCGAACATGTCTGTACAGCATAGAATATAAAAGTGCCCTTTTCTGTCCCCTACCACCTCATGTCACTGGCCTTTAAGAGTCCCCAGGCGAAATGGTTTGCTGTGGTTTGCTTTTAAACATGAGTCATGCTTATGAACTGGACTGTGGGTTATGGGCTTAGCAGTTTCTCAAATCACATTTCCTCATAGAGGTGTGGGTAGATGTGATTAATTGCTGAGCCGTCGCTCCAGTCCCACGTGTTTGCATATTTTGCTCCCACGGTCACAGGTCAGGGGTGCTGACACGCTGAGGAAACACACACAGGCACACAAGCAGAGGAAATCCAGAAGGACACGAGAGAGGCAGAGAATGGGGGACTGGTAAACAGTCTGAGGGGCAGCTGCAGGACCTTCATGGCGACAGCTGTAAACACTGAAGGGTGTTGCTGGAGACTGTACAGTGCCCTGCCCTCTGAGTTCGAGTGCTGGAGCGGGTGGCGCTGCCTACCCAAGGAGTCCTTCTCCCTCTGCTTGCCCACCTCCAGGTCTCAATGAACCACAGCTACTTTGGTGACCTGTGGGCTCTGCTGCCACCCATAGGGACCTGTTAACCATGGCATCGGAGAGGCATTTGATGTTGCCCAGCTACAGGAGCAACACCCAGGCTGGGGTGGGAGGGTGCAGCCTGCCCTGGGGCACAGGTGGCCATACGCCGATGCCGAGGAGGTGGTGTCTGGGTATCTAAAGTGCTGCTGGGCTTTGCGGCTTGGCTATTCATGGTCACATGCCTTGCTTGTACCCATATGTTGTTGAGGCCAGGGCCAAAGGACCTGAGAGATGTGGGACCCCTTCCATCAACCTTCTTTAAACACTCATTAAGTGACAATGGAGAGAAACAGATGTTCTGATAAAACCTGCCTGCATATTCCCTGATGTTAAAAACAAGGGATTTATCATGCAGACTTGTTACATGCTTTTTTCCCAAGCAGACAATTCATCAGAAGGCACATTAAACTGTTTAAATATTAGTCAACAAAATACATTTCTCCTCCTGGGAGAACAGCCTTTCCATGTGTGCTTTGGCTGCACAATTTTGGCTAGCGGCAGCTGCTGACGTCAGGCACACACCAGCATCGAGGCGGGGTTCATGCTGATGCCATGCTCATGGCTGCCCTGTGATTCACAGATTTTCTGGGAAAACATTCAATAGAAGTCCTTTGGGGCTAACAATACGCAATTTTAAATTTTCACCTGAGGGCATCGCCACGCCGGCAGTCGTGGGAATTATTTACACCATACCCCTTATGTTTGGAAGCACAGGTGGGTTGTGACCTGAGTTATCTGCTATCAGCTGCAGACTGTTCCCAAGGGCTGCCAGAAGCAGTCAGGTTAGGCTGCCTGTCATCCTAGGTTCAGCCAGGACATACGGTTTTGCTCAGCAGCAAAGCAGTTCAGCTAAAACCAAGTACGATTCTTCACATTTTTCTTTTGTTTTCTGGAGTCTTACAGTGTTGAGCATGGAACCCAGGGTCTTGCATTTTCTAGGCAAGCACCTTCCCACCGAGCAACAGCCTTAGCCCTTACCTTTCCGGAAGAGCAGAAAGGCCAAGCCTCCCTGTTAGACAGCAACTCTAGTCTGTGCATTCAAAATGGTAAAGAAAACTGTACCCTTGACCCGGGGAGAAGGCTCGGTGGATAAAGATACTTGCCAGGCAAGCCTGATGGCCTGAGTTTGATTTCCAGAACCCACGGAAAAAGCCAGGCTAGAGAGATGGCTCAGCGATTGCGAGCGAGCCTGCCTGCCCGCCCTATGCCATGATGATAATGCACTAAGCTCCTAAAACTGTAAGCAAACCTCCAATCAAATGCTTTCTTTTATAAGAGTTGCCTTGGTCATGCTGTTTCTTTGCAGCAATTGGATAATAAGTAAGACAGAAGTTGGTACCAGGAATTAGGTATTGCTGTGACTGACTGGACCATACTGCTTGTGGGTGGAATGTAAACTTTGGGCCTTTGAACTAGAAAACTGGTTGGAAACTTTATGTGGGACCTAATGAACCATCCTAGTAGAAGGATGGAAGATAGTTCTGAGGGTGGTTTGAACAATGGGTGCCCAACTGAAGAAGTTTCAGAGGAAGAGACTCTTGCTAAATATCCCAGAGACCTTTCTTTTTTTTAATTTATTTATTTATTATGTATACAATATTCTGTCTATGTGTATGCTTGCAGGCCAGAAGAGGGCACCAGACTTCATTACAGGTTGTGAGCCACCATGTGGTTGCTGGGAATTGAACTCAGGACCTTTAGAAGAACAGGCAATGCTCTTAACCACTGAGCCATCTCTCAGCCCCGCCCCCCCGAGACCTTTCTTAATGTTCGTTTGATTGCTGTTGTTTGCTTGTTTGTTTTCTTTACAAAAAATATAGCTGCTTTTTGCCCTTGTCCGAAAAGTCTGCCTAAGGCTAAATGAAATGTTTTAGGGTAATGGCATTGGCAGAGGAGGTGGTAACTGTCGTGTGGTGATTAACAACCACTCCTATGCAGATCTCTAATGAAATGAAAAGCAGCAAGCTGGACAAAGAAAAATGCAAAACATACAGTTTGAGGAGAAAAGAAGCACCAGGAGATGCTTTGTTGGAGCCAAGTCTTGTGCTCAAGAATATGACAGAAGTAAGAGTAGAGCCCCTGCCTCAGCAAGGTGGAGAAAGAGAACCAACTCCTAAAAAGCTGTCCTCTGGCATCCATATGTGCCTTGTGGCTCATAAACTTGCACACACACACACACGCACGCACACACATACACACATGCACGCACACACACACACATACACACACACACATGCACATAAATTAAGTTTTGCTGAGCATAGTGGCGCATGCCTTTAGATTTGTTTTGACAGGGTCTTGCCTTGCTGTGTACCTCAGTAGCTAGCTTAGCTGTTACTTTGGAGCCCAGGAAGGCCTCAAATTCATGGCACTTCTTGTGCCTCAGCCTCCCAAGTGCTGGAAGTGTAGGCCTGGGCTCCCACAGCCTGCTCTGTGGGGCACACCTTTAATCAGGAGGCAGAGGCAGGCAGGTCTCTGTTTCCATGGCCTCTGGCTGTCTGACTCCACAGGCTTTGGGGTCCCTCCTCTTTGCCTTGTTTTATTTCCATATCACCTCTTCCCTCCTGCTCTACTTCAGCGTCTGGGTCATTTTGCCATCTGCTTCCCTATTCCAGGTTCTCAACCCAGGGATTCCCACTACATTCTTCTTTCAGCAGAAGAGGAGGGGGTTGGCATGCAGGGGGAGGGTTTAGCCTAAAGCATTCTTTCTTCCCAATGTGGCCCGTTTTTTTTTTTTTTTCCCGTGTAACTTCTTCCAATGAGTCCACTAGCGAGCATCTGCCACTTGTCTTCACCTAATCCAAACACACCCTTCTATATCCAGACTTGGCTGGAAGCCTGCAGATGGGGGAGGGGAAGAGCCCTTGCCTGCGGGGTGGGAAGAGAAAACTCCAGCCTGGCACGTAAGGAAAACCTCAAGGCAGTGTCAATGTCCTGAAAGTCATGGGCATCTTGAAGGGAAGGTATGCCCTGTTCTGAAAGTGTCCAGGGTTGATGTGTGTCTCCATAGATGAGATTGGACCGAGAGACCTTCCAACTATAGCAGCGAGGATCTGGGAACATTTTTCTCAGTTCCTTATTGAATTTGTCATTGTCTCAGACATCTGTTGTTTCTGCCTTCCAGCAGGCTTCCTTGTTCTGTCAAAACTGTTCTCTGGCCTTGGGATTGGCGTCCCTCCAGCTTCTGGGTGGTCCTCGTCGACCATATTAATGTGGAGCATGAATATTTCCCATCCTCTTGCCTCTCCTGGCTCCTTCTCCTCAAGTCCCTGCTGACCCATTGGCTGTGGCCCCTGAGTCCATGAACATTCTTACTTCAGGCCACTTCCTGCCTTTGCACAAGGCGTGTGGCCCAGGGCACCACAGGAAACTCAGCTTACAGGGAGTCCTCCCCTTACTTTCCAGGGCCAGCCCGGCAGGTGACAGAAGCACAGCGTCTTCTGTCCCACCCCAAGGTGGCTATAGGTGGATGTGACCCACAGGAGAAGCAGCACTGAGCACTGATGGATGGCAGAGGACCCCTGCTCATGTAGTTCCTTAAGCCTGTGCCTCCCCTACTTTGAGCCAATTCCAGTGTGATGGTTTGAATGAAAATGGACCCCATAGGCTCATAGGGAGTGGCATTATTAGAACACGTGGCCTTGTTGGAGTAGGTGTGGCTTTGTCGGAGGAAGCATGTCTGCTGTTGTGGTAGTTTGAATGTGTTTGGTTTCCATAAACTCATAGGGAGTGGCACTACTAGGAGGTGTGGCTTTGCTGGAGTGGGTGTGGCCTTGGTGGAGAAAGTGTGCCATTGTGGGGAGGGCTTTGAGGTTTCCTGTGCTCAGGACGCTGCCCAGTGAGTCAGTCATCTTCCTGTTGTCTCAGCTCCAGCACCACATCTGCCTGCACACCGCCATGCTCCCCACAGACTGCCGTGCTCTCCACACACCACCGTGCTCCCCATGCTCTGTTGTGCTCCCCACACTCCGCCTGCTCCCTACACTCCGCTGTGCTCCCCACAGACCACCGTCTCCCCACACACCGCAGTGCTCCCCACAGACCCCGTACTCCCCACACACCGCAGTGCTCCCCACAGACCCCGTACTCCCCATACACCGCCTGCTCCCCCACACTCCGTTGTGCTCCCCACACTCCGCCGTGCTCTCCACAAGGATGATAATGGTCTGAACCTCTGAAACTGTAAGTGAGCTCCCTCAATTAAATGTTTCACTTATTCACAGCAATAAAGACCTAACTAAGATACTGGGGACAGGTTTTGAGGTCTCAGATGCTCAAGCCAGGCACAGTGTCTCACTTTCCTCCTGCTGTCTGCCAGTGCGGACATAGGACTCTCAGCTACCTCTCCAGCACCATGTCTACCTGCTGCCCCCGTGATGACAACTGACTAAACCTCTGGACTGCAAGTCAGTTCCAATTCAATGCTTTCCCTTCTAAGAGTTGCTGTGGTCATAGTGTCTCTTCACAGCAAGAGAAACCCTAACTAAAGTACCCGGATACACTCCTATTGGGGTCTCGAGTTGCCGTTTGGCCTGGCTGATTTTCACGGACTGGTACGTCTGATGTGGTATCTTTTGAGAGCGTCTCCCATCACGTGGTCACTCGATGCCCTTGGTCTGATGCTGTGAAGATTGGGTTTTTGTGTTCCTCTGACTCAGCTAAGGAATGCCTAGAAGCCGGGGTGTGTGTCCCTGAGGATATTCGTAAGAGAGAAGGAAATTTGGACACAGAGTGCAGAAGGCCCACCTCCACCAACGTGGTGATCACTGTCTGGTATATTGAGGATCAAACAGAAAAAAAGCTAGCAAAAGAGTGAATTCTCTCTTTTCTTGAGCTGGGACATCTATGTCCTGTCTGTGGGCATGAAATGTTTTGTTCAGGGCTAGCAAGATGGCTCACTAGATGAAGATACTTGCTTCCAAGACTAATGACCTGAGTCCAACGCCCAGGCCCCACACAGTGGAAGGAGACAAGTGACTCTTGCAGGTTGTCCTCTGACCTTTATATGTGCGCTGGCACATGCACCCCTTCATCCCACAAATAAGTAAATAATGTATTATTATTATTTTTTTTAATTCTAGTTCTTGGCACTTTGTGTGTTAGGACTTCCGCCAGCAGCCTCTCTGAGCCCCAGGTCCACGGCTTTAGAGAGGAAGTTCCTCCCTTGCCTGTTGGTTTTCAGGTCTTCAAACATACAGAAACATGTCACCAAATTCCCTGATTCTCCAGCTTGTCATGGGACTTCTCAGTCTCAGGAACCGTGAGAGTCGGTTCCCAGTCTAAATCTCTTCCCATATGGCTCTGCGTATGCTGTTAGCTCTGGTTCTCGGGAGAGCGCAAGTGCAGATGCATGCTAGGAGCAGACTTTAAGCTGGTGGTCACACCACTGTGGATGGACCGGCCTTGCTGCAGAGCCCGGGCAGCCACCGTGTACTACTCCCTGCTGGTGCTTCCTGTACACCTCACACAGAATCTCTTCCTATCACAGCTGTGTTCGCTACTGTCTCATGGCTTTGACAGCACACGTGATTTTGACTCACAGCTGGAGGGTATGATCATCGTGGCAGGGCCGACACGGTAGTAAGTGCCTGAGGAAGCTGGTCACGGTCAATCCACATCAGGAAGTGTGGAGCGTGATTTCCCCTCTCTCTGCAGTCTGGGACCCCAGCCCATGGCCTAGCACCACCCACACGGAGAATGGAATTCTTTTCCCCCCTCAGCTATCCTAATCTTGATAATTCCTTAAAGACTTTCTCAGAGAATTGTTTCCAGGATGGCTCTAAACCCCACCAAGTTGACAATCAAGATTAATAGTCACAATAGGTCTCTCTAGGTCTGTGTGGTGCTGGACACATAAGGCTCAAAAGGCAGAAGGCCTGGTTTGTCATAGAGCATTTTCCTCCTCGGGTCAGCTCAGTAAGTAGACTAGGAGATGCCAAGCTTGGCCAGGAGCAGGAGTGATCTACCAGGCTGTGGGAGGCATAAAATGAAACCATTTCCCCTTTTTCTTGGAGGGAGCATACCGACTTACTTCTCTATTGTCATGGTTGCCCCACATCTTTGCAGAGTTTTTCTCCAACTCTCTGGAATTTTACCCAGTGTTTCCTTCTGTTTGCCACTTTGCCCTCCTCTGGCTTGATCAGCATGATTTGATCAACATAGTGTCATATCTCTGACGCTGCAGAGGATTCCGGTCCCTTCGTCCTTCCTTATAACAGAAGATAGGAGTTAGCATCACCCTGGAACTAGACTGTAGGGTGTGTCCTTGATCAGTCCCTGTGACACAGAGCAGTGGTCCTGGTCTGAGGAGTTTCTCTGCTGTGACAGAACGCCATGACCAAAAGCGATTTGGGGAGGAAAGAGTCTATCCCAGCTTTAACCGCTCAGGCCCCTCACAGTTCATCATCAAAGGAAGGAAGGGCAGGAACTGAAACAGAGCCCATAGAGGGACGCCGTTTACTGGCTGCTCGTGGTTTGCTCAGCCTGCATTCTTTTATTTTTTATTTAAAAGGTTTTTTTTTTCATTTTACATACAACCACAGTTTCCCCTCCCTTCCCCCTCTCTCCTACTTCCCCTAACTTTCCCCCCACCCAACCCTACTTCCACTCCTCAGAAAGGATAAGACCTCCTATGGGGAATCAACAAAGTCTGGATATCAAGTTGAGGCAATATCAAGGCCCTCCCCGCTGTCTCGAGACTGAGCAAGATATCCCTCCACAGGGAATGGGCTCCAAAAAGCCAGTTCATACACTAGGGATAAATCCTAGTCCCGCTGCCAGTGACCCCACAGGCTGCCCAAGCCACAAAACTGTCACTCACTTTCAGGGGGCTTAGTTTGGTCTTATGCAGGTTCCCCAGCTATCAATCCCGAGTCAGTGAGCTCCCATCTAGTTCGGGTCAGCTGTCTCCGTGGGTTTCCCCATCACCATCTTAACCCCTTTGGTCATACAATCCCTCTTCCTTCTCTTGTACTGGAGCTCAGCCCAGAGTTTAGCTGTGGATCTCTGCTTCTGCTTCCATCGGGTACTGGGTGAAGGTTCTATAATGATAATTAGGGTGGTCATCAATCTGATTACAGGGGAAAGCCAGTTCAGGCATCCTCTCCGCTATTGCTAGAAGTCTTATCTAGGCTCATCCTAGTGGATTCCTGGGAGTTTCCCTAGCCCCAGATTTCTCCCTAATCCCATAATGACTCCCTCTATCAAGGTATCTCTTTCCTTGCTCTCCCTCTCTATCCCTCCCACAACTCAACCATCCTGTTCCCTCATGTTCTCCCCCTACCTTTCAACCCTTCCTCCCCTCCCCACTTCCCAATTTACTCAGGAGATCTTATCTATTTCCCCTTCCCAGGGGCATCCATGCATGTCTTTCTTAGGGTCCTCCTTTGTTAACTAGCTTCTCAGGGGTTGTGGATTGTAGTCTGGTTACCCTTTCCTTTACGTCTAATACACATTTATGAGAGAGTAATACTGTGTTTGTCTTTTTGGTTACCTCACTCAGGATGTCCGTGTCATCCTCCTCCCCCACTCCCATCCAAGACAGGGTTTCTCTGTGTAACAGTCCTAGCTGTCCTGGAACTAGCTCTTGTAGACCAGACTGACCTCGAACTCACAGAGAGCCACCTGCTTCTGCCTCCCGAGTGCTGGGATTAAAGGCATGCACCACCACACTCACGCAAGGATGTTGTTTTTCTAGTTTCATTTGCCTGCAAATTTCAAGATGTTGTTGTTTTATACCTCTGAGTAATACTCCATTGTGTAAATGTACCACATTTAAAAAAGAAAAAGTACCACATTTTCCTTATCAATTTTTTGGTTGAGGGGCACCTATGTTGTTTCCAGGTTCTAGATATTATGAATAATGCTGCTATGAACATAGTTGAGCAAATGTCCTTGTGGTGTAAGTGTGCATCCTTTGGGTATATGCCCAAGAGTGATATCGCTGAGTCTTGAGATAGATTGATTCCCAATTTTATTGGAAACTGCCATACTGATTTCCAAAGTGGCTCAGCCTGCATTCTTACAGTACCCGGGAACACCACCCCCAGGTTGGCACTGACCACAGAGAGCTGGGCCTTCCCTCATCAACCCTCAAATAAGAAAATGCACCACAGACTTGCCCAGAGGTCACTCTGGCGGGGGCATCTTCTCAATTATGGTTCTCCTTTCCAAACTGACTCATGCTTGTGCCAAGTTAGCATAAAACTAGCCAGCTCTGTCCTCTTTTTAGATAGGAAGACTGCTTTGTCAGCGGAATGGGGCTCGCTGTGTGTCTGAGCCAATGTTAATCTGCTCTAACAAAGACAGTACTAGCACAGCAGCAGGGATTGAGGCCAGGGCAGGACTCAGTAATCTCTGCAATGCCCATAGTATCCGGTATGGGTTTGGAGCAGCTGAGCTGGGAAGCAGTTCCAATTTACTCTAATGTATAAGGCCAAGGACCAATGGGAGAGTTCAACTGACTCCGGTTATGCCAATTCTGAAGTATTAGACCAGGCATATGACTGTCAGGTGGAGCTAATGGGTCTAGTGTTGTTGGATATTTGCACACTGTGTGTAGATATATTGCTGTGATTGGGTTAATAAAGAGCTGAATGACCAATATCTAGGCAGGAGAGGATAGGCAGTATTTCCAGGGAGAGAAAGGAAGAGGAGGAGGCATCTAGGCAAGAGGGATTCGCCAGGAGACACAGGGGGAGCAGGATGTGGAGTTTGGAAGTGAGGTAATGAACCACACAGCAGAATGTAGATTAAAAAATAGGGGTTAATTAAATTATAAGAGCTAAACTGGGCAGTGGTCGCGCACGACTTTAATCCCAGCACTCAGGAGGCAGAGGCAGGTGGATCTCAGTGAGTTCAAGGCCAGCCTGGTCTACAGAGTGAGCTCCAGGACACCAACAGTTGCATATTAGACCGACCCTGTCTGAAAAGACAAATCAAAAGAAGACTTGGCACTGGACATTTTGACTCAAATAGGGGGCCGTGATGATGATTTGGAATTCTTGGTATCAGGGTCAACTTGTACTCTGAGCCCCAAAGTTCTCAGAAGGTTGAGTACTGTGGTGGTTTACAAAAGAATACCCCCAAGAAGCCCACATATTCCCACATATGTGAATCCTTAGTTATCAGGGAGCGGCACTGTTTGAGAAGGATTAGGAGGCATGGCCTTGTTACAGGAAAGGTGTCACTGGGCGTGGCCTAGTGTTCTCTCTGCCTGCAGATCAGGATGTGGCTCTCAGCTATTGTTCCAGCAGCATGATTGCCACCATCTTGACAATTGACTGACCCTCTGAAACCGTAAGCAAGTCAACAATGAAGTGCTTTCTTTTGTAAGAGTTGCCTTGGTCATGGTGTCTCTACACAGAGCTAGAGCAGTCACTAAGAGAGGCACTCACTTCTCTTTCTTTGGTGTGTGCTTTCCCAAGTATTCAGTGAGGTCTCATAGAAGGTCTCGGTGTCCATTTGATGGGTGATACTCACTATCAAATTGAGGTACTCATGTTTGCTGAGCATGCACACTGCCACCGATTTGAACTTAACCCCCAGAACCCAGCAAGGCACAAAGCTGTGTGTGTGTGTGTGTGTGTGTGTGTGTGTGTGTGTGTTATAAGCAAGGTCTTGCTATAAACCCCAGACTGGCTTCAAATCCCCAATCCTTCTGCCAAGGGTCAGGGTTACACGTTGTGCCACCACACACCACATCTGACTGGCCTTTGGAAAGTCATATAACTTGAGTACTTCAATAACAACAAATTGAGGCTGGGCATTCGTGAACATGAAATGGTGTTTAGGGAACTCAGCTAGGAGTTACTGACAGCTAAACCAAGCCCAGCTGTAGCTCACAGTTTTCAAAGCTTGCAGCTCTGAGAGTGGGTACCCTGGTCCAGAAGGGGAAGGAGCAAGGGATACATACCAGTATCCATGGACAAGAGGCAGAGGCTGGTCCAGCAGTAAGCAGAGGAGGGGAAAGGTCCCAGGTTCTTGCCGATCTCCTTGAAGCTGTGGACGAAAGCTTTCCTGAGCGTTCATCTCGACCATGTGGTTCAGTTAAGCAGACAGGCGAGTCCTTGTTCAGCTTGTGTATTGGGATTCCTATCCCTTCCCTTCCATCATAAGGACCAACCATGAAACCAAGTAGTAACATTAGCAGTTTTCTCACCGTTTCAAAAATCAGAAGTTTAATCTGTAAGTTGGGAATATTTTTGTTTTGTTTTGTTTTTCGAGACAGGGTTTCTCTGTGCAACCCTAGCTGTCCTGGAACTGGCTCCATAGACTAGGCCCTCCAAACTCAGAGATCAGCCTGCCTCTGATTCCTGAGTGCTGGGATTAAAGGCGTGGCCCACCATTGCTCAGCTGAAAAAATTTATTGGTGAAAAAAAGTTTCTGTATAAATTAACGATTCTTTTCTTGGCCTATACCATGACATAAATATGGAACAGGAGTTACTTATGAAAATATTTACAAGCTCATATTGCAATATAATTGGTGTTCAAGAACTCCATTAATATTTAATTTTTCATCAACTAAATTAATATTTAATTTTTCTTGAACTAATTTATTGGAATATTTTCAACATTCTACCAAGGGACATGACATAAATCATATTAATAATGTATGGCATGAGAGCTTTTCATATTTCTTTTCTGAGCTAACATTTAAAAATAATTTTCTATGACAGGAAATTCTAAATGTACTATTTATTGAAAATAAGACTTCCATGATTGGCTTCAGCAACCAACAGGAAATACAATGTGATTTTAATTATAGCTATGTCTTGGGTTTCAACATAATACTTTTTGTTATTAACTCTTTTGAAGTATAGCATTCCATAAAGTATTTCAGCCATCCGTGACAAAACAGGCTTGCTCAAACAAGAGCTTGGAGCTACAATAAAACCACAGCAGAAAGCTCGTCAGATGAAACTGGACATCCCCCTGTGGGAACTAGGGCAGGCTGTGTTGGTTGGAGTGACAGAAACCTCAGTTCTTCAGGTGACCAGTATTTCTATTTAGACAAGTCACACTTACTAATAAGTAGTTCAAGAGTTTTACGGAGTTTTTTCTTTGTATTTTGTTACATTGTTTTATTTGTTTTTATTGTTGTATTGTTATTTTGTTTGAGATAGGATCTTACTATGTAGACCAGGCTAACATCCAATTCTTGATCCTCCTGTTTCAGCCTCCTGATTTAAGGTGTTCATGACCATACCCGGTTGTTAATTTTTTTTTAAGGCTTTGTATGTGGAAAAGAAAAAATATGATTAGTCACTGCAATCTTAGCTTCCCGTCTCTCTTGTAAGGAGTTCCATGGTAGCCAAAGCTACACTGAGAAACCTGTCTTGAAAAATCAAAACAAACAAACAAACAAACAAGCAAACAACTTTAAAGTTCTACAAAAGCACTATGGCAAAACACACTGGGTGGTCATTGAAATTAAAGGCAAAAACAGCCCTGCTCTGTTCTGCTTCTCCCTGGGCAGCCAGGATCCATTTTATTTCAAGTGACAGAAGGCAGCATGGAAGGCAGTGGGCAGTGAAATACCCGAGCACTGTCTATTTAGTTACAAAGTAAGAAGGAGAATTCTTCCTTCCCTGAGTCCCATTGCCAGTCCACAGGGACTTCCGAGGCTGGGGTGACCGCAGGCTTCCTGTGCTGTTTCCTGGCGTCAGTCCCCTTTCCCTTGGAGCAAGCTCACCCACTCCTAACTGTTCTGGGGGTGCTGGCAGTTGCTGCCCCCTTTCTGCTTCAGAGTTGACATGGGAGCCAGGCTGAGCTAGATCCTAACATCTGGATTCACATCTCTCTCTCAATTACTTGAGTTTGCTAGGTTACAGCTGCTCCCTGAAGTCAGAAAGAGCAGAACCCACAAAGTCCCCTGATGCTTAGCCTGTTCTGGGTGGAGAACAGCTTGGCACCATAGGGCCATCTGAGGGGCCGCTTCTGCTCCCTCTGTGCCTCTCTAAATGCACCCCCACCATCTGTTGGATGATTCACGCCCTGTTGGATACAAAGTCGGGGCTCGATTTGGGTCTTTGGATTTGAGTTCATTTTGAAATCAAAGGTGTCATGAGCTTTGTCTGACAAGCCTGGTGGCCTTAACATCCCAGCCTCATTTTGGAAAATGAAGATGACGCACACCCCTTTCTGCCTCCTGACACACTTTACATTTCCCTAAAAATGTGAAACAACTCGAGAAGTCTCTGGGGTGAGGCCCCCTCCCTCCAGGGCATGCATCTCTGGGCCAGAATGGGCACCCCTGGATTGCTCACACCATCCTCCCCACTGCCTGAGCAAGGTGCAGGGGGGGTGGGCTTTCTTCCCTCCTCTCCCACCACTTCCTTTCATTCCTTATTTACTTGATTCAGGTGAGCCATCTGAGTTTCTATGTGCCCACACCGCTCTCTGATTATCTGCGTACTTTATTCCCAGTATCTACCCCCTCCCCATTCGGATGGTTTAAATAAGAATGGCTCCCATAGGGAGCTGGAGAGATGGCTCAGTGGTTAAGAGCACTGGCTGCTCTTCCAGAGGTCCTGAGTTCAATTCCCAGCAACCACATGGTGGCTCACAACCATCTGTAATGAGATCTGGCACCCTCTTCTGGCCTGCAGGCATACATGCGGGCATACATGGAGGCAGAATGTATTATACATAATAAATAAATAAATAAATAAATAAATCTATCTTTAAAAAAAAAGAATGGCTCCCATAGGCTCATATATTTGATGGTCCCCAGTTAGTGGAACTGTTTTGGAAGGATCAAGAGGTGTGGTTTTGTTGAAAGAGGTGTGTCACTGGGCTTGGTCTTTGAGATTTCTTTTTTTCCTCTTCTTTTTTTTTTTTTTTTTTTTAGGTTTTTAGGCTTTTTCGAAACAGCGTTTCTCTGTAGCTTTGGAGCCTGTTCTGGAACTAGCTCTTGTAGACCAGGCTGGCCTTGAACTCACAGAGATCTGCCTGCCTCTGCCTCCCGCGTGCTGGGATTAAAGGCATGTGCCACCACTGCCCAGCTGGTCTTTGAGATTTCAAAAGCCCGTGCCAGGCCCAGTCTGCTTGCTGCCTGCTGCCGGCAGATCAGGATGTAACTGTCTTAGCTATTGCTCTAGCCCATACCTCCATGTTCCCTGCCATGATGACCATAGACTGACCCTCTAAAACTACAATCAAGTCCCAATTAAATGCTTTCTTTTATGAATCACCTTGGTTTGTGATGTCTCGTCACAGCAATAGAACAGTGTCTAAGGCATGACTAGACACATGTCCTGTTAGGTGATTTTTTTTCTTTTTTTGGATTTTCGAGACAGGGTTTCTCTATAGTTTTTGGTGCCTGTCCTGGAACTAGCTCTTGTAGACCAGGTTGGCCTCGAACTCACAGAGATCCACCTGCCTCTGCCTCCCAAGAACTGGGATTAAAGGCGTGCGCCACCACTGCCCAATGGTGACTTTTTTGTTTGAATGTATGTTTCGTAAGAATGCTGCCCATCCTGTGATGGACTCTTGTGTGACCATGTGGCCACCACCAGTGTCTGCAGAGAAATATCTTCTCTCCCTTCGGGTCTGGGCTTTTCAAGTTTGAGGCATGTGCCTTGACCATTCTCCCTCTCCTCCCTCCTTCCCTCCTCTCTTCCTTCACTCCTCTCCCATCCCATACTGGGGATCGAACCTGAGACCTCTCACACCAGTTTTGGTGGTTGCACCATGATCTGTACAGGACCTTAAGCAAGCCAGCTCTCTCTACTCGTTCCCACGCCCACTCTCCCTACCTTTTAGTGACCTGACCTTTCTCTCTGTGACACAACCAGGTTGTGCAAGGTGGGGATGGCTGGAGGCAATAGACGAACTTAATCTTATTGAATCATGCCGAGACAGAATATTTCCTGTTCGTAACTGTCAGACATGTTCCAAGTCACCAGGCACATACAGACAGGGAGCACCGCCGCAGCGCATACAGACACGGAACACCGCAGCAGCACCTTCATATTTTCTCTCTCCTGTCTCGATCCTTGACTAGGCAGGAGCATCTGGGAGAAGAGGAGGAGCTGAGTGAAGAGCCTGGGGAGATATCTGGGGTTGACATCTTTGCAAGCAGGTGCAAGGGTAGATTTTTGGCATGGATGATTTATCAGAGGTAACACCTGACTACGAGAAGGGGCAGGGCCCTACTGCATGGCAGAGGTGGGTGAGGTGATGTCTCTGGGCAGGCTTTGCTAAGTGGTAAACTAAGCTCATCTGAAATTCAATGAGTTTATGTGAGCATTCCGTGCTCATGAATCAGGCAACTCCAGACAGAAAGCGTTCCGGCTCCCTGGAGTGGGTGAGCTGAGGAAGGTTTTAGAAGGGAATTGTGGAAACAAGACAGAGAATATATTTGGTTGATTTAAGTGGGGAAGAAAAATTCCTTAGTTACAAGTTAGTCGGTAGCTTCTGATGGACCAACTCACATTTGTGTTGTGCTGGTTGTCTGTTTCCATAGGAATCTAAGGCTTTGGTGGTATCACGGCTGCATGTTCTGTCCCCGCAAAACAGCTACTTTAACACCGTAAATACCCAGTACTTCAGTTCCCCACAGAAACCCTTCTTGTCTGTCCTTGGGTGTAGGAAATGAGAGGTGATGGGCCACAGCAGCTCCCTCAGTGAAACGGCCGCACTCCTAGCAGCCGGATGAGTTCTTGTTACAGGGGTTTAGATAGCCCGTTCTGCTGCTGCCACCGAACAGAAAATAAGCTTCTTGAACAAAGCCTGGTCCATTTTTAAGAACAAGACAGAAGAGGGGGGGGGGGAAGTACGAGTCTCAAGGGGTCAAAAGTCACGGCAAGGCCAATAGATGCCAGAGGAGGGGAACTGGGGACAATTTCTGTGTAATCCTCTGGACTAGGAAGGACCTCGAGTTAGCCCTGATGACCAATGTCTGTCTTTGACAATGGTGAAGGGAAGCAGGAGAACCTCTGATAAATGTATGTCCTAGGCTGGGGATGAACCTCACTCGGTTGAGCAACGTGCAGAGCTGTGGTTTTGATCCTCAGTATTGCAAAGACTTGGCATGGTGACCCATACCTGTCCTCCCAGCACTGGGTGAGAGGCAGGAGGATCAGGAGTTGGCTATGTAGCAATTTGAGGCCAGCTTAGGTTAACGAGACTGTCTCTACACAAACAAATATGCTGCCCACAGGCACACAGAGGGTACAGAGAACAGTTCTTGGACCGACACATCTCATCTTCTGGTCCCTCTGAGATACTATGGTGGTGTTTTGTTTTGTTCTTCCACAAATTAGAGGGTTTACAGCACCTTGCATGGGGTGTCTGCTGATGCTATCGTTCCAGCCCCAGGTGCTCTCTTTAGGTCTTGGTGACTCTCACAGGGTTCCAGAGTTTTCCGTTATTGCTCCACCTGTCATGCTGGTCTGTAACCTTTGGAGCTACTGCAGTTGCTCTGGGGTGCTACTGGCTGTGCGCGGCAGGCGGAGGAGTTAATGGATAATCGCTGTGTGTGTTCTCACGGCTCCACCTACCGGCTGCCTCCCCCTTCTCTCTCCATCTCCTCAGGCCTCCCCCATGCCAGACACAACAAAGTTGAAATGAGGTCGATTAATAACCCTACGGTGGCCTCCAAATGCTCAAGGGAAAGGAAGAGCCACATGTCTGTCACTTCAAATCAAAAGCTAGGGCTGATTAGGCTGAGCGGGGACAGCACACTGACAGTTCAGATAGACCAAAAGCCAGGCCTCTTATGCAAACAGCCTAGTTATGGGTACAGAGGAAGAGCTGGGAGGAAATTTAGGATGCTCTTCCAGTAGACGTGGCAATGATGAAAAGTGGGACAGGCTTCTTGCTGATGGGTGATAGCGTTAGCGGTCTGGGTGGGAGATTAAGCCCGCCAGAACGTTCCCTCAGTTTTCAAACGTAATCCACATCAAAGGCCTCCCTCTTGTCAGTTCCATGAAGGCTGGGAGAGGTCAGGAAGCCACAGTAGAAAAAGCTGCTTCATGAGGTTGAAGCAAGGAAACCGTCTCCAAACATAACTGTGCCAGGCAAGGCAGGAAGTCAATGGGGAAGCTGCAGCACGCTATCAGGGCGTTCCAGCTAAGAGCAGGCAGGCAGTGGGCTTACCACACCTCGGCGTTTGGGGACTATGCTCAAACAACATTAGTAGAGTTTAAAATTCTTCGAGACAGGGGCTTACCATGTAATATAGACTAGTCTCAAACTTGAAATCCTCCGGACTCACCCTCCTGAGCACTAGGGTTCCGGGTATGTGCACAGTTCCCTACTCAAAATACTTTGCTTTTTGAGACAGAGTCACTATGGAGTCCAGGCTGGCCTCAAACTCTTGATCCTCCTGCATCAACCTCAAGAGTGCTGGGATTATAGGTCTGCATGCTTTTTTAGTTTTTATTCTGTTCCTGTGATAAAAGACTAACCAAAACCAACTTGGGAAGGAAAGAATTTCTTACCTGTTACTCTTCCAGGTAATAGTTCATCATTTAAGGAAGCCCAGGCAGGGGCTCAGAGCAAGAACTAGGGGCAGGAACAGAAGCTAAATGCTTCAGTCAGGAAGGCTGCCTACTAGCTTGCTTTCTTAAATAACCCAGGACCACCTGCTCAGAGGTTGTTATAGCCATGAACAATCAAGAACATGCCCCAGGGGCTGGAGAGATGGCTCAGCAGTTAAGAGCACCAACTGCGCTTCCAAAGGTCCTGAGTTCAATTCCCAGCAACGGCATGGTGGCTCACAACCATCTGTAATGAGATCTGGTGCCCTCTTCTGGCATGCAGGAACATATGCAAGCAGGACACTGTATATAATAAATAAATAAATCTTAAAAAAAATAAATCTTAAAAAAAAAAAGAACATATCCAACGGATATGCCAAGAGGTCAATGGATAGAAGAGATCCCACAGTTGAAGTCTCTCCTCCCAGGTGACTCTAGTTTGTGACAACACAGGAAAGACTAACCAGTACCAACATACCGACAATAATTGCTTAAATGAACCTTGATTTTTTTCATTGAGATTAAGCTATATCACACTTAGTTGACAATAGCTTGGTATAAGCAGGAGTTTTTGTTCATGTGGCTCATTTTACTGTTTGCTTTATGGAGACTAGGAATCGATGCTCATTACCTCCTGGGTATGTCTACCTTGCTTCTTCTCACCTCCAGTTCAAAATAACCCTAGGTCAAAGAGGCATACTCCAGGGATAGGGCGTTAGTTCAGGGGTAGAATGCTTGCCTAATAAGCACAATGGGCTGACCCTCAGCTCAGGGGTGGGAGTAGCAGGCGAAGTTACATTCTATGGGTGGCATCCTCAGGCTGCTTGCCTCACCCTGATGGAGAATTGGTGCTTCTTTTCTTACAGAATTTAACCATTGCACAACGAACTTGGCATTATTCTGTGACTGGAAGGCATAGTGAAAACGGACGAGTGTGTGTCTGGGTTTTCAGCCAAGAGCTTGGAGAACTGGCCTGGCAAGATTGAGAGTCAGTTAACTATATATTCATGGCGTATGTGATGCCGTTGGGTGAAAAACTACCTGGACCTTCATCGTAAGAAAATGGAACAGCCCCTCCACAGGAGACATCCCACTGGGTAATTCAACAGAGGCTTGATAAAAGAACTGCACCTTCAAGAGGAAAAGGTAGAAAAGGAAGGGCAGGAAGGCGGGCATGGGCCTTTCTAAGTGTGTACCTGGAGGTAAACACAGCTATTCTGAAATAAAGGCAAAACCTTCACACAATGGAGGATGGAAGACCCCAGTGCGGAAACATTGCAGGAGAAGGTCCCTCATCACCACAGGATCAAGGGGCCCTTTCAAGGCTAAGGTTAAACTACCCTTAGTGGTCATAGAGATCACCTGTGTGGGGTGGCTCTGGTAGGGACAGTCCCTCTCCTTAGGGCGTTTAGATATCTTCTGTTGCTTAAGTAAATGTGATTTAAGATTTTATTGATGATCTCAAGGACAACACTTGTTGATTGAGCTGGATGGAATCCACACAAGATGCCCTGATCTAGGTTGGAGAAGCCACTTCCTGTGTAGTGTTGGACTGGTCACCCAAAGTCTCCTCGGACCCCAGATGGGTAGTGTTGAGGAATATTTGCTCACTGTGTAAAGATGTATCACTGTGATCGGTGTAATAAAGAGCTGAATGGCCAATAGCTAAGTAAGAGGTATAGATGGGACTTCTGGGGACAGAGAGGACTCTGGGAAGAAGAAAAGTGGAGACATCAGGAGACCCAGACCAAGAGGGGTGTGCAGGAGGAAAGGTAACAGCCACAAGCCACATGGCAGAATATAGATTAGTATAAATGGGTTCATTTCATTTATAAGAACTAGTTAGAAATGAGCCTAAGCTATAGGCCAACATTTCATAATCAGGAAGTCCCTATGCCATTATTTGGGAGCTGCTGGGACAGAAAAACACTTGTGACAGGGCAGGTAGCACATCATACATTGGCGCTGCAGATATGCACATTTCCAAGCTTTATGCCCCTCTTCCGTGTGTGTGTGTACATGTGCACGTGCATGTGTGCAAGTGCTCCTGCATTCGTGTATGTGTGTGTACATGTATACTCCAGAACATGTGGAAGTTGGGGTTGACTAGTCATGTTTTCCTCCAGCCAAGATTTCCCACTGAGCCTGGAGCTCACCATTTTGGATAGACAGGTGGGTCGGGTCAGTGAGCCTCAGGACCCTGTCTCTGACTCTCTAGCGCTTTTTTTTTCATTTTATTTTATTTTATTTTATTTTTCTAGTGCTTTTTCTAGGCACATCCTGCTGTACTTGACCTTTTCTATGGGGTCTGGGAATCCAAACACAGTTCCTCATGCTTGCATAGCAAGCCCTACTGATTAAGCCATCGCCCCAGTGCATCCTCCTTTTTTAGATTTATTTTTTATTATTTTAAATTATGTGTTTGGGTCTGCATATGAGTGTGTGCACAGAGTGCAGGTGCAGGTGGGACCTGAAGTATCACGTCCCCTGGAGCTGGAGTTCCAGGCAGTTGTGAGTCCCTCTAGAGTGCTAGGCACTGAACTCTGGTCCTCTGCAAGAGCAGTGAGCGCTGCTAATCACCGAGTCATCTCGAGTTCTCCCTCTGTGATTGAAGATTTATTTTATTTTATGTGGATGAGTGTTTTGCCTGCATGTGTGTGTGCACACCCCATGTGTGCTTCTGACATGGAGGTCGGAAGAAGGTGTTGGGTTCCCTAGAACGAGTTATGAACAATTGTGAGTTGCCATGTGGGTGCTGGGATTAGAACCCAGGTCCCCTGGAAGAACAAGAGTTCTTGACCATCTCTCCAGCCTCCTCCCTCTCTGTAAGACACAGTCTATGTAGCCCTAACTGGTCCAGAACTTGTAATGTAGCTCAGTGTAGCACTGGAACCAGTCCACCCTGTTGCCTCTGCCTCCTGCGTACCGAGATTACAGGCATCAGTTACTGCGCGTGCCTTGGCCGTCTCTCTTGAGGTTGTCAGTTTGGGATTGTTTTGATGACTTCTTAAACCTTGAACATGGGGATGAAACTGTCCCTGTCATCAAGAGGGATGCATGATAGCACTGGCATTCTAAGACAAATCTCTTAATGGTAAAATCTTCCTTTGAAAAGTGTATTACTAATAGGTGAAGCTCAGAGAACTTTTAGGGTAGTGAACTATTCCGATACTATGATTGCACACATCTGTCTATTGTCAAAAATCAGTAGACGGTACAGGGAGAAGAGCGAATTCTGAAAACTACTGACCTTAGGCGATAAAAATGTATCTAAATAGGCTCGACTGTAACAGAAGCACCACACCTGGCACATTTGGGAAAACCCTTACCTAGGATGTGGGAAGCCTTGGGTTCAACATCTATCTATCTATCAGTCTCCATTTGTCTGTCTGTCTGTCTGTCTGTCTGTCTGTCTGTCTGTCTCTCTCTCTCTCTCTCTCTCTCTATATATATATATATATATAATCACAAAGTAAAATATTAGTGAAAGGAAAATGTGTGTGTAAAGGTAAAGACTTAGGGAGAATTATCTTTTATCACCACTAAATATTTCTGAGAACCTAAACCCTACTTTAGAAAATAGCTTGTTTAGTGATTTTTTTTTCTTACAAAAATTTCTTTATTTATTATGTAGACTGTGTTCTGTCTTGCATGTGTGCTCGCAGGCCAGAAGAAGGCGCTAGATCTCATTCCAGATGGTAGTGAGTCACCATATGGTTGATGGGAAGTGAATTCAGGACCTCTTAACCGATGAGTGATCTTGCCAGCCCTTGTTTAGTGATTTAAACACTACTCTAAATACTGTCAGTTTGGTGACTTAAAACAAATCTACTCAGGCAGGTAGTGGTGGCACATGTCTTTAATCACAGCATTTAGGAGGCAGAGAGAGAGGCAAGCAGAACTCTGAGTTCAAAGCCAGACTGGTCTACAGAGCAAGCTCCAAGATAGTCAGGGCTTCATAGAAAAACCTTGTCTCAAAAAAACAAACAAAAGCCCAAATCTACTCCGGTAAGGGCGTAAAATTAAAAAAAAATATTTTTTACATGTAATATTTTGTGTATTCACACCCGAACATGCTATGACATGTGTATGGACGCCTCTTTTCCTTCAACTTTCAGGAAATGGCTCTCTCCTTTTACCATGTAGATTCCAGGGATGGAACACAGGCTGAATGCAGGGCCTTTCCCCTCTGAGCCAGTTCTCTAGCCCTACGAGTGCATTTTCTACAGAGAAAAGCCTTCACCATTCAGCACAAATGATGTAAGTCACACTTCCGTCGCTGCTGAAATCAGCCGCATATACACAAGCTCCGGCTGGCCCACACCCCAGTCCCACACACTGAGAATCCTCCAAAGTTCGCGCTGCCCTCATTTTCACAGCCCCAACAATTCAATTATTTACTTGAGAAAAATGCCAGAGCCATACGGAGGAGGAGAGGCTTCCCTTACGGGTTCCCATCTCTGGGTTGCCTTCTTCCCCAGGGAGGATGACATTCTTTGCCAAATAAGTCTTGATTCAACTTGGAAGCGAGACCGTTTATAAACACTCAGACTTTTGAGTGTTTCCTGGACTCCCGCTGTCCTCAGACCTCCGCTTGAGTTCATTTTCTAGCCCTCTTTCTTGAGGAGTCTCCAGGTCACATTCCAGAGACCTCTCCTCCAACTGACGGCAGGGAACTGGAAACAAAGGGATGAAGTCCTTCTTGCAGCTTTGCCCAGATGGATGGACGTGCCTCTTGCAGCCTTTGTCCCGTGCAGTGAAGCTTTCTGCTGCACGCTGTCACGTGGGTCCAATGCCCATCAATCCCTCTCCGACGGAATAAGTATTTTGTTTGTTTGTTTGGTTGGTTGGTTTTGGGGGAGTATTTTTACAGAGTTGCTTTTGAGTTTTAAGTCAACGCACTTCATGTGCACGCGTGCCCAGAGAGGCCAGAAGAGGAAGTTGGATACCTGAGAACTGAGGTTTTAGGCATTGGGAGCCACTGAACATGGGTTCTCAGAGCTGAGCTTGGGTCCTTTTGAAGATCAGTAAGCACTCGTAACAGCTGAGTCATCTTTCCAGCTCCGCAACCTTTTGTTTTTAACAGCCACAGAGCCGTTCTGCTGTTCTGCCCATAGAAGTATGGTTTTGTTTTTTGTTTCTTTGTTTTTTTTTTGTTTGTTTGTTTGTTTTTTTTTTTTTTTAAGACAGGGTTTCTCTGTAGCTTTGGAGCCTGTCCTGGAACTAGCTCTTGTAGACCAGGCTGGCCTCGAACTCTCAGAGATCTGCCTGCCTCTGCCTCCAGAGTGCTGGGATTAAGGGCGTGTGCCACCACCACCTGGCTTGCCCGTAGAAGTTAACCGTGCTTTTCAGCCCTGCCACACGCTACTGAACTATCGTCTTCCAGAAACACAGCGGACAGAAAAGCTACTTGAATGACCAGAGAAGTTGGAGCCCATCCCACAGTCCCATCTCATCCTGAATTCCGCAGAGTCACTTTCAGTTTGGAAACCGAGGCCCAGTCACCATGGTTTCTCTCAGAGGTGCCAGGCATGAAGGTCTGATCTTCCCCACACATACTCGCTTGCAGACTCAAGGATACTTTCCCTCCACCACAGCCTGGGGGAGCACAAGACACCCCATTCCCCTCTGAGTTATGGAAGCAGGCCTCCTGGCTCTTCAAATCCTGAATCTTCAAAGTTGTAGCTAACTGACCAGGGGCCATACCTAGCTCTGTCTCTCCGGTTCTCATCTGCAGAGTGGTCACGAGTCGCATTTCTCACGGCAGGTTGTACACAAGGAAATGTTTGCTCAGCACAAGGCATGGCCCCGGCTTCAGTGCCTACTGTTGGAGATCGGTATTGTCAATATATTTTTATTGGTTCTCGGAAGCTAGCAGGTGCCACATGGTGGTGACTGGCTGGAACAGGGAGGCCTGAGCTGATCCTCCACTCATCGATGCCCCCTTTACCCCAGGAGATTGAAACTCACACCTAGACTCCGGCAGCTACTCGACCCCTGAACTCTGTCTCCAGCTGTGTTAGCTATTTGTCTTGTACAACAAGGAAGGGTTTATTTGTCCTAGCTGGAGGGTGCAGCCCATCACGGTGGGGGAGGCCTGGCCGCAGCTTGAGGCAACTGGCCGTGTGGCGTAGGCAGTCGGGGAGCAGAGAGAAGTGCAGGCTGGTGCTCACCTTGCCGCTTTCTTTTTCAGTCCGGGACCCTTGCCTATGGGATGGAGAAATCCAAGTTTAGGGCGAGCCGTCCCACCTCGATTAACCCACAGTCGTGCCCAGAGATGTGTTTCTAAGTCCCATCAAATTGATAAATTAACCATCACACCAAACCCCTTTCTTTACTTCTTGTTTGGAGACAGAAGGAGGGAAATGCTCCTTTGAAAGGATTCCAATGTGTATTTCCTTGAGTAGCACATTTTCTTTTTGTCCTACGTTCAAAGCATTAGTGACACTTTTAGAAGGTTGGTTGTTGGTTTTTTTTTTTTAATAAAAGGTCTGTATAACCTAGCTAGCCTTTAACTCCGTATAACAGAGGATGACCTTGAGTCTCTGATTTTCCTTCCTCCAGCTCTTGAACGCTGGGGTTACAGACATGTGCCTCCACTTCTGGTTCATGCCATCCGGGGGTGGAACCTAGGCTCTCATACATGCTAGGCAAGCACTCAACCAACTGAGCTATACACCCCAGCCCCAAGTAGGCACTTTGGATATTGCGACCATCTTCACACTCTGTTTTCCTCATTTTTAAAAAATATGATAAGAACACACAGAACTACTCATTTTATATCTGGGATATAGAACATTTGCCAAGCATGTGAAGACCTGGATTTGATCCCCAGCACCACATGTGCTCACACACATACAAACGCCCCCCTCGTCATTTTAACCATTTGAACACACAGAGACCATGGTACTGAAAACAGGGCCGTGACTGTTGCCAGTATCTCCCCAGTACTTGTTCATCACGAGAAAGAAACCCCACAGGCTCCTCCAGCCCTGCCAACTAGAGATCCACTCTCTCCTCACAGATTCACCTCTTCTGGACATTTTTGTATAAATGGAGTCAGGCAATATGTGACCTTCTCTCTATTAGCATAGTGTTGCTGAGGTCACCAGCATCGTAGCAGGGTCAGCGTGTCACTGCTTTGGCTGAAATGACATTCCAGTGTACAGTTAGCAGTGCCATGTTGTTTTAGGTTTCTCTTTGGTTGATAGAACTGAGATGGCTCTTTCCCCTACGCTTTTAGCCGTTGTGAATAGCTTGGCTGTGAACACTTAGGGCCAGAATTTGTGTGTGTGTGTGTGTGTGTGTGTATGTGTGTGTGTTACAACAAAGCAGTTTATTTAGGATCAGTGTTGAGACTCTAGACATCCTTCACAAATTTAACTTTACATAATCTGATACTCTGAGAACGTCAACTTTGAGCTGCTAGACTTACTTCCCTACAACAAAGGGGCTGGTTTAAATTATTTCCAGGAACGAGGTACCAAGCGGGAGTGGGGAATGAACACAGAATTTGCTTTAAATTCTCTTTTTGGGGGCTGGAGAGATGGCTCAGTGGTTAAGAGCCCTGGCTGCTCTTCCAGAGGTTCTGAGTTCAATTCCCAGCAACCACATGGTGGCTCACAGCCATCTATAATGAGATCTGGTGCCCTCTCCTGGCATGCAAGCATACATGGAAGGAATGTTGTATACATAATAAACAAATAAATATTTAAAAAAAATTCTCTTTTTGGTGTAGACCTAGGCATGGAATTAGTGACCATATAGTTATCTGCATTTAGCATTTCCTAATTTGGGGACAATTTGGTCCTTCCTCACTGCCTCTGTGACTCCTCTGTGCTGCCTCTGTGGCTCCCAGTTCTTGGTACCAATCTTGCTTCTGTACTGGGGTGGTTTGTCTCCTCTCTTCCAGCTGTGGGCTGTTTGTAGCAGCCATTCTGTCCTCACTGTTTTTGGAGGACTCCCTGTCAGCACCATGCCTGGCACATTGGTAATTCCTATTTCTATGTTTAATTAGTTTGTTCATTCCTTCATGGGTTATCTAGTTCATTTGTTTTGAGACAGGACTTCCAGACTGGCCAGGAACTCACTCGATAGCCTAGGCAGGCCTTAAACTTGTGACTCTTCAGCCTCAGCCTTGTGGCTTCCCACCTCAGCCTCCCAAGTGCTGGGATTATAGATGTGCCTTACCAGACCTGGCTCCAGTCCACGTGTAGTAAATGACCGTCGCCCTATGACATCATCTCCCAGTAGATTTCTAGGTAAATTCTGTTCCGTGTATTCTCTCTAGTGAGAAATAAAGACACAGGAAAACTTGGGGCATTAAAAAATTGAGTGGGAAGGAGAGTCCCCTGCACCAGCCATGTCACCAAGAAGGCTGAGGGCTCACTGGGTACCAGCACTTGGAATAAAATCTTCCTGGCACCCTTGCTAGAAAAACTTCCTGCAGAGAAGTGTTGCAAATACGCCAGAGAGATCTTCAGCTCTTCCGTGGCTCTGAATTAGAACCTGACCCATACGACAGAAGAGGAAACCCTTGCCAAATATGCACTCGAGGACCCCCCAACATTTCCCCATTCCTTTCATTCTGTCAGCAAGCATTGATTGAGCATCTGCTACATGCTGGGCCCTGCACTCAGCGATACTCTTAAATGAGGTCTCGACCCAAGGGATGCACGTGTCCTACTTTCACGGACCACTGAGTTTGATGGATGAGAGGAACATGAACAAATGCTTATTCAAATAGAGGTGGAATGCACTGTGCTCAGTGTGGCCAAAAGTGGGGAGCCCCGGGTGCTGCAGGGAGAGAAATACCAAGGCAGCATAATCTAGGCTGGGATCAGGGAGGACCTTGCTGGGATGGATGTTTCAGACTGAGCCTAATGGTGGAAGGGAGTCTCCGTTGAGTGGGAGGGTGGTGTGTGAAAGGAGAAGGCAGAGGACTTAGGTGATGATCTGAGAATGCCCGGTGCCTCAAGTAGCTGAGGGTGGCAAGGGACAGGCCATGAGCTGAGGCTGGGAAGCTCATGGAGGGCTAAAGTTGGAGTCAGATTGTATGGGGGCCTTGGGGAGTATGTTAAGGTCTTGCCATTTATTCAAAAGACTGTGGGAGACCCTGCTCATTTTTATGTGTGTTCCCATGAAGAGTTGATAAAGTGGCTGGTAGTTTCCCATGGATGGAGTTCCCAAGATGGCTCCCACCTGATGCATTTACCCATGAGGAGTCCACTCCCAACCATCCTACCCAGGATTAAACTATAATACCAACAGAATGTGGTAGTGATGATTATATGTCTCAATATGTCAGGTCATGAAAGACTCCCATTTTTACTTCTCTTGAGTCACGCACTGTGGGGGAGTGGCCTCAAACTCGCAGAGATCCACCTGCCTATACCCCCCGAGTGCTGGGATTAAAGCCATGTGCCACCACCACCTGGCTCTGCATCTACTTCCTAAGTGCTGGGATTATAGAAATGCACCACCCTGCTGGATTTATTTAATGCTGGGGGCCAAACCCAGTTTCCTGAATACTAGGCAGGCACTGTCGCAACTGAATGACATTTCCAGCCCCTAACCTTTGACCTTCATATAAAAATCATGAGATAAATTAACTAGATTGATTTAATTATTCCATATTATGTTGTGTATTAGCCAGGGTTCTCTAGAGTAACAGAATTTATGGAATGAATCTTTAAACATAAAGAGAAAGGAGATTTATTAGAATTAGTTACAGGCTGCAGTCCAGCCAATCCAACAATGGCTGGCTATGAACAGAAAGTGCAAGAATTCAGTTGTTGACAGAAGTTTCTGTCTTACCCAGTCCTGCAGCCATTTAGTCCCAAATAAACACACAGAGGCTTATATTAGTTATACTGTTTGGCCTATTGTTCCGGCTTAGGCTCTTAACTAGCTCTATGACTAAAATTCACCCATAGTTCTTGTCTGTGTTTAGGCTCCTGGCTTGGCACCTCTTCTCAGTGAGGCATTCTCATCTTGCTTCCTCTGCTTCTGGAGGATGACTGTGCCTCTGCCTTTCCTCTTCCCAGAATTCTCCTCGTCTGGTTACCCTGCCTATACTTCTTGCCTGGCTACTGGCCAATCAGCATTTTATTAAACTAGTATGAGTGACAATCTTTACAGGGTACAAGAGCATTATGTCACAGCATCCCCCCTTTTTTTCTTTTCAGAAAAAGACCCTGAATCTAATCTCCTTTGTTTAGATTTTTTTCTTGACTACTAACCATAACAACTTGTAAACAAAACACTAAACAAAGACAAACATACATCATCCATTTTTTTTTTGGAGAAGATTGGGATGCTGATAATCTTATGGGAACACAAAGAAAATTTAGGATTATGATCAAGTCCTGACTGGGGTGTTCTGTGAGCCTGGATCATCTCAACTAGTCACCTTGAAGCTGTTCTGGATGTAGAACTCAGAGGAAACTGCAACAGAGGCTCTCTGAGATGCTGGACCATCTCTGGGCCATCTGCTCCTAGCAGAGATTTCTCAGATGGTCTTCCTCGATCAATCCTGATTTTTCTTAACCAGAATGAATCCACAGCCTCTCATTTCCTGTGGAATTAAAGCAAAACCTCTTCTCCAAAGTACTATATCTTTTGATTTAAAATTTGAAGTCAAGGCATTTTCAAAATATATAGGTTGAATTAATCCAGCAGCATGTGCAATCAAATGTCTTTTATCAGCCATTGCTCCTTCCTCAGCAGTCAAACAATTTGAAGACAACACAATAACATACAGTATCCAGATTCTCTGTGTATTTTCCATCTTTACATGGCTTTTTATAGCCTAATTTTTTAATTTTTATTTTTTTTAATTTTTGGTTTCCTGAGACAGGGTTTTCTTCCTTCCTTCCTTCCTTCCTTCCTTTTTTTAGTTTTTGAGACAGGGTTTCTCTGTAGGTTTGGAGACTGTCCTGGCATTCCCTCTGTTGATCAGGCAGGTCTTGAACTCACAGAGAACCTCCTGCCTCTGCCTCCCAAGTGCTGGTATTAAAGGCATGCACCACCATCACCCAGCAGAGACAGGGTTTCTCTATGTATCTTTGGCTGTACTGGAACTCACTCTGTAGACCAGGCTGGCCTTGAACTCTCAGAGATCTGCCTGCCTCTGCCTTCCAAGTGCTGGGATTAAAGGTGTGCACCACCACTGCCTGGCTATTATGTTTTTTGAGACAGGGTTTCTCTGTGGCTTTGGAGCCTGTCCTGAAACCAGCTCTTGTAGACCAGGCTGGCCCTGAACTCACAGAGATCCGCCTGCCTCTGCCTCCTGAGTGCTGGGATTAAAGGCGTGTGCCACCACTGCCCAGCTGTATTTCTTTTTCTAAGGACTTTCTCCGTCCTTTTTCTTTGCTTTCAGTAGTTGCTCAGCCCACAAGGCTTGGTGTCTCAGCTGGTCTTCAGTATATGCTGGAATCCCCAAGAAGTAGGCTCTAATGCCAGTGAAGGAATAGGCATGCTAGTGAGGTAAGGGCAAGCAGGCAAAGAGAGATACCGGCCCTGGTTTGAGCATCTGAAATGCCAAAGCCCACCCCAGTAATACAATTCCTCCAACAAAGCCACACGTCCTAATCCCTGTCAAGTAGCACCTAATGACTACATGTTCAGATCTGTGGGAGCTACGCCGAGTCGAACCACCACTGCTGGTAATTATAAAGGCACTTCATAGCCACTGGGCAGTGGTGGCGCACGCCTTTTATCCCAGCACTCGGGAGGCAGAGGCAGGCGGAGCTCTGAGTTCCAGGCCAGCCCGGTCTACATAGAGAGTTCCAAGGCAGCCAGGGCTACACAGAGAAACCCTGTCTCAACCCCCGCCCCCTGTCGAAAGAAGCAAAATAAAATGAAAGAAAAAAAAATGAAAAAGATAAAAACAAAGAGGGCTGGAAACGTGGAGGTCGATGATCTAATTTTTATAAAAACGCACACGTGTGTACAGAATACATAGGGCAATGCTTTGTACGGCATAATGTCTACTCCTTTCTTGAGATTGTCGTACACTGTCTGAATTTCTTTCCAGTCGGGGTGCAGAAGCTTTAGAATGCCACGCCAGCACACTGGCTTCAAGACCGTGATAACCGGCCCTCTGAGAACGGTAGGCGGGGTGTTCAAAATGAACCCCTTACTGGTAGTCTTTGCCTAGGCCTTTGAACATGCTGGCTCGGCGCATTTCCAGCAGATCCTGTGCCCCTGCCTTTCTTGTTATTTATTTATTATCAGCCATCATCAGCATCATTGGCTTATTGTTCTCACGTGCAGGGGACCACAGCCAAGGCCTTGAACCTGCTAGGTAGGCACTCTACCACAAGCCATCTACCCAGCCCCTAAATCCTGAACTTCAACCATGTGTCCAGGTGCCTCAGCGGTGACTACTGATCCAGGGGGTTCACTAGAATCAGACCAGTCCCGGATTTAAACCTCACAGTTCTGGAAGCAAATCCTGCCTTTGTCCTTAAGGTACGGCTCAGTTTGGCCTTGAGAAATACACTACCTTAATCTTGGATCTCTGTAGAGTGTGGAGACAGAGCTAGACTCATCTCCGTGCTGGACATTGGTGGTGCACGCCTTTAGTCCCAGCACTCAGGAGGCAGAGGCAGGCGGATCTCTGTGAGTTCAAAGCTGGCCTAGTCTACAGAGCAAGTTCCAGGACAGCCAGGACTGTTTCACAGAGAAAAAGCCTCAAAAAAACAACAAAACAAAACAAAACAAAGAAATGGAGACAGAGCTAGAATGCTAACATGACCCCTGTGAGAGATGGCTCACCAGTTAAGGGCACTGGCTGCTTTTCCAGAGGACCCAGGTTGGTGGACCAGCACCTGGTGGCTCAAAATTATTTTAACTCCAGTTCCAAGGGATCCAATGCCCTCTCCTGGCCACTCAATTGCATACAGTGCACAGACAATACACTCATACACATAATATAATAAAACTTTAAAACAAAAAGAAAACCAACATTTAAAATAATAATAAAAAATTATGGTGTGGTAGCACACGCCTTTAATCCCAGCATTCAGGAGGTAGAAGCAGGTGGATCTCTGTGACTTAAAGCCAGCCAGGTCTACATAAGGAGTTTCAGGACAGTCAGAGCCACATAGTGAGACTGTCTTGAAAAAAAATAATAATAAATACCTACATAAAATTCCTCTTTGGTCCCTGAGTCTCTTCAGACACTGAAAATGCCCTTTAGACGGCTTTTTAGGTCCTTCCCCTGCCCCCCACAATCCCACACTGACCTCCGCTGATTATTCTGCGTTTAGTTCTTGCCGCTCTCCTCAGCTGTGTCTTTGCCGTCCCTATTACTACCAGCAGGTGGCAGCAGAGGTCCAGGAGCGTCCCAGAGGGAGGCTTCTAACCATTTCCTTGACAGGTCGGTATTTGTAATTTATTATGGCTATTATTTTATCTGCGGGTGTTTTGCCTGCATGATTGTTGGTCTGTGCACGACGTGTATTCATGGTACCTTCAGAGGCCAGAAGATGGAGTTGGATCCAATAGGTGGGTGTTTGTAAAGTGTGTGTGTGTGTGTGTGTGTGTGTGTGTGTGCCCCAAGGGTTGCTGAGACTGGCCTCAAACTTATCCTGTAGCCTTGGCAGCCTTTGAACTTGTGATTTCCTGATTCAGCCTCGCTAGAAGCTGGAACTCTGGGTATATGTATCAATAGGCCTAACTTCTTTTCCTTCCCTCTGTCCCCCCTCTCTCTTTCTCTCTCTCTCTTTGTCTTTTCTTTCTTTTGTTCATCCTGGGACAGAGTTTCATTTTTGCCTTCCACACCGTTCTCAGACTTTTGGTTCATCCCCCGGGTAGCTGGGTTCTGCACATGTACTGCCACAGCTAGCTACCTGTAGACGTTTTAAGTTCTCATTTAATAGGTTCCAAGACAAATCGCACCAATTTTAATTCACATTCTTTCACTTGCTTAGGATCTAGATTCCAGCATTTCAGTATGATGCCATGGGCAGAGCTCGGAATTGAAAATAGGTCATTGTGAGGCACCGCAGTTCATGTCTGTTGAAAGCAAATATTCTTGGTATCACAAAAAGAAACACATGAACCAAGCGAAAGTAACTCAGCAAGGCGACTTTTGTAAGAAGGGTACCACATGACAGAAACCAGGCTAGCCAGCACACCGAGGCAGGAAGTGCGCTTAGCTTTATTCCAGCGCAGATGAGAACTGCTTCTTTCCCTCCCTGACTGGGTCTGACCTCACAGTCTTTTGTGATTGGCTAGTTTTAATAGAATTGGCAGCCAGGCTTGGCTGCGGAGGCTTTTAATTCCTGCAGGGGTGGGAAGATCTCTGTGACTTCAAGGACAGTTTGCTCTACATATTGGGCTCTAGGATGAAAGAAGAGGGGAAGAGAAGGTGGGGAGGAGGAGAGGAGAGAGAAGGGGAGGGAGAAGGAGAAGAACTGGCACAGGAAATGGAGGAAATGTAGAAAGAGCTGACCACTCCGGACCTCGAAGTTCATTAAACATTTCATAGATTTTTTTTAACAGGGTTTCTGACCTTTTATTTTATTTAGTTATTTATTGTGTGTTTGGTTTCAGTTGGGGAGGTTCACAGACTTGAATTCCCTTGCATAAAAGTTTTACATGGTGGGGTAGCCACCTTTGATGGGAGGGCATTTGTGGAGATTTATGTGATCCCATCATTCCATCATCCAGAAAGTTGAGGCTGGAGGATCAAGAGCTAAGGCCAACCTGGGTCATACAGAGACTGTCCAAGAGAGGAAAATAGCTGGGCTTGGTGATGCATGCCTTTAATTCCAGCACTTCGGGAAGCAGGTGAATTTCTGTGAGTTCAAAGCCAGCCTGATTTACATAGTAAGACCCTGTCCCAAAAGCAAAGGGGCAGTGAATTAATAAATAAAATAAAAAAGTCAGAAGGCCTACAAAGGCCTTACCTGGCACCTAGCTCACCCTTGAGCACAAGCTTTAGAGTTCAAGCCTTTCTGAGGGTCAAGGGTGAAGCACTCTGGGTATCCAGAGTCAAGAGGGAGGAAACAGCCAGCCTTTGGATCTGGCTGAAATTGGGCCCACCTCTTTCTTTTACGTCTGTCATTACAATCTAGGGAGGCAGAATCCTATTTTATACATGTAGCGGGGTAGTGGTGAAACTTGCCTTTAATCACAGCACTAGAGAGGCAAAGGCAGACAGATCTTTGAGTTTGAGGCCAGCCTAGTTTACAGAGCAAATTCCAGGACAGCCTAGGCTACACAGAGAAACTCTGTCTCGAGAAACAAAACAAGAGCTGGAGAGATTACTCAGTGGTTAAGAGCACTGGCTGTTCTTCTAGAGGTCCTGAGTTCAATTCCCAGCAGCCACATGGTGAATCACAATCATCTATAGTAGGATCTGATGCCCTCTTTTGGCCTACAGGCATACATGCAGACAGAACACTGCATACATAATAAATAAATAAAATCTTTAGAGAGAGAGAGAGAGAGAGAAACTATTTTACATATTTTACATAGGTGGAGACAGATCCCTTGAGGCTGGCTCATGGCATGGTCCTCATCTGTGAATCAGCAGAGCTGGGGCTCCGGGAGTTAACTCTACAACCCTCTGCATCCCCTGAGTGATCCTTGGTATTTTTAGGCTGCAGATATCCCCATAAGGGGCAGTGTTGGCTTGCTTCCTGGCTTTTCTTTTTGCTGGAACTCACTTATCAGAGTGTTCTTATTAAGGTTACCTGGCCCCACTATAGGCGGTAGACTCTAGAATGGCTGCCCAGACAGAGGCTGGCTTGGTCAGAGCTGAAGAAAACAGAAAACTTTGATTTTCTAGTGTTGGGAGTGGAGCCAGAGCCTGCCCTCTCTAGACAAGAGCTCTACCACTGAACAACCCGGCCCAAACAGGAAATTAATTCACTGCGACTGAAAGACGCTGCTGGGAGGTCTTTGTTTCCAGTCCCTCCTGTCCAGACAAACATGCACCCCTCCATCTGTGTCACACTCCCACATCTCTAAGGTGGCCGCAAACCTCTGCTCAGGAGACTGGCCAGGCCACCTTGTACCTCCCTGCTAGGCTGAGCATGGGCTTTCCCTCCGCCGGGTTTTCATGGCATCATCCCCTGCTAACACACTCTAGAACACATCTGTTCCTTACACTTGCCTTATTTCTGCGAGTGCTAGGCTGCTATGATTACATTTCTTGTCCTGAACATAAATTTTGTGAAGACATTCCTTTTTCTCTGCTTTCTTCATCGCCCTATCCACAGAGTCTAAAAGAATGACTATCATAATAGGAACTCAGTACTGACTGGGTGGGCAGTGGTGGTGCACACCTTTAATCCCAGCACTCAGGAGGCAGAGGCAGGCAGATCTCTGTGAGTTCAAGGCCAGCCTGGTTTACAGCGTGAGTTCCCGGCCAGCCAGAGCTACACAGAGAAACCCTGTTTTGAAAAATAAAAATAAAAAAGACAGAAACTCGATACTGAGTGAATTAATGAATGAATGAATGCATGAACAACGAGCTATCTTCATTGTTACAAGTCACACATGGACTGGCCCTACAAGGGAAATCTTGCCCTATGGTCAAGTGAAACTGCATGTGAAATTCATGCCCTGACATGCAGAGACATATTACCAACCATGACAGACTATTTATTTACATATTTTTGAGACACAGTCTCACTATATAATTCTGATTGGCCTGGAACTCACTCTGTAGACAAGGCTGGCTTCAACTCACAGAGATCCACCTGCCTCTGCCTCCCGAGTGCTGGGATTAAAGGTATGATGGGGCCACCATTCCCAGCAGAGACATCTTTGTGTGAGGTTCATGTCAAACAGCACTTGCTTTTTCCCTGGTTAGCCTAGCTAAAGGTTTGCTGATTTGTTAGTATGCTTGTTTGTTTTTGTTTTATTATTTTTTGAGCTAGGGTCTCACTCTGAAGCTCTGGCTGTGCTGGAATTCACTGTGGAGATCAGGTTGGCCTGACTATTTTCGTTTCACTCTTCTGGTCTGTCTGCTTCCGTCTGCTCTGATCCTCATTATTTCCTTCCTTCTGCTAACTTTGGACTTTTTTCCCCCACTTCAAACACTGGGCTCCAGGGATCCTACTCTCTCAGCCTCTACCATGCTGAGATTGTCAGATTGTTCCTGTTTGTTCCTGAAGGTGTAATGACAAGCTGTTTATTTGAGGTTTTCCTTCACTTGCAATGTCTATTGTTCCATAAACTAGAATCTGGGTGACAATAAACTGCTCTGTCTCAACTCATATATTTTTCATTTCTACAGTGCTGGGGATGGAACCCAAGGTTTCTTGCAGGCTAGGTAAACACCCCACCCTTGAATTACATTCCAGCTTGTCTTAAAACTTCGACATGTTGTTTGTTTTTGTTAATCTGTGGACATTTAGTTTTTAATTTTATTATTATTATTATTATTTTAGTTTTCTGAGGAATGATTTTTTTCTGTGTAACCCTGGCCCGTCTAGTCTATCCTGGAACTCACTCTATAGACCAGGCTGGCCTCAAACTCAGAGATTCACCTGCCTCTGCCTCCTGAGTTCTGGGATTAAAGGCTTAGTTTTTGTTTCTATTTTATTTTATTTTGAGACTGGGTTTCTCTGTAGTGTGGAACTAGCTCTGCCCGGCTTTTTGCTTCTTAAGAATATTTCATATAGTGGTTGGTGTTGGCACACACCTTTAGACTCAGCACTCGGGAGGCAGAGGCAGGTGAAACTCTGTGAGTTTGAGTCCTGCTGACTTACAGAATGAGTTCTAGGACAGCCAGGGTTACACAGAGAAACCCTGTCTGGAAAAAAAAATAACAGCAACAAAACAATTATTTAGTAGTTGGGTTAGGGATAAGCTTGTAGAATGCTTGCCTAGTGCACACAACGCCTTGCCTTTGATTCCTTGGAGCTGAGTAGGCTAGGTGTGGTGGCACAGGCCTGGAAGCCCACCATTTGAGAGGCTCCAGAATTACAGACCAGCTGAACTAGATCCTTTTATTTTTTTAAAAAGATAATTGGCCGGACATGGTGGCACATGACTTTAATCCCAGCACCAGGGAGGCAGAGGCAGGTGAATCTCTGAGTTTGAGGACAGCCTGGTCTACACAGGGAGTTCCAGGACAAGCAGGGCTACATAGTGAGAGCCTACTTAAAAGCAAAAGAAAGAAAAAAAAATCTAGGGCTGGGTTGAGGCTTGCTTTTGTTCGTCAGAATCAAAATTTTGAGTTAAGGGGCTCTGAAGAGTGGGCAACAGGCTGGGTGACAGGATCCTCTGGGACCCTCAGGAGGGAAAGCCCAGATGCAAATGGGTACCAGGGTCCTTTCAAACGGGCAAAGTGCAACCGTTAGGGATAGTGATGGTAGTACATGGTGCCGTGTTCTGAGGTGTAACCCTGAGCACTCCTCGGGGCTTGGCTTCCAACTTCCTCCCCAGCACCATCAATGGCTGGCTAGGAAATGTCAGGACTGGAGCCTCTGGTTCCCATGCAGAGTCTGCCTGGCTTGGTGAACACCTACTCAGCATTTGGCAGCTGGGAAGAGGCTCACCTAACTGTGTGTCCATCAGCCGCCTCCTCCCGCAAGGCCACAATTCCCTCACAGGGTTTCAAAAGCTGCTTTCGGTGAGTCAGATCTTGGGGACCACTACTCCTGCCGTGGAGGAGGGTCCTGGGCTGTGTATGAAGAGAGAAGGAGCTACCGTACCACACCTCCATTCTTCCCCACAGACAGCATGGCCAGCAGCTTCAGGCCCCTGCTACCTCAATTGTCACCATAATGGACTCAGACTGTGAAGCAGAAGAAACCCATCTTTCTCTCGAGTGTCTTTTGTCGGACTATTTGATCATAACAGGAAAAGTAGCGATGACATCTGACCCCTGCTTGAAGGACCTATTGGAGGACCTCTGTTGTCCTGGGTTTTCAGGATGACTGAGAGGCACTCAGAGCCCTGTGGGCAGGCTGGGGCACTGTGAGGACTTGGAAGGAGGGCTGGTCTGGGGAGTGAAGGCATTGGGTGCAAAGGGGTCAGGAGGTGTTAGCTACGGGAACTAAGGGTATCTGCAGGGAACTGCATAGCACAGACAGGGCCCCTGTTTCTTTTTCATAAACCATCTGATTTCTGTTCAAAGGAATGGTGAACTCTGAGGTCAGCCAGGCGTGGGAATCCGCAGGCAGCCAGTACCTGCGTGGTTCTCTGATCTCTTTTTAGCTGGGTTTAGGAAGACATCTGTGGCTCCATTTCATGTGGATCCTGCACGAAGGTTTTGCAAAAGAGGTAAAGACCCACTTTCCTGCTTTCTTCTTTGCGTGACGGCAGGGTCACAGCGGAGTGCACCACCGCTCTGTTCCGCCTCTCACAAGATGGACATTGTTCTACTCTCGATTTCCAGTGCCCGCTCTCAGGTCTTAGGTCTCCAGTTATGTTTCTGCGGTTGCTTTTTGTTCGTTTTGTTGCCAGGAGGAAGTAAAGTTCCATTTCCCCTAACTGGGGATTTTGGAGATCTCCCTTGTGTTTAAAAATGCCCTGAAACTGGTTAAGAGCACTGGCTGCTCTTCCAGAGGACCTGGGTTCATTTCCCAGCACCTACATGGTGACTCACAACTGTCTGTGACTGATCCCAGGGGATCTGGCATCCTCACACAGACAGGCATGCAGGCAAAACACCATATAAAAATAAATAGATGATAGATAGATAGATAGATAGATAGATAGATAGATAGATAGATAGATAGATAGATAGATTCTTTAAATACCATGAAACAAGGTCGGGCCATGGCGGTGCATGCTTTAATCCCAGCACTCGGGAGGCAGAGGCAGGAAGATCTCTGAGTTTGAGGGCAACCTGGTCTACAGAGTGAGCTTGCCTTCAGGTGTGTGAACCTGAGTTCAGTCCTTAGGATACACCTGAAGAAAGCCAGGCACAGTAGCACACTTGTAATCCCAGTGCTGAGGAAACAGACAGCAGGTTTATGGAGTTTAGTGCCCAGTCGCCTAATCTACTTGCCCAGAGTTCAGGACAGGGAGATACACTATCTCGGAAAGGACAGTGCTTGAGGAAACACACACACACACACACACACACACACACACACACACACAGAGAGAGAGAGAGAGAGAGAGAGAGAGAGAGAGAGATCTAAGCCTTCAGGAAGCTAAGACAAGAGGACGATGAGTTTAAGGTTAGCCTGGACTACATAGTGGGACTGTGTGTGTGTGTATGTGTGTGTGTGCGTGTGTGTGTGTGTGTGTGTGTTCCAACTCCACTGCAGTGCCATGCTGCCGCCTCAGAGGCTGAAGTCTCTCTCCTGCAGTCACCTCTGGTGACCGCTGGTCTTTGGTGAGTATATAACTCCACTGACTTTCATCTCTGCGGTGAAACATTTGCTAATTCCCCCTGTGGCACCTACATTCCTGCTGGTTAAACAATACCCTTTCCTGGCCTCTAGGAGCAAGACCTGCGTTCAGTCATGGCTTTTGCCCGTATGAAAAGATCTTGAGTCTGGTGGCAGAAAGCTGAGTTTAAAAAACAACAACAACAACAGCAAACTTTCAGGGGTTGGAGAGATGGCTCAGCAGTTAAGAGCATTGGCTGCTCTTGCAGAGGACCAAGGTTCGATTCCCAGTCCCAGCCACACAGCAGCTCACAACCATCAGTAACTCCAGTTCCAGGAGCTCACGCATCCTCTTCTAACCTCCCTGGGTACCAGGCATGTGGTGCACAGACATATGTTCCATCAAAACACCCATACACAGAAAACAGTAATAATCATCATAATAAAGCATTTTTAAAAACTTCTAATGTTTCTAGTCAGTATACTTTAAACGGTCACAGGAAGACACAAAGATGGGACAACAACCCAGCAGGTGTTGGATGTATATCTTTACATACCTGTAATTCATAATTCTACCATTCTCTATGGCACAGGCAGGATTGAGAATTCAAGGTCCCAAGTACCAGGACCCTGGAGAGACTGCTTAGGGAAAAGTGCTTGCTGTACAACTGTGGGACCTGCATTTGAATTTCCAGTACCATGTAAAAGGCTGGTCATGGTCACATGAATTATAAACCCAGGTCTAGCAGGGTGGATTCCAGAGGCTCTCTGGTCAGCCAGTTCAGCAGCTTAGGTGGTATGGCAAACACTGAGTTCAAAAAGAGGCCTGTCTCAGAAAGGACGGATGGAGGGGGCTGGAGAGATGGCTCAGTGGTTAAGAGCATTGCCTGCTCTTCCAAAGGTCCTGAGTTCAATTCCCAGCAACCACATGGTGGCTCACAACCATCTGTAATGAGGTCTGGTGCCCTCTTCTGGCCTTCAGGCATATACACAGACAGAAAGAATATTGTATACATAATAAATAAATAAATAAATAAATATTTAAAAAAATTATCTTATTAAAAAAAAGAAAGGATGGCTGGAAGGAAGGAAGGAAGGAAGGAAAGAAGCGGAAAAGTGTAGATAGAAGAAGGCATCTCGCCAGCAACCTTAACTACACGTGACTGCATGTGTGAGTACCAATATGCAGAGCCCACACGCACACTGTCCTAGCTTCACTGCTGTGATAATTATCCTGACGATCGGCAGTTTGAGGAAGAAAGGAGTTTATTCAGCTTACGGCGCAAGTTTATGCTGCATCATGCAGCTAAGTCCCAGTGGCAGGAGCTTGAAGCGGCTAGTCTCATCCACAGTCAGGAGCAGAGAGAAGCAAACGCATGCATGTCCACTGGCTTGCTTGCTCAGTCCATGGAGCTGGGTGCCTCAGCAGTTCCAATCTGGTGCCTGGAGCAATTCTAGATAGTTGGTCTTCAATCCACCTTGGGAGCCAGAAGAAGCCAGTTCTAATATCGCTAACGGGATCAGCAGAGGCAGCAACAGGGTAGATGAACTGACCAGTGAAAGTCAAGGGCAAGGGAACCAAAGGCAAAGCTTTCCTTCTTGGGAAGGGGATCCTTTTATTGGGCTGCTACCAGGAGGTGTCACTCACATTTAGGGTGGGTCTTCACCCACCATTTAGTACAAGACAACCCCCGTGGTCATATCACAGGCCAGTATGATGTAAACAGTGTACACTGAGTGTCTTCCCATAATTCTTTTTTTTTTTTTTGGTTTTTTCAGACAGGGTTTCTCTGTAGCTTTTGGAGCCTGTCCTGGAACTAGCTATTCCAAACTCACAGAGATCCACCTGCCTCTGCCTCCTGAGTGCTGGGATTAAAGGCTTGTGCCACCACAGCCCAGCTACTTCCCCATAATTCTAGGTTGTATCTAGTTGACAAAACTAACACTATATATTCAAACACATACATTGTTATTTTGTCTGAGAAAGTGCGGTGGTTTGAATAGGAATGGCCCCCATAAGCTCACGTGTTTTAATACCCATAGGAAGTGGCACTATGAGGAGGTGTGACCTTGTTGGAGGAAGTGTGTCACTGTGGGGGCAGACTTTGATGTCTCAGATGCTCAATCTACAACTAGTGTGGTACACAGTTTCCTTCTGCTGCCTGCAGATTGAGATGTAGAACTCACCTCTCCAGATGTAGAACTCACCTCTCCAGCACCATGTCTGCCTGCCCCCATGTTTCCCATCATGACAATAATGAACTATAAACCAGCCCCAATTAAATGTTTTCCTTTATAAGAGTTGCCTTGGTCAGGGTGTCTCTTCATAGCAATAGAAACCCAAACTAAACAGGAAGGGTCTCACTATATAGCCCTGGTTGGCCTGGAGCTTACTATGTGGACCATGTAGACCAGGCTGGCTTTGAACTCACAGAGATCCTCCCACTTCTCCTTCCTAAATGCTGGAATTAATGCAAATACCACCATGCCAGGTTCGCATTTGGAAATTTATCTATTATAGCAATTCAAATACATAGTGACAGGATGGTTCAGCACACAGAGAGAGTTCCAGGACAGCCAGGACTACACAGAGAAACCCTATCTCAAAACAACAACAAAAACAAACAAAAAAAAGAAAAGACGTTGTCTTCCACACCCAGGCTACGGCATACCAGAGAGAGAGAGAGAGAGAGAGAGAGAGAGAGAGAGAGAGAGAGAGAGAGAGAGAGAGAGAGCACAATAATATAATCAAAAAATTTGTAAAAGATACAAAGCATTGCCTCGAACCCTCCCCAGGAGCGTCCACTCTGGCATCTCTTCACCTGGTAATGTGTCTCTGTCTCCGTCTCCATCACTTGGAGGAGTCTGAAGTCCGGCTCTCTCAGTCATGTGATCTTAGCTGAGTCACCTCTGCCTTCGGTCTCATTGATAATGAGGCAAGGCTGTACCATGTCAATAATCTTCCCACATGCCTGTGACATGACGAGAACTCAACATTCCCCAGGGATGAGGGGCAGGAAGTCGGGATTTTTATGGTGTACCACAACAGGGAAGTCTTGTATTACAGAATGATAAAGTGGTTTCCTGGCCGTGACCGACTCCTCAGCCCTTTGGCATCCAGCTCAGGTAAATTAGGGTTCTTTAGTGTGAGGTGATCACGCGGCCCTTTCCAGATTTACTTGAATCTGGAAAGTTCCCACTATCTCTTTACGTGAGTCAGAGTTCTCTAGAGGAACAGAACTGCTAGGTAGAATGACTCTATATACAGAGAAAGGGGATTAGAATGGCTTACAGGTTAGAGTCCAGCTAATCTAACAATGGCTGTCTACCAGTGGAACGCCCAAACAATCAACTAGTATTCAGACCACAAGGTGGGATGTCTCTGCTGGTCTTCAGTATACACCAGAAATCCAAAGAAGTAGATTCTAATGCCAATGAAGGAATGAACTTGCCCAGATTTATTTTTTTTAATTTTTTTTAAAATTTTTTGGTTTTTTTCCAGACAGGTTTTCTCTGTAGCTTTGGAGCCTGTCCTGGCACTTGTAGACCCGGCTGGCCTCGAATTCACAGAGATCCGCCTGCCTCTGCCTCCCGAGTGCTGGGATTAAAGGCATGCGCCGCCACCACCTGGCTGAATTTGCCCAGATTTAATCCTCCCACCTCAAAAGATCTCTATTAAAGGTGGGTCTTCATGCCAGCCTGTAGTGGCACATGCCTTTAACCCAGCACTCAGGAGGGAGAGTCAGGGAGATCTTTGTGAGTTCAAGGCCAGTCAGGTCTACAGAGTGAGTTCCAGGACAGCCAGAGCTGTCACACAGAGAAATCTGTCTCAAACAAACAAACAACAACAACAAGTGGATCTTCCCACTTCAAATGATTTAAGAAAAAAAATCCCTCACAGGGGTACCCAGTCACTTGGATTTTAGTTGATCTCAGATGTAGTCAAGTTGACAATCAAGAATAACAACAGAGAGAGAGAGATGGGGGAAGGGCATGGGAATATGCTATGAGATGTGCTGTTTGGGGTGTTCTCATAGGTCCTTTCTTTCCTCCCTTTTAAAGGACTATTTATTTTTATTTTATGTATCTGGGTGTTTTGCCTGCATGTATGTCCATGCCCCACATGCGTGTGCACAGTGCCCTCAGAGAGCAGAAGAGGGCATCAGAGCCCTGGGGTTTGGCATTGCTGATGGTTGTGAGCCCCCATGTGGAGCTGCGAATCAGAAATCCCGGCATGAGCATCAAGTGCTCTTAACCACTGAGCCTCGCTCCAGCCACATCTAAGGTCCTTTCTCGTTAGGAATATTCAGGAATGTGTGCTCTCATTTCTGAAGCTCCTAAGGATATGTTTAATAAGTTTTTGCCCCCCCCCATAATAAGTTTCTTCATTGACACAGTAAGCCAGATCAAGCCAAATTGAAAAATTATAACAACAGGCATATTGCAGAAAGCAACTCCCAAGCGGGTTCACTGGTCTCAGAGAATGAGGTCAGAGAAGCAGTATGCCCAGATTAAGGTTTTATGGATTGTAGGTGAGGGGTGATGACGTGCCTGCCACAAGCTGAGTTTGTACCCAAGTATGGTCAAAAGATGAGTGCTTAGGTGGGTGGCTGGCATTAGGGGAGAAAGCTGCCATAGTCACTAAGAATGTGGAATTGGGCTTTGGGTACCTTTCTTTTGTTTGGTGACTCTCTGAGTAGGTAGAGTTTGGAGAGAGAGAGAGAGAGAGAGAGAGAGAGAGAGAGAGAGAGAGAGAGAGAGAGAGAGAGAGAATGGGGCTTCCTGGGGCCATGCATGGGCAAGTCGGAGCCTCCAACAGAACAAGGTCACCTGAAAGTCCAGGATGAGTCCTTATTTGGGATAAGGTATCTGTTGTGTGACACTATTCACAACCCATAAACAAACATCTACATTCCCCATACAGGGAACCAAAATAAGAATATCACCAAAGTCCAGCTTGTGAGTTTGGAGAGTGTGACTCTTGGGGAGCTCTGCAGCTGGACTACGCCTCTTCCATGCAACTTGACTTATCTGAAAGCAGCTCTCAGTGTCCTCAGGACCTATACATGCTTGAGGAAGGAGAGACCAGGGAATCTTGTCAGTTTCAGGAGCTTCCTGAAGCCTTTGCGTTCTTTACTTCCTGAGCTTAAGGAGTTTCCCTGCATGAACATTTCAAACTGGTTTTAAACTTTCCGTCTTAAGGAACTTTCTCCAAGACAGAGGTTTAACTTCGAGGAAATTGCTGTACACTGTCCATGCATAAGTAATTAACGGAAGGTTCTGGTTGGGGTTGAGACCTCAGTCCCTGAGGAATGTCCCTTATCACACAGATCTCGCAAAGTCAAAGGGAGAGTTCTGAGGGCAGTTCCCAGCTCAGGGACACCAAGGATTACTGGCAGCCACCAGAAGCCAGGACAGGATATGGAATAAATTCTTCCGGAGCCTCTGTAAGTAACAGCTTGGTCAATGCTTTCATGTCACACCTCTGGCTCCCAGAACTGTGGAAAAATAGCTTTTTGTTGGGAAAGCTACCCAAAGTACACCATTAGTTACAACAGTGCTTGGAAATGAATATGCCCTTTGATAAGAACCCTGGGGCAAGTAAATCTCCTCAGAGTCTCAGCACGTGTCGCCCCGTGGGGTAACCCAATGCACTTTGCACGCGACAATCTTCTTCTCAGTCTTCTACAACTGCCTCAAAGTTACTTCCTCAAAGAGAACATTCCTGGCCACCTTATCTGAGCAGTCTCCAGCAGCCCTGTAGTTCTCTCACCTGCGCTTGAACTTTTTGTTCCAGCACTCAGCACGCAATACAGGCACAGACAAGGGATTGTTGGATTAGGTGTGTCTTGCACGGAGACCCAGAATGGCGTTCGTTTCAGTACCTCCTGCCCTCCAGCCGCCCCCACCACACACAGTGTCTGATATGTGCAGGAGGGGTTCACTGACTGAAGAAAGAAAGGAAGAAGGAAGACGAAAGAGAAAGTGTGTACACACAGAGAAAGGTTAATGACCTAAACAAAGAGCCTCAGGCTAGCTAGAAACTCCTGGCTCAGCACAAAGGACACAGATGCACCTGCCTGAGGAGAGTAGCAACACAGAGATAAGAACTTCTAAGGCACACCTGAGGAAACACCTGACAAGATAACACTTCACAGAAAAAGAACCTCCTTTAGCTTTTTACGATCCTAAGACTGGGAGGGGGAAGGACAGAACAGGACGCAACATGGAAGTAACAGATCTGCAATCTGCAGATGGAATTTTCTGTCCCAAAGGTTCACTTTCTTTTCTGCCCTATAAACCTCAGGCCCCTGCACCTCTGTGCTGAGTCTCCCCTCCTGCAGAGGACCTGCCGACCTGCACGTTCTGATAAATGATCAGCTTCCGTTGAGGTTGGCTCCCCTTTCTTTTATTTTCAGGTTGCGTCCATCCATTTCCATCATCAAAAAAGCCCCCTCCTTTGGCCTGGACTGGCTGCCTTCATATGAGGTGACCATGACTGCTGTGGTCCACAAGTGGTCAATCTCCAAGGTCGGATACCCACTATGAACTGGGCCTGGCACTACTTTGGACGGCCTAGTGACCGTGGTAGGTCCTGGTCCTTGAAGGAGCTTGGGTGCAGAGAGAGGGCACAACCCATAAATGCACAAAACAAGGTGATTTCAGGAAGGGACAGGAGGGGTCGCTTCCTCTGTAGTGTCAGAGGGGTCTCTCAGAGAGGGACAGGTGAGCTGGAGCCTGGATTATGGAGAAAGACTCCTCTGTGAACATCCACTGGTGATGGAGACGTGTGAGTATATAAATGCACGTTTCATCAAAAGAACGAATGTCCTGAGGCACTGTGACTAGGCTATGATGCTTCCAGTTGGGAAAGAAGTGTGGCTGTGGCTGGAAGAGACCTCACCTTGCTTCAGGCAGGAGTGCGTCCTGTGCCCCCTGTGTGGTGGGGCGGGGGCACTAGGGGAGTGAGCACTGTATTTCTGCTAAAGAATTGATTGCCCTGGGGGCTGGGAATGCAGCTCAGCTGCAGAGTGCTTGCTTAGTACGTTTGAGGCCAGAGACTCAGTCACCAGCAGTGTATGTGTGGGGTGGTGGGTAGCCAGGCTTGGTGGCCCCTACCTGTAATCCCTACCTGCAAGCTGAGGCAGGAGAATCTCTGGGAGCTTATTGCTCTCCTAGGCTATACAGTGAGTTTTAGGCCAGCCTGTGTCACCAGTATTGAGATCCTGTCTCAAATTCTTTTATTTTTTCCTTTCAGGAGCTGTACAATAGAATGTCTCAAATTCTTAGAAGACGAAGATCACCCTTAGTGTAGTTGCACAACATGAGCTGCAGGGGGCAGGATGGAGACTGCAGCAGAGGCAGAAACCTGGGAGAGAGGCCTTAGCATAGCCTGGAGAGAGTCTGGTTTGCAGAGCCTGGAGTAGTCTGACGACTGTGACCCTGAAATAGGGAGAGATAGATGTGGGTCTGTTTGGGTATAACTGAGAATAATGAAGGAATGAGGCCAAGAAAAAAGCAGACAATACCTGGCTTTGTTTGTTTTTCACCTGAACTAGGCCATCTGTGAGGGGACATCAGGAAGGATGGATGGGGAAGGGTGAAAGGAAACCCGAGCTCACTTTTGCTCGGGGCGCTCCACAGGCTCTAAGAGGACTTGCTGCGTGGTGGAGACCATCGAGAGTTCAACAGGGAAGTCTTGGCCAGAGATAAAGATCCCAGATCCAAACACGATCTGTGAAATTGATGATATAGGAGTAATAAACGGATGTTACAGAAGACCCTAACTTGCTAAGGACATGCTAACTTACACAAAGTCACATTTGGCTACAGGAGCCCCCAGGGTGCACTGTATGGTAACCAGGCTCCTTAAAAACGGCTGGAAGGATCTGTGCTTCGGATATAATTGACGTTTAGCGTCTCCGAGCAACACTGCATGTATAGCTGATAGGGATTTCTGTAAGAAGAACAAGGCAGAGAAGAAGACAGACTTGCTCTCAACAGGCTGGGGTTGCCTGTCCACAGTGAGGTACTCCAACCTTTCCTTAGGATGAAGACTGAGTGCACTCAGAGGGGTTGAGGACATGCATCATAGCCACCAGGAAGTTGCAGCTATTTCTTTTTTAATGATTTGACTGGGAGCAGGGTGGGCTGTTTCCGGTACCCCTGCGTATTGTTGCTACAGGTGGAGCGCACCCATCAGGCTTGGGCCAAGCAATTTTTTATGGCGAGGGGTGATTGCCCAGTACAGCCTGACTCAGTTCCTCATGATTAGAGGCTATTACCTAACAATTTCTGTGCAGGGTTGGTTCCCTTTTGTGCATTTGCCAGAACTAGTCAGCCGCTATTATCACAGTTTTCTTTTATTAATCTCTGTGTGCTCGGAGTGGTTTCTCCCTGGGCAGGTGTATGAGCTCTATAACAAAGTCACAGGAGGTAGGACTAGCGGCCGCGGGAGTGAGCCTGCTAGCGCTAGGGCGAGAGCGCCAAAGATAGAGCCTCAGGTTCACTGCCACTCAGAGGTGACAGAGGAAAGAGAAAAGCAGGTGCAGCCAGTGTTGCCGGGGATAGAAAGGCAGAGCGGAGTCACGTGGGCACGGGAAGATTGTTGGAGCAGGGACACTGGCCTGTGGATCAAACGCTGAGAGGCGAGATCGGAAAATGGACTTTTGACTTCAGTAGAATCAAGGTCACCAGTGCCCAGATAGAAGCTGTGTCCTGGAATAATGAAACTAAAGGGAGAGAAATGAAGGTGGGGAGAGGAAGTGGAAGAGGAGATGACAGGGGTCTGAGGTTTCTGAGGAGTCCGGTGCTGGGGCAGGTTATAAGCAGACTGGACTTCCATAAGGGAAGTATCACAGGAGTGAGCTTGAGAGGGAATTGGGAGCCAGAGGGGTCATCCAGGGTCTTGCTGGGTTTCCAGGGCAACAGATGGTGAGCAGGGCTGGGGCAGAAATCAGATGGCCCTCGTGAGATAGCTTTCTTTGTTGTATGCTTTGTTTTTTGAGACAGAATCTTCCTATAATGCCCTGACTCTCTGGGCTTGCATTCACTCTGTACACCAGGCTGGCTTTGAACTCACAGAACTGCCTCCCTCTGCCTCCCAACTGCTGGGACTAAAGGTGTGCACCATCATACCTAGCTGACTTCTATTTTTTTTTCCTTTGAAGCATAAGGAACTTAAGGCAGGGGTATGAGAGGTCTGGGATTGCTGGTCTGGGTGAGCCACCTCGAGGGACTCCGGGGGTGTGTTGGAGGAGCGGGGCCGCAGGAGACGTGGGCTGGGTTTGAACGTGGGTCCACGCACACGGGTGTGCTGGCTCTTAAAAAAAGACTAATTTAACCAGAACTTGGAGTCATCCTAGATGAGCTGGGTAGACTTTAGATGTGACAGTCATAATTACAATATGTGAGCGAGGGTGCTGGGAGGGTTTGGAGAGCTTTGGAGAATGGCCAGTGAGCAGCAGGTAGTGCTCAGAATGGGGTGGGGGAGGCGGTGGTTAGGAGCATGTCCTAGGCAGGGTTACCACTGTTGGGATGAAACACCATAACCAAAAGCAAGTTGGGAAGGAAAGGTTTACATTTCCACATCGTAATCCATAGTTGAAGGAAGTCCGGGCAGGATTTCAAACAGGGTATGAACCTGGAGGCAGGAGCTGATGCAGAGGCCAAGGGCGATGCTGTTTACTGGCTTTTTCCTCAAGGCTTGCTCAGCCTTTCTTTCTCTTTCTTTTTCCCTCCATTCCCCTTCATCCCTTTCATCCCCTGAGACAGGATTTCTCTGTGTAATAGCCCTGGCTGTCCAGGAACTTGATTTGTCCAAGATTGGCTTTATAAGTGGGGCAGTGGCACATGCCTTTAACCCCAGCACTCGGGAGGCAGAGGCAGGCAGATCTCTGTGAGTTCGAGGCCAGCCTGGTCTACAAGAGCTAGTTCCAGGACTGGCTCTAAAGCTACAGAGAAACCTTGTCTCAAAAAACAGAATAAATGAATAAATAAAATAAAATAAATCAGTCTTATACTCACAAAGATCCACCCACCTGCGGCTGCCTCCCTGCTGCTGGGATTAAAGGCAAATGTCATCACATCCAGCTCAGATTGGTTTTTTTATAGAACCCAGGACCTCACCCACAATGGGTTGGGCCCTTCCGCGTCAGTCACTAATTAAGAAAACGCCCTACAGGCTTGCCTCCAGCCAGATGTTAGGGAGGCTTTTTTTTTTCTCCTGAGGCTCCCTCCTCTCTGATGACCCTAGCTTGTGTTAAATTGACTTAACCAGAGGCAGGAAACAGAAAAGACTGCAGGCCTTAAGCAGACTGTCACATCCTCCCACCCAGCCCTTCTCAAAATGGAGCCGGAAAGGTATATCCTAGCTTGATGTATGTAGATACCTTTGATCCCAGTACTCTAAGGCAAAGGCAGATGGATCTCTGAGTTAGGGGACAGCCTGGTCTACAGAGCCAGTTCCAGGACAGACGGGGCTACACAGAGAAACCCTGTATCAAAAAACAAAGGAGGAGGAGGAAGGGAAGGGAAGGGAAGGGAAGGAAGGAAAAGAGAAAGAAAGAAAGGTCTATTTTACCAGAGACTTAGGAAGGGGCTCTTCACTTTCTTGTGCACATGGGAAAGCTGAGACCTGGTGATATTAGATGCAAAAGCTGTCGTCCTGAACCTCAGCTCTGGGGTGAAGTAATGGCAGTGATGGTGTTGTCACTTCTTCCCTTGTCCAGCACCTGCAGTGTCTTCTCCCTCTGTCCCAAGAGCATTCTCCCTTAACTCCTCATTGTGTGTCCCGGCCCCTCTGCCCCTCCCAGAATCCTCAGGGAATGAAGGCGGTCCAAAGAGCTTTTAGGTGCTAACCAAGCCGCTTGCTTCCATTCCCTCACACACTTCCTCCTCATTCACCCACTGTCTCTCATCAGTCACTCGAGAGTCTGGGATGCTAAATCTCCATAAAATATGAATTCTCACTCATCCAGTCCCCAGCTGGCTACTTCTCACCCAACCCCTAAGACCCCGAGCCCATCGTGAGACCCAGAAGCTGAGTGCATGGGTTTTCCATGTTTTTCCTATGTTTGCAGATATCCAGGCCTTTCCATGTCTGTTGCTCGTTTCTTCCTCAGGGTCATCTACTTGTCGCGTGTGCCGCCCGTCAGTCTTATTTGCCTCTGTCTTCATAACAGGACTGAAAATTATACCAATTGTCATTGATCAAACTTCACCCAGTTTTTCCAGTGCTAATGGTTGAGCCCGGGGCCTTGTACATGTTAGACAAACACTGAGCTATATCCCCAGCCCTTCAGAAATTTCTACATCTGCCTATAAATAAATCCCCTAAACACATCTCTCTAATCTACAAAAGCAAAGTTTGTTCATCGGACTAGAGAGATTGTTCAGCGTTTGGAGCTCTGGCAACTCTTCCGTAGGACCCAGCATCAGTTCCTAGTACCTATGGTGTGGCTGTCTGAAATTCCAGTTCCAGGGGACTTGGTGCATCTTCTGGCCTGCAAGAACACTGCATGCCCACTGGTACAGAAACACATGCTGAAAACACTAATATAGATTAAAACTAAAATCTTAAACTAGGCGGCGATGGCGCACGCCTTTAATCCCAGCACTTGGGGGGAGCAGAGGCAGGCAGATTTCTTGAGTTCAAGGCCAGCCTGGTCTACAGGGGTTCCAGGACAACCAGGGATACACAAAGAAACTGTCTAGAAGTGGGGGGAATCCTTCCCACACTTAGCCACCTGCACACTGCTCCCAGCAGCTCCGCTGTGTGGCTCATATCCTTCTAGAATTGTTGGGGCAGGAACTGGGGACTTGGTCTTGCATATGCTAGGCAAGTTCCCTACCACTGAGGTGTATCCCCAGTTCCCCGCCCCCATCCCAGCTTTAAAATTGAGATAAGATTTCAACTAAGTCACCCAGGCTGGCTCTAATCCTGCCTCAGATTCTGGAATAGCCAAGACAGCACCTGACTCTTCTAGATCTTAATAGATATGTAAAGAGACAAACACACACATACACATTTAACATATAATGGCAGAGTTTATTTTAAAAAAAAAAACCACTCTGTATTTCCCTTTTCTCCCAACAGTAAAAGACAGACACAATATAGGACTGCATGGCAGATCCTTCATGCCTAGGGAATGGGTGGTGCTAGTGTGGGTGCACATGGATGGACCATCGTCACGCCCCACCCACCCCAGGGCATCAGGAGAGGCATATCTCCATGAGATTTAGTGTGTAGGCCCCTCTGTGGACTTATCTGTAGATGCCAGGCCAGGCATAGTACAGTAGGCTTTATGTAACGTGGTGGCATGAATGGATAGTGCAAGATCACCTCTAAAAAGGTGACATATCTTCCACTCCCACCACTGGAATGGCAAAAGAAGTCATTCCAGGAGGCTGGAGAGATGGCTCAGCTGTGAAGAGCACTGGCTGCTCTTCCAGGACGTGGGTCCAATTCCCAGCACCCACATGGCAGCTCACGACCACCTATAACACCCATTCTAGGGGACCCAATGCCCTCACAGAAAAACCAATATACATTAAAAGTCATAAAATGAGCTATTTCAGTCCCTGAGCTTTGGGGAAGCCACACCACTGTTGCTGCAGTCAATGACAGACAGGTGACCTCCTCTGCAGGTCAAACGTCAGCTGTGGGACTTCTCTAGCATCTGAAGAGGAAGGCTGGCCACCGCAGCACACATGGCAAAGTCGAGGATGAGGGTGGAGGTACCTAGCTTCCCTGCCCCAACTGAGGGTGAGTCAGAGAGCTCCAAGCTAAGCTGTGCCCCATGCAGGCCCTGCAGGGACTGAGTTCGGATCAGCTCCTCAGTCACAGGACAGATCTTCCCCTTTAGGGGTTAACTGCAGGTGGGACTAAACCTGGGCTCAGCAGGGGAAGAGCAGGGTGGGGGCTGCCCCTTCTCCCTCCGGATTCCAGGAGAGGAATATGGAAGAATACATTCTGTAGGCATCCCTCCACAGATGTCTAACCATATAGGTGGGGTTCACTTCCCACCCTACCTCCTAGAAGTCTGTTTTCTGGACGCTACCACCCTTAAAAGAGTTCCATGCTTATCAAGTTTTGATCTCCCAGAAAGCAGAGGAGACCAGGACACGGGGAGCTCTCCAGTCCATTTCTTTAGTACCCGCAAGCCCCAGGGATCTTAAGGTCAAGCTTTCATTCACAGCTTGGATGCACAGTCCTCCCAGGAGGCCAGTGCCATTGGAAGGAGCTGATTGGAGTTCGGCCTGAGTTCATCTCCATCACTACTTCCCAGCCAGAGACAGCAGTCAGTGAAACTTTAGCAAGTACATTTGTTTTGTGCGTGACTGTGGTGTGTGTGTGTGTGCACGCACACGCACGCACGCGCGCGTGCACGCACACACACACACACACACACGCACACGCTCAGCTCCCACAACGAAAAGTCATTCCAGAGTCTCCGAAGTCCTGGGCTTGATCCAAGAAGTTTGCAGGTGAGGTAGCTCAAAAAAATGTTGTGTTTCTCATCTGGCCAAGAGGGTCCTCAAGGCTGTAGGGAGGAGGTGGTTCTTCTGTGGGAGTTGACTTCGGAACAACCTGCAGGGGAAAAAGTGTGTCCTGGGTTTGCTTGGGGCCTGAGTAAGGCACGACAAAGTCGATTGGCAGCCCTCTCCGATCCATTACTTCAACAAGTTGGATAGGGAGCCATGAAACAAGTTAGGCATTGGGACAGAAAGACCCACCTGATTATAGGGTGGTGGGGGATCCAAGTTGGTGACCCAGATCATAGTCTCTAGGGGGACACTGGAAGGTGGTTCTGGAGGTGTCTCATCATTCGTTCTGAGGCTCTGCTGTGGTCTGCATGCACGACAAATGCGCCTCACCACGCCGCAGAAGCACAGGAGAGGTAGCATGACCGCGAAAATGATGATCAAGATTCTGGGGAGGGGATGACATCTCCCTGAGTGCCTGGACCACTCCCCCTTGCCATATCCCCATCACCCACCCCCATTCTATTTCAGGTGGACCCAGTTCTCTGTGAAAGTACCCAGGAGGGCTGACCCTCGGGCTTACCTGAAGGGGTCATTTGAAGGATCCCACATCTTTTTTTCTCGGCAGCATTCACTGTCACTATATCTGAATCCTCTGAGGCAGCTTCTGGTCAAGTGAGATAGGAATGGGGAGACATTGACCATAAAGTGTCAGACCAAAGGGTAACCTTGTTTCCCCAGACACCAATGCTCAGGTCGCAAGCCACCCTTAGTGGGTACGGGGTACATATCCATCCTGGGTTCACTGGGAGGAACTGAGGCCTAGACTTGAGACCCAAGTTTAGTGGGTCTACCATTGTTTCTCAGGCAGAATGATCATCGTACTACTAACCTTACAGGGCAGGCATGGGGCTCAAGTGTGGCTTTGCTCTTTTGACTCACCCTCCAGGTAAGAAAGGTTGGGGATTAACCACCGCTGGAGCTGCTGCCGTCATGCAGCTCCTAAGGTTGGACGGTGGGAGAGGGGCTAGGGTTTCAACCAAAGTAGGTTGAGTGAGGAGGCGTCTGTCTCCTTATCCAGGGCATAATCTGAGCACACACCACTCCTCCCCCACCCCAAGTCTCAACTGACAACTATAGCCCAAGTCTGATACTTACAAGAAGATACATCTCATGACCTGTGGGAGAAAAAAAAAAAAAAACAGAAGTCAGAAAACAGTTCAAAATCTGTGCGTTGGGTCCTTAGACTGCTTGCCCAGCATACACCTCGGTGTAGGGTTCAATTTCCAGCAATGACAATAAATCAAGTGTGCATAAACCAGCAGTGGTGGTACATGTCCACAATCCCAGAACCCAAGACGGCAGGAGAAGCATCCAAGGCTACATAGCCATTGTGAGGCCAGAGTGGGATTCAAGAGACCCTGTCTCAAAAAGAAGGGGAGGCTGGTTTCAGACGCTGCTCCGGACATCTCAGACAGTGGGTCTCAGACTCTGTCTCTCCTTCCCTCCAGCTCCAGGGTCAATGATTAGAGACTGCCTCTGCCTTCGGAGTGCTGGGATTAAATAAAGGCATGCACTACCATGCCTCCTTCCCTCACCCCCTTTTTATTGAGACAGGTGCGGCTTCGATGTATAGCCCTGGCTAGCCTGGAATTCTGGAGATCTACCAGCCTATCTCCAGACTGCTGGATTAAAGGTGTGGACCATTATACCTGGCTCCCAGCTGATTTCCCCTGCCACACACACAGTTGGGGATTGGCCCAGGAAGCCACCTTCAGTGGATGCCCGGCTCCAGAAATGCCAGAAAGCAACCCAAGCCCCTCCCTCTTTGCACCCCACGTCCCAGGTAGAGGCATCTCTAGGAGTTCCCTAAACGTACCCACACCCCATTCATCCACAGGACCCTGCAGGGGGAGATTCAGGGCCTCCATACAGAAATCCATCCTGTTGATAGCTGTACTGTGGCTAAGCTCATCTTAGGTGTTCAAGGCATTTCCCTCTCTGGCCACCTCACTTAAAATGACAACCATTGCCAGCTGTGGCAGTCCTTGCCTTTAATCCCAGCACACCAGAGGCAGAGGTGGGTGGATCTGTTATTTTGATGCCAGCTTCACCTACATAGCAATTTCTAGGGCAGCCAGGGCTAGACCCCGTCTCAACAAATAAAGACTAGGAAGCCAGCTTTTGGCTTTGCTAAAGATCAGTACAACAGCACCTCATGGGCTGAGTAAAGACAAGGGGACATGTAACAGTCACCCCTGGGGATCATTCCCTCTCTCCATGCTCACAGGAGCACTGTTCTTCACTGAGAACAGGTACAGAAAGTTAAAAACACAGCAAGGGAAGCCGGGTGGTGTGGCGCACGCCTTTAATCCCAGCACTAGGGAGGCAGAGCCAGGCAGATCTCTGTGAGTTCAAAGCCAGCTTGGTCTACAAAGCGATTTTCAGGACAGCCAAAACCACAACACAGTTAAGGGGCCCAGGAACTCAGTCACACCCCCTGCTCTTCCAACATCAGACTCCCCCAGACTCCCCTCCTCCTCCTGTACTACATTTTTTTGAGTTTTTTTTTTTTTTAAACATGGTTTCACTTTGTAGCCCTGGAACTTGTTCGCAGACTGGCCTTCAACTCAAGAGTTTGGCCTGCCTGCCTCTGTGCCCTGAGGGCTGGGATTAAAGGCAGAACTACCACCAGCACCTTGTTTCTCTTAGAAAGTTAAGTGGTAGCAATGGTCACACCCACCTTAATTCCAATCCACTTTTGGTTCCAGAGCTAAGGTAGCAAAGTCAGACCTCTGCTGAGTTCAAGGTCAGCCTAATCTACGTATCTATAAACTATGTAAGAATTTAAAAAGTAGTGGTTTAATGGCAAAGTTAATAAACTGAACCAGAGCCGGGTGGTGGTGGAGCACGCCTTTAATCCCAGAACTCTGGGGGCAGAGGCGGGTGGATCTCTTTGAGGCCAGCCTCATCTACAGACCGAGTTCCAGGACTGGTTTTATAGCTACTGAGAATCCCTGGGGGGGGGGAGGGGCAAGGGATGACACGCAAGCCTGAACCAGGACTACTCCCCTCCCCATCTTAACCAGGGGGTGGTTTGATCTGGGATGGTTAGGAGCCTGAGTTGTAGAAAGCATAGGATGAGATTTAATGTGGGATATATTAGCTTTTACTGGGGAGACTGACAAAGCCTATACTTGGGACTGCAGAGAGGGTGTCCGAAAGTGGAAAGAATGCCTTGAACCTGGGTTCATGCATGGCTTTGGATGGAGAGGTTCAATTCCAAACAGTCGGTGAACTGCTCTGAGGAGCAGGCGTGGGACTTCACCCCCTAACCCCAACCCAACAGATTCTCAACCAAGATTGTAAATTTTTAATTTTTAAGGCTTGTACTGGCCAAGCAGTGGTAGTGCACACCTTCAATCCCAGCACTGAAGAAGCAGAGGCAGGCAGATCTGAGTTCGAGGTCAGCCTGGTCTAGAGAGTGAGTTCCAGACAGTCAAAGCTACCCAGAGAAACCTTGTCTCGAAAAACAAAGCAAACAGATTTATTTGATCACCTCTCAGTTTGAAGGAAAGCCAAGACACTTAATTAAGAGAAACAAGAGTTTGGGGCAGCCCTCAAAATCTTGCCTGCCTGGATCACAAGCCAGAGGCCACCTAGCCTAGGTCAAGGGAGCCAGGTCTCCTCCAAAGACAAGAGTGAATGAATCAAGAGCCTCCTCTCCCCTAGTACACTTAAGAAAAGTCCCAGAGAGGGCTGAGATACTCCCCCAAGGTATATTCTCCAGTCACGGAAAACAAGGAGAGCCACCTAGCCCAGACACATGGGACCTCAGGTTCCTCAGCCACGACAAAACGGGGGTCAAAGTTCCCACTCAGGGCTGTGGGTGGAGTCAGATCCCACTAACAACACAACCGGACCAACACAACCCGACCAAGACTAGCGACCCAGGTTTCCCCAGAGCCTCCCTCTGAGGTCCCTACCTCCACTTTCCCCAAGCAAAACAGAAAGAAAGGAAGTTGCTAATTGTCAGTGGTTACAAGGAATTCCCGCCAAGGTAATGCGGGGAGAAAAGGCTCAGAAGTCTTGCTTACCTTGTTGGCGCTTACACGTTGGAGACTGGAGAGCAGGCCGAAGAGCAGGGTGAGAATGAAGCCTGGGATCCAGGCGCCGGGCATCCTGGCAAAGGGTCAGTCACTGAGCTTCCGTGTGCAGGGAAGGAGTGACAGGGAACGACCTTTCTAACTTCCCTCCACCTATGGGGCCCAATCTCAGAGTGAGGGCGGAGTTAACACACCTGAGTTGGGCCAGACTATGGTTTCTAGGCCGAGCTCAGGGACAAGAAGTGGAGAGGAGCTGAATTTGCTCGAGTCTGAGGAACTCGAGGTGGGAGCCGCTAATTTAACCACTTTGTAGGCCGGATGTAGCAGAGCACTGTGGGAATCACTCTTCTGGGCTGCATTTAAGTAGCTAGAGTAGGGTGTGGTGACACCAACCTTTAATCCCACCGTACAGAAAATCTCAGTGAGTTCAAGGTCAGTATGATTTACCTAATGAAATCCAGGCCAGCCAGCATTTAATAATAATAATAACGATAATAATAATAACAACAACAACAACAACAATAGTGGTAGAAGCAGCAACACTAATAATATAATAATAGTAATAAATTAAATAAAGAAACCGGGTAGTGGTGGCGGCACACACCTTTAATCCCAGCATCTGGGAGGCGGAGGCAGGCAGATCTTTGTGAGTTCAAGATCAGTCTGGTCGACAAAGCAAGTTCCAGGACAACCAGAGTTACAGAAAAACCCTGTCTCAAAACAACAACAACAGCAACAACAACAACAAAACCAACAAGAAAAAGAAGGAAGAAAGGAAGGAAGGGAGAAAAAAAGAAAGGAAGAAAGAAAGAAAGAAAGGAAGGAAGGAAGGAAGGAAGGAAGGAAGGAAAAGAAAGATGGAAGGAAAACGAATATGGGGCAGCGGGCAGTCTGGGAGGATGCCTATGACTCAGGGGTTAAGAGCACTTGTCCTTGGACCTGGGTTGGGTTTCCAGCATTTACATACATGATGGCTCACAGGCATCAGAGTTATAGTTCCAGGAGATGACACCTACTTCTGAACTCTAAGGGCACCAGGCATGCACATGGTGCAGTACATATGCACAGAAGATGAAACAAATAAATCTTAAACAAAAGCAAAAGAAATAAACAGGACCAGCAGATGATTCAGTGGGTAAAGGTGCTTACTGTCAACCCTGAAAAACCTGAATTTTTTTTTCTTTGAGACAGGGTTTCTCTACATAGCCTTGGCTGGTCTTGAATTCAGAGATCCACCTGCCTCTGCCCCCCAGTGCTAGAATTAAAGGTGTGCACCACCCCGCCCAGAGTGATCAGCTCAAGACTGCTGAATTACGCCTTCCCGCCCCCCATCTCACAGACGGGTCCTGTACCTGAGATGAGAAAGGCGTGCAAAGGGAGGAAGGCAGAGATTTCAGAAAGTCAGGCCAAGGAACAAGAGGGATAGTGGTGGTGGGGGAGGAGCGTGTGGTCATATAAACTATGAAAGTCCTTTGTGCTTTGTCCAAGGATGGAGGAAAAGGCATTTGGGTTGGGGAGGGAAAACCCTAGCACGCATCCACACGGTACCGGGACGTTAGTGTCCCCTCCCCTTTGCAACTTTGTGGGAAGTTGCTGGTACATGTCCTTTTAATTAAAGATAAATTGAGGCTAGGAACTTAATTACTAAGTACTTAATGTGAAAACCGAGGCTACGGACTTGTCTATTGTGATCAAAAAGCCTATAGCCCTAAATCAGGCGTGATTCCTGGAAGGACTCAGGCGGTCAGAGTCGGGCCGCCAGGTGGCAGCATCGCCCAGGGCCAAGGTGCACGCAGGGACCTGGGACTTGATCTGAGAGGCCTCTGGCAAGAAAACAGGTAGACAGGTGTATGCATGATAACTGTCAAGGGTGGAAGAGAGACGTGTAGCGGCCGAGTCCAGGGAAGAGGAGCAATGAGTTCAATGAGTTGGTGGCTGGGACGCAGCCTGGTCTGGGGACGCAGGAAGGTCACTCTGGGAGTCTTTGGTGTGGTTGCATCCCCTGCTACGGGGTGCACTCTGACTGGGCGGCTGGGAAACAGCTGGCTTCTTGGAGCCCTCCCCCGCCTTCTGATCCCCGTTTTCTCTGTCACACCGAGAGACTCTCTAAGCCTCGCCTTTCTTTCCAGTCTCCGTTTTCCGATTTCAGTATTTTGCCACATCTCTAAAGGTATCAATTTGGGCGCTTCCGTTTTCCGCTCTTGTTCTCTCGGTCACCCACTGTAGGTCCCTGGAGGAAAGGGACTTGCGGTTTTTGTTTTCTGCATTCTCTAGACTGCTTTGGTCCTGCACTCCACCCCCACCCCTTCTGACGCCCAGGGACCCTCCAACTCGCTCTTTCTTCTCCAAGGAATAGGTCTCTGGTCTGTCTCCCACTTTCTGCCTGTTTCTCATTATCCCTTGGCCCTTTCTGCTTCTTAAAAACAGAACCTTCCAGGACTAAGCCAAGCGCAATTGGGATCTGGCCCCAGAGAATCCCCTCTCCATTCGCAGCCTTTGGTGACTGAGTCTGGGGAGACAGATGGGAAGGAGTATGCACGCCCCTTGCTGCCCGCCCCCACTTCCCACCCCTGCAGCAGTTAGTTTAGGAGCCTGACCAGTCGTCCCCCCCCTCCCGCCCCGGCCCCAGCCAAGGAGAAACAACACTCACACTTCTGCCTCTTGAGGGAAATTATTGCTAACTTTGACTTCTGATCCTCCGGTCCCTACCCAAGCCCCAGTGTCTCCCAGCATCCATGTCCTGAGATATACTTCTGTTGCCGTTCATTCCCTGCTACCTGCCACACGGCCCAGGCTTGGAGCCCTCTAGAATTGTGCTTCAGGGAAGAGAAGATGATCAGGCTCCAGGGACAGGGGGTACTCTGTAGTGGGGGGGGGATGAGATGGGGCTTGAGAACTGAAGGGAAGTGGCTAGTGCCAGTGGCCCGAGGGGCAGAATGAAGCTGGATCATTTCCTTCTGGGTTTCTGTCATCCACTTTACTCAGACCTAATGTTGCCAAAAGAATAGAAACAAACAACAACAACAAAAAAAGAGACACCCAATTAAAGCTGCATTTAGGTAATACTAAAATTTATTTGTAATGTGAAATTCAAAGTTACCTAGATGATTTTTTTTTTTCAAGACAGGGTTACTCTGTGTAGCCTTGCATGTCCTGGAACCCACTCTATAGACAGACCAGGCTGGACTCAAACTCAGAAACCTGCCTGTCTCTGCCTCTCAAGTGCTGGGATTAAAGGCTACCATGGCCCCCACTAAATAAATCCAAGTGTCTTGTACTTTGCTTGGTACACCTGTGCCTGCCCACATTTAAAATGCCACAGGAGTAGACACTGGGGAATAGCTGCTCCACCCTCTTCCCTCCATCATCTCACAGGAGAAAGTCTGGCCCCCAGACTTGACTTATCAGGCAGAGTCCAATGGGTCCCTAGAAGTTGCCTCTGGCCTCCCAGTTCCATAATACCACATAATACCTCTGTGTTCCTTTCTGAAGACAGGGAGGGGATGGGAAGTCCTGCATAGGACAAGTGCCCAAGGCTCTTGCCAGCATCCACTAAGACTCGGAGGCTCAGCATTCTGGTAGATGAAGTCAGGTGTGGAGCTCAGTGGAGAGCTGGCTTTTGTAGTTTGTTTGGTTTTCTTTATTTGTTTGTTTGTTTTTGTTTTTTTGAGACAGAGTTTCTCTGTAGTTTTGGAGCTTGCCCTGGAACTAGCTCTTGTAGACCAGGCTGGCCTCGAACTCACAGAGATCCGCCTGCCTCTGCCTCCCGAGTGCTGGGATTAAAAGCATGTGCTACCACTGCCCGGCTTGTTTTGGGTTTTTGAGGCAGGGTTTTTCCTCTGTGTAGCCCTGGTTGTCCTGGAACTTGCTTTATACACCAGGTTGTCCTCGAATTCACCAAGTTCGCCCTCCTCTGCCCACAGAGTGTAGGGATTAAAGGTGTGCACCACCACCATAACAGTGAGAACTGTCTTTTTGTTTGTTTGGTCTTTGTTTATTTTTTTCTGAGATAAGGGTTCTCTGTAGCTTTAGAGCCTGTCCTGGAACTCATTCTGTAGACCAGGCTGGCCTTGAACTCACAGAGGTAGGCCTGTCTCTGCCTCCTGAATGCTGGGATTAAAGGTGTGTGCCACTACTGCCCAGCATGAAAGCTGTTCTTGTTCGTTCAGAGAGACAGAAGTCCTGTTTAAGGACTGTACCCCCATCTCCACCCAGTGAGCTGGCAATGGGGGTGGCATGTGCCTGCAGACAGGCATGGACAGACTCTTGCCTGCAGGGAACCTAGAGGCAGGAAGATCCAGAGACCTTCTGAAGTCTCTGGGCTCTCTGGATTCCACACCAGATTCCAGCTGGGGTTTCCCAACATGGGTAAAATCCCCATGCTCCCTGCACATCCACTCTCTCTTCTCCGGCCCATTTGCTGAAGAAGGAGTTGATTGTCTGTGGGCCCTCGTAGGGCCTGGTTGTAAGGGCCTGGAGGTCAGCTGGCCTCCCACGCTTGCTCAGAGAAGGCAGCTGGAGCCCAGAGGCCAGAAAGGCCAACTCACTGAGGACGTGAGGGCTGAATCACCATTACAACCACGCAGGTTTTGAGACCCCACACACAGCTCAAGTGGCTACATCTCAGCCAGGGGAGCCATAAACCTCTTGGAGGAACACTGCTGGGGATTGGGGGAAGGAGTCCTTGCCTATACCTGCCTCGCTGACCCTGGGGAGGAAGAGCTAGGTCGCCTCTGTCAAGTTTCATCCCTTCACATCCTAGTATTCGGGGAGACTTGGCTCTACTGGAGCTCTGCCTATAGGGGCAGTATTGTGTCATCTTAGCAGATACGCCATTTATGGTCTGCTGTGTGATGGTAGGCTCTCTCTAAATTCATTTGCAAAGGGAGGATCAACGAATCGGAGAACAGCGTGACACACACTGACTGTGGAGGGGAAGGCCTGAGCTACTCAGTGACACTGAGGGGTCCTATGCAAATTAACACACAGCCTGCTTCTCCTACCGCCTCCCCCCAAGCTGGGCAGACACAGGCAAAGTCTCCCCTCCCCTCTCCCAATTGCTCGGTGCCTGGCATGCAGCAATAACAAATAAACATGACCTGGGGTTTTTGTTGCTTGTTTGCTTTTGTTTTGTTTTAGAGACAGGGTCCCTCCGGGTAGCTCTGGCTGTCTTGGAACTCATCTTGCAAACCAGACTGACCTCAAACACACAGAGATCTGCCTGCCTCTGCCCCTCAACTGCTGAGATTAAAGGTGCGTGCCACCACTGCCAGGCTGAGCTGGTTTTATTTGTGACAGAATGAGGTACCCAGGGATTAAGTAAGGCTCTTGCCTCTTTGCAAAGCAGCGGTCACTCTGTCTCTCTTAAAGGGCTGCAGGAGACAATCAGGCTGTCCCCAAATGCCTGGCTCAGCAGCCCCCTCTACTGTTCAGTATGTGATCTGCACCCAACCGACTTAAGGCCAGTTAGAAGGGGTAGGGCAGTGCCCTGCTTGGAAGGATGACTGGTATTGACCACTCCCAGATGTGACATTGGGAGAGCCCTGAGCGCTCTCTCTCTCTCTCTCTCTCTCTCTCTCTCTCTCTCTCTCTCTCTCTCTCTTCCTTTCCTTTTTCTCGTGTGTGTGTGTGTGTGTGTGTGTGGGTTCACTGTTTATAGAAGAACACTGGTCGACCTGGAACTCACTATGTGGACCAGGCTGGCCTTGAACTCACAGAGATCAGCTTAACTCTGTCTCCTAATTAAAGGGGTGCACCATCAATGAGACCCAAGAAATTTCTTCTCTTTCTAGGTTGCTCCCTCCTCCCATTCCTTCATGAGTCCCTGGAGAGCTCTCAGGAACTGGAGGCTATCACAGTTGTCCCCTGTGAGATGCCGTGCAGCCTTGCTCTTTAGGGACATCACAGTCATCTTGGGCTCTGTTGGCTCCGATGGAGCATGCTTCTCTCTTGCTCTCTCACCTTCAGGAGCTCCAAATGTCACTTGCATAAAGCCCCATCAGAAGAACCTTAAGGGGCGGCTATACCTGCCCCTCACCCACTGTGTGCTCTCTCTGCCCCACTGCCACATTCCAGAGACCTTCATCCCACTCTCTCCATTCTCTCCTGGCCTCCGCCTGGGTCACTTCCCACCTGGAATATCTTCCATGCTCTTCTCTGAAGCCCAATGAATTCTTATCACTTCCCCCAGAAAGCATTCTTAGTAAAGATGAATCTTCTTGGAAAAGTGGTCCTCCAGTGCCCTCTCCACCCTCTCCAGGGGCCTCTCCCTTCTCTCTTGAAGACGTGTGGACATGTCCTCATGTTCCCACCAAGCTGCAGCGACCCAGCCAGCTCTGATTCAGCCTTCATTCCCCATGGTGCTTTGTTCCAAGTAAACAGAGGCTGTGTTGTCAGAGGGGAAGCTGGTTGGAGACTCCAGGGTTAGAGTTAGGTTTCTCTAAGGAGAAATTTGTTGCCAAAGTCCTTGGTAAAGGGCCCTGGGTTAGGGAGCTTCAGACTGACCCTACTTGCTTTTTGTTTGGGGGTATCTGCTTTCTTTTTTGCTTCCTGCCCCCCAATAGTACGCTGAAGCTTATGCATCCTTCTCCTAGCAAGATTACACCCCGGAGTTGAGCTACTCTGGGAGTGCATGGCGGGGGGGGGGGCAACTGCTGACCCATTTTCTAGGAGGGGCAAAGAGCAGCAGGGTTTCTGTCTTTGTGGGATCAGGGTCTTTGTCTTCCTCCCAACATTCGTTTGACTATGGAAGTCATCCAGCCCTTCCCCCTGAGTGATAGACATGGGGGTGGGTTAAGTGACATCTGGAGTTGACCCCAAGTCAGAGCTGCCAATCTGTGAGCCAAGATGCAGAGGGAGGGTGAGCACCTGACAATTAACCGTACAGGGAGCTTATTACCCTAATGACTGGGTTGGAGGGTCTCTACTAATGCTCACCTTCCCCAAGGCTTAACAGAGACAAAGAAATGGCATTTGGGAACCATTATACTGCCAAAGTGCAGGTTTCCGGGGCCCAGACCTGAGGTGGGGGGGGCTCCAGGAAGTGGTGGGGGGCTGGTGGCAGGAGAGGAGACTGTTGAGCTAATGGACTTTGGTTGTCTCGGGTGGAAAATGAAACAGAACCACCATGATGCAGACTGGAGAGGCTGAACAAAAACTGGGTTGAGGGTCTGGAGGCCCCCAATCTACTCTATCTGGGCTCCATTCACCTGGCTCCCCAGCATGGTTTCTCTGCCCTCACTGTTTATTCCTTGCCATGGGCGCCTCGAACCACAAAGAAGCAAGGAATTTGTGATTCCTGAGTCCTTCACTTTCCAATTCTATTCTTATCCCTTGAAAGAGGCTTCTACTGTACCCTGTCTGTGCGTAATCTTTCTTACAGCGATCCATGATGTGACGGGTCTTGCGGTTACATTTACAGAAATCTCCCAGCCCCAAAGAAGCTGGGGGCTTCTCTGAGGATGGACACATTGAAGGGAGAGCCTCTTAATGGTCTGGGGCTGCGGATTAAGTTTGGACGAGGGGACAGTCTGGGAACATCCCGGAAGGAAGCAGGGAAGGCAAAAGAAAAGAAAAAAAATGAGAGCGAGAGGGGCGGGGGAAGGAGGTGGGTGGAGAGCGCATTCTTCCTGCGATCCTGGCTTCGCAAAGCAGCCACATCATCTGGCTCCCAGTTGAGGACAGACTTGGCTCCAGTCGTGTGCACGCACACATGTGACGGCGCGTGCGTCCGAGTACATACGTGTGCACGTGCTGTGTGCTTCCAACCAGCGTCTGTGCTGACGTGGCCGCGCCCCTCACCCTAGCCCAGCTCCCTTATCTCCAAGCTGGCTCCAGGATCCCCCCTCTCTGCAGTGGCCCTGTTAACGCCTCCCGCTCCCGTGTTAGCGCCTCACGGCCGGGCTCTCTCGCTCTGCCCCTTCGAGGCCCCCAGAGAGGCCCCGTGGCTTGCAGCCCAGTTCTCGCCTTCTGTTCTACTTCAGCTTTTATTTTTTGATGCTAGGTTCTTCTTCTGTCTCCTAACTGCCCCCCTCCCCACCCTTGCCTTGTCCATGTAGAAAGCGCAAGTTCCCCTCAGTCCCTCACAACTTAAGGGTCCTTTTCTTCCAAGCTGTGAATGAAATACTAGGGTGCAAAGTGACCTCTATCAACCTTCTTCGCCTGAAGAGTGGGTGGGGACCAGGGAGACACATACAGTGTAGGAGGAAACTGTTCTAGGGACCAAAGCTAGGACCTTATACTAACTTGTCCCCCCTCGCAGCACCAAAACGGGGTCTGGGGGGGCGGGGAATGTAGATAGAAAAGTCCCCTCCAGTCTGCTGCTTCCAGTCTGGTTCGGCCTGCTGCTGCTGAGTGGGACAGGGTGGTCCTGTGTCCAGAGCCAGGTTGTCAGACATCCAGGACTGCAGGTTTCCTCTACTAAAGGGCCCCTTCCCTTTGGGCTTTGATGTGTCTGCTAGGTTAGTGGAGGATGTTTGGCTTAGGGCCTCTGGCCAGGATAAACTCCCTCTGCCTGCCCCTGCCTTCTGAGCCAAACCACTACCTCCTTACTGCCAGGCTCCTGCCTCTCCCAGCCCTGGATCTGGGCTCCTCCAAGGCCACTTACACAGTCCCTGCAAGCTGTGGATGCTAAGCCACCGCTTACTGCTCCTGGGGAGAGGCCCTACGGGCTGGATGTCTTACCCTCACTCCATTCTGACCCTGGGTGCCTGCGTGCTGGGAGACCAGACCACTTTTTTGGTGGGGGTGGGGTAGGAGGCCAGATCCCACTGCCTGGAGAGGACAGGGTAAGATACAGTGGGGAGCAGGGATGCCTCTGTGAGCTTCCTGAATAGGTCGTGGTGTCTCCAGATGGGTCAGCTCCAGATGTGAGGATGACTCACTCTGGATGGGGAGGGGTGGGCAGTCGATGTGGGGGTGTGGAACAGGCTGGTGTGAGGCCCAAAGTCACTTCCAGCTGCTGCTCCCTGTCCCCTAGAGCAATCCCCCAACTTCACTGCTGGGCAAGTGAGAGCTGCCCCAGTGAGCCACTTTGCACATCCCAATACATGCTCAGAGAGAGAAAAGAGAGAGCCTCTGGAAAGGGGACAGAGAAGGAGATGGTGGCGGTGCTCAGGGAACTGGAAAAGGGGAAGTGGGGGAGGGGAGGGAGCATTGGGAAGGGAAAGGGCCGGGAGAATTCCAGGGCAAACATGGTGGCCTCCCTTGGACCTGTTTCAGAACTGTGCCTTGGGAGGAGGGTATAAAGGAGTAAATATTTGGGTGTGGGAGTGTGGGTATGAGTGGTTTTACGGCTACAATGGAGGGGCCATGCTGGATGAGGACCTTGTGTCTTCTGGAGTTTGTGAGCTTTCGTGTTGCTGGGGGGATGCTGTGTATATTAGGATGGAGGAGCAGAATCTTGGTCCATATGATGAAGAAGAAACAGGAAGACAGTACATCTGTAGTCACTGGCTTTAGTGGGCAGAGGGTTGCAACAAATGTGTCTAAGCCAAAAGTCACAATACCAAGCACTGAGGGTGGACCCCTCCCCTAGGGACTGAGAGGCAGGCAGAGGTTGCCAGGTACCCTAGACCAAGGCTCCAAAGACCTAGGCTCCCCAAGCAGCATCCAGTCTCCTGCTGATCTGTCTAGTCAGGCAACCAAGGCCCCGAGTTTGAGGTGGACACACTATGCGCTGCAATGCTGGTGTGCCGCACCTGGGTACAGTCTTGCCTGTCCCCCTGCCTCTACAAAACTGTTGTCCTGGGCTCCTCTTTGACTTCCAGGTGGGTCTGCAGACAGAGCTGCCAGCCGCTCCCTGGAGAGGGTCACCTGTGCCAACCACCCGGGCCAGGGTAAACAGGGCACTAAGTGTCTGGGCGGGTGCCTGGCAGGCTGGCCACTGTCTCTTTACACAGAGCTGTGCCCCAGCCTGACCGGGCTGCATCCTCTCACCAAATGACAGGTCTGAGGCCCCAGGCCCATAAATTGTGTTTTCTGGTTAAGTAGGGGAGACGTGGGGGCTGTCAAACAAACAGATAATCAAGTGTAATAGGGAGAAAAGATGCCACCTTCTGGGGGTGTATTTGTGGTCACTGTCTCCCTTGGTGTAGGGGTTCTGACTCCTCAAAGGGGTCATGGTCAAATCCTCTAGTCGCCCAATAAATGCCCACTCTCACCATACCCTCACACATTTGTAGACTCACCAGGTATCCACACTCAACAACCCCCCTCCTCTTCCAGAATTGCTCAGTTTTGCGGTGAGCATGCTCACCGTTGGTGGCTGAGATCCTGCCAGTCACAGTCCCACTTTTTACAGTGAGGGCTTGAGCCCCATCTCCCAAATCACCCGTATGAGGTATGAACTTAGGTGTGTACATGCTTCTCTACATCCCGCAATGCCACCACTCAGTCCCACCGGTCCCATGTCCCTTGGACATGGCCTGGAAGAGGTTCCTTGAGCTTGCCTTGCCTCTGAGATCCCTCATGTTCCTCCCGCCCTTCAGGATGGGCACCAACTCCCATATCACAGGACAACTCCTAAGGGAGAGCAGGGGAGTTGAGACTGGATCTGGAGGAGTCAGACCTGTGAGGGCAGAAAGGAGGAACAGTTAACAGGACTCAAGATGCCTACCACAGAGGGAATGGGAGCTCTAGGTAGGCTGGGGAGAGCAGGAGGAACTCCACCGCTCCTCGGCCCTCAAGAATGGGAGAGGTACTGACCCAGTTTGCCCAAGGCTAGAGAGGCAGTGAAGGACTGAGGGGAGAGGCCTCCTCTGGGCTGCCGGGCAGAGGCCCTTTACCCCTTTAAGCCCAGTGGTGCTCAGAGCAGGAGAGAGTGACCAGCGGCCTTGGGCAGTCATCCAGGCCCATAGGTGTTGTGAGGGCAGGGAGGAGCTGTTGCCAGCTGGGACTCTAGAAGCTCCCCTCCCTTGCTCCTTTCTCACTGTGTCATTATCCTGTTCTTCCAGGTCACACATGGGGACATCTCCCACCCCCATATCGCTTCCCCTCTTGCCTTCTCCCTGACAATGGAAGGGAGCTTTGTCCAGAGAGGCCTCAGTTGAATCCATGATCTCAAAATAGCGATGCCATCTTGGCCCTTCCTTTGCTCAGGTCTCCCCAGAGCTCCCTTGCCTCTAGGGTCCTTGGAGTCAGAATTCTGACATTGCCAGATGACATGGGAAAGGATACAGTTAAATCTGTGACCAATGGCTGAAGTCAGATCACCGTGTGTGTGTGTGTGTGTGTGTGTGTGTGTGTGTGTGTGTGTGTGAAGTCTCAGCACTCAGGGAACCTGGAGCCTGGGCCCCATTGCTGGAAGACCACCATGTGTTCAGTGTGCCTGTCTGGGACTATCCAGATCTTTTAAAGCCTGATGTTATCATTAACAGTGTCCTAAAGTATCCTGGTGAGGCCATAAATTATGCCTCAGCCCAGCAGACTGGTAGGGCATAACCCCCCATTCCCCTGGCCTCTGGGAAGAGCTATGGAGCCTGCTTGGGCCTCACCCAAGCATAATAGGGCCAGACAGCAAAAAGGGGAGCTGGAGCTATATAAATAAGTCTTTGGGGGTGGGGGAGGCCCTCAGGCATTGGGTAGAGCTGGGCTGCCTGCTGGAGAGGGAGGAAGAATTGTGGTTGCCCCCAAGCATCGTATAATTTAGGATGTATTTTAGGCGCTCTCTCCTAGCTCTGGGTGGGGCTGAGGTTAATTTAAGGGTTTAATGGATTGGGGAAGGAAGAGAGGGAAACCCTTCTATTCAGGCTCATTGGCGATGGAGCTTCCTTCCCAAAATCTCTGCAACCTCCAGGGTCTCCTCTCCCCACCCTTGCCCTTCCTGCCCCCCAGCACCTCTCCATAACAAAGGGCTGTCCTTCCCAACACAGGAGGGTTTGATTCCCAGGTCTCAGCCCTCCTTCCACCACCAGGAACAGGAACCCCTGGGGTCTGAGAGAAGCACTGGAAGCCAGGATGTTCTGGAAGGTTCTGAGATATCTTAGCTCCTAGTCCAGATCTTCTGTTATGTTCTTCCTGCACTAGGCTGGAAGCACCCTCTGACGGTGAAGGTGCAAGCTCAGCCTCTGTCTGAAGGAAGAGGCTCTGCTGCAGTGGGATGGAACTGTTGAAATGGGCACAAGGTTTCCCTAATCGTATGAAATAGTCTCAGGCCCGGCATTAGCCTAATGGGGAAGGCACAGATTCTGTCTTTAGGTATTTTGTTCATCCACGGGGCAGAAAGACACAGGCCCAGCCTTCAATGAGTAACTTTTACCATTTTAGTTTGAGTTTTTACTCGTTTTCGACTTTAGGGTGTGTCTTCCAGCCTTAACTTAAACCTTGTATTCTGGGACCTTATTCTGTCTCTTAGAGTTTCCGACACTTTGCCTAGGCACAAAACAGAAGCACAAATCAGAGATTTTTCTAATTGACTGAATGAATTCAGAGGCAGCACCGGTTCCAAAAGCCCTGGGGCAAGACACTGCTGTGGCCAGGGAGACCTGTGGCTTCTGAGCTGATGTGATATGACCTTTTCATCTCGCATCTTCAGCTGCCCATCTGAGTCGTGCTCTTGGGATCACCACCCATCCCGAGCCACCCACTTCCCTAGCCACATTCTCCTTCCCTTTCTTCCCTCCTCTGCTGTAAAATCCTGCTGGCCCTTTCAAAATTCCAACTTCACCGTCTCCCCATAACCATCCAGTTCCTTGGCTGCATCCAAAGCCCTTCTGAGGTCTCCCTTCTCATTCTGCATGAGCTTGCAGTTCCCACTTCTTCCTCTTAGGCTGAAGGCCCTGGGGCCCCACCCTTTGGGAGCTGTCTCAGAGCCTGGTACCTTGTAGAGGTTCATCTGGGCATGAGGCACTGAGGGAGCCAGGACCTGAGCCTGCTCCAGGAGTCTCCAGTGGAAGGTGTCGGTGGCTGTTGGGGGTGATTTCAGAACCTGAGCTGATCGGGTGGAATGAGTGTCCCATAGGAAGGTTGAGCTTTCTAAGTAGGGACGAACGAGAAAGGGTGACTAGGGAAGAGAGAGATGGGGCACTGAAGGGAGGGAATGGGGGCAGGGTCAGAGCATAGGGAGAAGGACTGGGGACAGAGAGAGGCAAAGACCTCTCGCTCACTAGACTGCATGAACTGCTCAGACCCCTGTATGGGGGTCTCGGTGACACTGGTCATTCCTTGTTCAGCTCCTTTGTAGGCCATCTTTCCTGAGTCTGGGTAAGATAAAGTAGGCTTCCTCTTTCCTGGGTCTAGGTCAGCCTCCTTTCTGTATTTTCTCTGTGGTATCTGGGGCACCTAACCTCTTTAGTAGAGGTCACTCTACTTGGGTACCCAAATTCATCTGTTTTACATATGCTGCCTGACCTGACAGTCAAACCAGAAAACTGGAAGTCAATCTCAGGGTACTCTGGTCCTCAGCCTTCTGCCATCGGTTTTCTTTTTCTATCTTATTACCACAGGCTAGACCTGTCCACCATGGTCTGATACCTAGAATTCTGTTGGAACCTCCTAGGGGTCCACCCATGCTGACTGCCTTCATGCTATCCTCACACCTTACTTTAGCTGCATGGATTCTGTCTCCTCCTGGGCCTGGAAGTCACATATCCCTGTGCTCTTCAGTCAAGATTGGGTCAAAGCTCCCCTTTATGAGCTGTGCTGTTCCCCCAATGCAACACATTGGATGGGTCTTGGTTTTCTGCATCTAAGAGCTCCACCAAGGCCCCAGTTAGGCCTGGGAGACCAAGCAGAACTTACATTATTGCTGATGGAACCTTCATTTAAGAAGGCAACAGAAGGCTGCCCTCACAGGCAGATCACACATACACACATAGTGTGTGTGTGTGTGTGTGTGTGTGTGTGTGTGTGTGTGTGTGTGTGTAAGGGTCTAAGGGGGACTAGAACAAGAAAGTCTTGGCAGGGGCAGCGACCTTGAGGCAGAGTTGAAGCTGTCTCATGCTGGCCCTGGAGAAGCTGACCTCCAGGGAACCAGTGGAGCTCCCTATCCCCACCTATACACCCAGGACCGCTGTCTCAGGAAGGACCAGGGTTCCTTATCAGCCACCACTGGCATTTTGAACAGCAGCCTGGAACTGAATGAACCAGGATGGAGCATGAGAGCATCTTACTCCTGCCTGCTCTGGGCCATGCTAGGGCGGGGCGTGACTCCCAGAGTTGGCCACAACCTGGAGTGGAGACCTTGGGGAATTGTTTTACTTTAAAAACTCTGAAGGGGCAGGAGACATGGTTCATTGGTTAAGAGTACTTGTCCTTACAGGGGACCAGGGTTCGATTCCCAGCTCCCACATGGTGGCTCATAACTGCCTGTAACTCGTGTACCAGATCCTATGCCTCTTCTGACGTCTGTGGACACCAGGCACACATAGGGTGCACATACTATATTCAGGCAAAACAAAACAAAATAAACAATAACCACTCATACACATAAAAAATCAAATTTTTCAAAATTTAATATATATATATATATATTTAAAAAAACTCCTAGGTACTTTACTTCTTACCCCTACTATGTCTTTGTTTGTTTGACTTTTTAAAAGACTTATTTATTTTATTTTATGTGTATGAGTATTTTATCAGCTTGTATATAAGTGTACCATGGAAGTATCTGGTGCCCATGGAGATAAAGAGCTATCATATCCCCTGGAAATGGAGTTACAGGCAATTGTGAGCTGCCACGTGGGTGCTGGGAACCAAACCCAGATCCTCTGGAAGAGCTCTTAACCACTGAACCATCACTCCATCCCTTTGCTTGATATTTAATTATTTTTTATTGTGTGTGTGTGCGTGTAAGTCAGAAGCCAACTTTATAAGTCACTTTTTTCCTTCCATGATGTAGGTCCCCAGGGTCCAACTCAGATAGTTTAGCTTGGTGACAAATGCCTCTATCCGCCAAGTCATCAGCTCTCTGGCCCCTAATTGATTTCTTGTTGTTGTTTAAGACAGGGTCTCACTATGAAACTCTGGCTGTATTGGATCTCACTATGTAGACCAGGCCAGCCTGAAACTCACAGAGATCCTCCTGCCTCTGCCTCTCAAGTTCTGGGATTAAAGGTGTGTACCACCATGCCTGGCTAAATGTATAGCCTAGGCCAGCCTTGAATTCATGATCCTCCTGCCTCCTCTTCCTTCAGCAAATCCTACCATCTGGGGACACCACAATCTGCTGACTTTTTTGAGATTAGGTCTCATGTAGCCCAGACTGTCCTCAAACTCATTATATACCTGAGGATGACTTTGATCTTTGGTCCTCTCGTCCCCACCTCCTGAGTGCTGGAGTTGCAGGCGTGTGAGCCCAGACTTCAGGGATGCTAGGCAAGCACTCTACACACCGAGTTTACCCCCAGCCCTCCTGTGTGTTTACTAATACTTCCATCCTGTCCCTTTGGGCAAGTGGCCACGCCAGGAATGTGAAGAAATATCAAGCCTGGGCTATTCCGGTCCCTCTTCCTAGACTCAGCTCTGCCCTGCATAGACCAGCTGAGGCTGAGTTGGCTATGAGGCAGGGCAGTAAACCTGTCACACCTTTCTTAGGCAGTGACTGCCATTAAATGGTACCGAGGGTGTGAAGATGGACTGAGTCACACAAAGGACCAGAGGAGCCAGGCTGAATGCCTGCGAGTTAGACCCCTCCCAAGACCGACCCTTCCTGGGGATAGAAAGGCAGGGGGGACGGGGCAGGAGGTCAGCCAGCCTGACCCCCTGCTCAGATTTCAGGGACCCCCGGCTCCCAGACCACAGCAACCGCCCCCTCCCTTCCCCGCTGGAGGAAAGGGTGAGCTCACAAGCGGGCCCAGGCACAGCCAGCGGGTAGGAGACATAATTAAAATGCCAGAGGTTAGGAGGTGAAGTTACAACGGAAAGAATGAAGGCCCAGCACGCTGCTGTGGCGGCTTCTCCCACCCTCTGCCTCTGCCAAGCCCACATTCGATTTTTATTTCGGGAGCCGCCAGCACAGCACTTGGGAGGGAGCAGAGAAACCTCACTCCACGCTCTTAGCTCTCACCCTGCCACGTCTGGAGCTGGGGCTAGGCAAGGGGGGAGACTTCAGGAAGGACCAGTGTGAGTCCCCACCCCAAGACTTACCCAACCTTGGGGACGGGGTGCCAGGGGAGTGTGGCACCTGGGCTTCAAAAGCAAGAAACTAGACCCAGAAAGACGAAGGCTGCTTGCTCCTGGCCGGTTCTCTGGTTCCTTCAGCTCTTGGGGCTTCAGGGGAAACACTCAGCTCTTCCCTAAGTCATTGCTTTGACCGGGTACTTCCAGTGTTCTCTAGAAACATGTATGCACAGAAGGCTCCTAAGCCTGATCTAGGTTCCTATGGTTCCCTGTGTGACCCTGATAAAGTTACTACACCTCTCTGGACCTTAGTCTTCTCTGTAACAGGAAGGGTGGTAAGATGATCAGGGCTCTGTGAAGGTCTGGGTTCTGCCTTCTGGGCCACCTTCTCCTGGGCACATTTTGTGTGATCTCTAGGGAGCCAGGAAAGTGGGGGCTAAGGCTAGAGAGCCCCTAAAGAGCACGGAGCCCGAAGCGCAGGGAGCCCTTCCTGCAGACGGAGCTGGGGCCAGCTCCATGTTCCTACTCTCAGTTTTCTCTTCAGTGCCTAATGCAGTCCAGATGGTGCCTCAACAGAAAGCCGAGGCAGCAGATTCCAGGCAAAGCGGTTGGGCTCCTCTCGGCTGCAGGCTGAGGAGGGGGCTGGGGCAAGCCACTGGGAAAATGGAGCGTGTCGGGGTGCTGGCTCCACAGGAGGGCAGACGGAGGGGACTTCTGAGACACCTCACTACCAAATAAGGGGCTGAGGCAAAGCACAGACACAGAAAGGAGTGGCCCTGCTGTGAAGGCTTGGGTCTGCCAGACTACTTCAAGGTAACCTTCCTGAGTGCTAGAGCCTTGTTGGTAGGGGGAGTTCAAATCCTGGTTCTGCCTCAGGGAGGCTTTACCATCCTTGATCAGGCATAGTTGACTTCACAAGCCTCACTTACTACATCTGTAAAATGGGTTGATTAATGCTGACCTTGGGGTGGCTGTGAACGTGACACACAGCTGCTTCCCTGTTAGGCAGGATCCCTGCAAGAACGAGAAAGGCTTTCCACGATCTACTCCTGAGCCCTGGGCTGCAGCTTCCTCGACGGACTTCCAAGTCCCCTTTGAGAGAGAATCCTCCCTCGCTATTGAGTCTGGAGAGGGTGCTCTGGCAAAGGCTGACCCTGATGCCTCCCTCCGCCCCGGCTGGTCCTCTCTCTCCCTCAGGACTCCGGGCTAGGCTCAGTCTGGGGCCAAAGAGCCACGTCGTCGAAGAAGCAGAGGGTTCAGGGTGGGGGCTTCACGAGGAGAGGGGACAGTCTCCCCGCCAGGCCCCGCCCGCTCCCGCGTTTCCAGCCAGGACAGCCTCCAAGCCACGCTATGCTCTCTTTCTCTGCCTCAGATGCACCGAGGGGAGCGCCTCGATTTTTCCACCAGAAGAGCCAAAAGCAAAATGAGAAACAAATCCCGCCTAAAGCTGCCAGTCAGGTCCTCTACCTACCCCTGTGGTGAATGGAGGGAGGAGGAGGGACCCTAGCCCTGTCCCCATCCCATCAGGTGCCAGGATCTCCAGGGCAGAAGACTCGAACAAGAGGGACCTCTGCTTCCTCACCTTCACTGTGGGGTGGAAAGTGGGGGCAGCTGACTGCTCCCTACCTACTGTCCAGGAAGGGAATGAGTGAAGAAGCCCCTCCTCACTGCCCCATTCTATGTCTCCAGGCTGGGGCCCCACTGTCTGCAAAGAAGGAACAGGCTTGGATTCCAGGCAGTATCTGTTATCAGAGTCGCTGGCTCAAGGGATATGATCTCTGAGTCCCCTTCCACTCACCGCCCCCCTGTCCATCGCCAGAACCTCGCTTTTTACGGAGTCTTTTCCCACACAGTCCTTTTCCCTGACTAGCCCTGTTTTCCTGCCGGCTTGTGTGTGCTTGCTTTCTTGGCTCATCCTATTCTTGGGCCCCCGTGCAGAGACCTTGTTTCCAGTCATTCTCCAAAACAAAAGCAGCAACCTCCCAAACCGGAACTCTGTCACCTGACCCACCGGATCCTTTGCCTTCACCATGACTAGTTAGTGTTCTACCCAGAGCCCACTCTGCCAGGCTCAGGGTTCCACCTCCTGCTCCTGAGAATTACCACACCGTGGTACACACACACACACACACACACACACACACACACACACACACACCTCCCTTGAGCTTCACATCTCCCTTTGATGAATTATCATCCTACCAAATACTCGAGACACTAGTGTCTCTTACTTCCATCTGCTTGACAACCCTCAGCACCAGAGTTCCTCACCTCCCTCAAGCTTGACCCCCTCATCACCAGTGTCCCATCTCTTGTCCTTCTTCCTGATCCCCCAATTCACTTTCTAGGCTGTGTCCTCCCTTCCAAGTCACTCCTCTTCTTCGTATCCCTCCACTCCTGCTCCTGGCTCCACCTAATCTAATCTGGCTGACCACTGGGGTTCTGGAATAAGCCATAGCGCAAACCAGAGCAAGACAAGTTTTACACATTAAGGTGGCTTGCTTGCCTGCTGCCAGAGGCAAATGAAGTCTCTCTGAAAGAAGACACCATCAACCAGAACTGCTGGAAACTCCTACCCACTCCCCACCCCCACACACAAACACACACAATGCCCAGTACTCCATGTGACATACCCAGACAGCTCTGTGTGGTCTTCCACGTCTTCTCTTTGTGCCCCCACCATCTTCTCTTCCTCCTTTCTTGGTTCCTTTCTCCCTTTCCCCTCCCTTCTCTTTCCTGTCCTTACCTCCCTTTTCCTCCTTTTCCTTTCAAAACCAATTTCTTCCAGAAGCCTCTAGATGCAGCCAAGCAAAGTATAATGCCCTCCAAGTATTGGGGTAGAGATATACAGTGGTCCTCAGGACAAATGAACTGAGAAGGACAGCTCCCATGGGCTGGAAGTGGGAGAGAAGAGAGGACAGGCAGGTGGACAGGCTGGTGTGGGTCATCAAGAATCCCAGTGAAGTAAGGACCCTGTCCACTTGGGCCCAGTTCAGCAAGGGCAGCCAGCTCATGAGAGGTAAAGAGGGCCTCTGGCTGGGCTAGTGGACAAGCAGATAGCGGAGCCCAGCAGAGATCCCATAGGGTACCCAGGGACCTCAGTATGGGAGGCAAGAGCCTGTATGGCAAGGACACTTTTGGGTGGAGTAAGCACACTGGGATGCTGTGTGGAGGTTGAGCCACAGCATACTGGAGCCTAAACAGAAAAGGTATCTCCAAGCAGTGGGCTGGTCCAGTGTAAGGGCCAGAACTTGAGACTGAGGGCAGATCTTGGGGTAGGGGGGTGATGGAATGATGATTGAATGAAGTGGGACTGATTCAGGAAGCCAATGTGACCTAGCAAGCAGAAATAGACAGATTTGTCCTCGTTGTAATGAGTGTCGTAACTTTGGAAAAGGCGTTGGTACCCGAAGTCCCGCATACTTGGACTGGGCATGGAGGTGGTGAGAATCTGCGACTTTAAAACAGCTATAGAGGTAAGGCTGGAGGGGATGGAGAGGTGATTCAATGGGGGAGTACTTGCTGCTCTTCCAGAAGACCCAAGCTCAGTTTCTAGCAACTGTCTTTAACTCCAATGCTAAGGGGTCTGACACCCTCTTCCAGCCAACTGCACACACCCACCCCTAAACACATATACACACAATTAAAAATCACATGGTTCCTTACAAATCAGCTATAGAATAGATTGCTTTAAGAGTAATGGTGTATTTACGTTGTGTATATGTGTCAGTATCTGTAAGATCATGAGCACACATGTTGTATTTCACAGATTCATCCACTGAGGAGGTCTGGGGGACCCATGACTTTAATAATAGCAAGACATCATCACCATCCTCCTTTGTTTCTAAATGCCATTGTTTACTGAAGTGACCAAGGCTTCTTGGGAAAATGTCTGATCACAGGGTCAAGAGAAGGGGTGGGGTGAGGGGAAAGTACACGATAAGCCTGAATCATCTTGTGCCAGAAAGGAAAGTGTTCCGAGACGACGAAACAGGGTTCATGTATGACTCAGTACTTCCTTCCCTAAGTATTCCCAAGGGAAATGAGAACATGTCCACTCAAAGGCTTGTACATGAATGTGTACAGCAGCATTACTCATAAGAGCAAACAGGCAGAAGCGACAGAAATGTTCAGCTGTTGAACAGGTCAACAAAATGAACTATAGCCAAACAGTGGAATGTTATTTAGCCATAAAAAGGAATGGGTGTTTATACATTAAATAATAAAGCAATACTCACTCAATAAAGATGAAGTAATTATTCAATCTGGCCAAATCCCAAAAGCATTGTCTAAATGAAGTAAGATGACATGAGAGTTCACATATTGTGTGATTCCATGTCTATGAAACATCTAGAATAAGAAATTCAGTTTAGTAGACTAGTGGCTGCCAGGGCCACAAATGAAAGACTGTAACTTGTCTTCTCTGTGCTTCCAGCCAGATTCCAAATAATGACATGGAGACTTTTTATTAATTATGAAAGTTTGGCCTATAGCTTAGGCTTGTTCTTCACTAGCTCTTGTAACCTAAATAACCCATTTATATGAATCTATGTTCTATTGCATGTGATGTTAACACTCTTCCATCTTAAACCTCCAGTTTCCTCTGTGTCTCCTGGCATCTCCTGTACTCATAGATTCCTCCTTCTCTTTATTTCTTTCCCCAGAATTCCCACCTATACCTCCTGCCTAGCTATTGACCATTCAGCTTTTTATTACACCAATCACAGCAATAGCCCTTCACACAGTGTACAAATATCCCACAACATTTCTCCCTTTCTGTCCAAGTGAAAAAGAAAGTAGCAACACAGCAAACTATATACAATAAGAACAATTATCAGGTAAGAATTGCATTCACAATGTTTAGCCCATATTTATTTGGCAAATTTAGAGAAAGTACTATATTATCTATCCTATCTTAGTGAGTCTAAAGTTTTATACTTAAAGCATTTTTTAACCATAACTTGTATTACCATTCTAAAAACATCTTCTTTAGACAACTGAGCTTTTATGTTTCTCAACCTTATAAACTTTATATCTCTTATGAAAGAAACACACAGAAGTCTACATTAATCATAAACTGGTTGGCCTATTAGCTCAGGCTTCTTATTAACTCTTATAACTTATATTAGCCCATACTTCTTGCCTGTGTTAGCCATGTGGCCTGGTACCTTTACCAGAGAGGCAGTCTCATCTTGCTTCTTCTGTTTCTGGCTTCCTCTGTGTCAACTGCAGACTCAGTCTTTCCTCTTCCCAGAATTCTCCTATTCTTGTTGACCTGCCTCTACTTCCTGCCTGATCACCCTGCCTATACTCCCTGCCTGGCTACTGGCCAATCAGTGTTTTATTAAAACAATACAAGACCATTGTCCCACAGCAGGAAACTAACTATAACTACCTGGTCTTCAACCCAATCAGAGACCCAAGAAGGATATTATATTACCTGAGTAAACAGGAAGTGCAGAGCAAACATCTTCCAAAACTATAGAAACTACAGCAACAACTGGCTGCCTGGACAGTTACACAAGGTTTCTCTGCCACACGGGGCATCTGCCTTTGGCCTACAGGTCTAGAATATCTGACAGACTTTTCTGTGAATCAGGAATTTTGAAGGAATGTTCTACCTTGTCTTGGTAAAGCTTAGTAGTCACCTCCTTTTGTGTCCTGCTGGTTCAATTTGAACAGCATATGATCAGCAGCTGAGTCAAGGGCAGTTTCTTCCCGGATGGCTAGCTTTGCCACATAGAAAGCAAACTGCATCTGGCAGTTCTTTGATGCCCACCATCCTTTTTCGAAGTAAATTGGTGCTGTCAGGAGCAGACATGGCTCACTGTCAAGAAAAGTCTTATGTTATTAAAACATTTTAAATGCCATATTTTGCAAGTCTTTGAAGTGTTTGAAGACCATCTATTTAAACTATAACTCTGTTTGACCTTGAAAACACGCCTACCATGACTATAAGTTTGATTGTTATAGATTACTAACTCCAATCTGTCTTTCTTTATTATCCTAAACAGCTTTCAAGAACTAAAACTTTACATTACATTTTAAAACGAGATACATAGGTACAATACCTTAAATAAGAGTAGAAATATATATATATATGTAGTTGAACAAAAATAATCTTAAATTTGTGTCAAATTTATATTTAAAAATCTATATCAGTATAAAATATTTGAGACTAGTGGTTGTTCAAAAGTAGTATCAACAATACATCCTTTTATCTCATCATTTCTATACTATATTCCTTCTTTTTCCCTTCAGAAAGAGATCTTTAAATCTATTCTCCTTTTAGTTTTTTTCCCCTGACCATTACTAATAACAACTTGTAATCAAACCCCCTAAACAATGACAAATATCCAAAACCACCAAGTGATCAAAAACTACCCATCTTGCCTTGGGAATGTACACATCATATTCCTAGACTGCTTCCTGATGTCTGGAGGAGATGGCATTTTAAGGGGACCCTGAGAAAATTGGGATAATGTTCAAGTCCTGCGAGATCTAGCTGTAATATTTTTTGTTTAGACAAGTGTGATGGGAAAGTATAGACCTTATCTAAAGTCTTGATTGGATAGTTTATGAGGCTGGACCATCACAGTTAGCAACTTTGAAGCTGTTCTGGATGCAGAATTTTGAAGAATGCAGCAGAGGCATTCTGAGAGGCTGGATTACCTCGGATATGTGTTCTTATTGGTGTCTGGCCCTTTTTTTCTGAAAACACATAAATTTTAAAGGTAACATATACATCTACATTAACAAAAGTTTGGAATGTGCAGTATGTACAATTCAGGTAAAGATGAATTTTTTTAAAAAAATTATTTATTCATTTATACAGTGTTCTGTCTGCATGCACATCTGCAAGCCAGAAGAGGGTACCAGATCTCATTACAGATAGTTGTGAGCCACCATATGGTTGCTGGGAATTGAACTCAGGACCCCTGGAAGAACAACCAGTGCTCTTAACTGCTAAGCCATCTCTCCAGCCTGAATTTTTATTTTATGTTTGAGAAGGCAAAAGGGGTCTGTCAACTTTATAAGTCTGTTTGGACTGTATAAACAAACATCTATCCATGCCATATGAAAGGATGGTATGTAATAATAAGTCATGAGGACTCTGTAGCCAAGAAGATTTATCATGTCTCATCCAGTCTCAAGGTTGTTCCCATAGTAAAGGTATCAGAACATACATCCCCTATCCTGTAGTCTTTTCTGTTTTTTTCTTCTTCTTGTTTGTTGTCAAGATCTTCAGGGGGTCTCCCCCAATTAAATCTGATCTTCATTAATTTTGAAGAGAACCATAACTATTTGTTTCCTTTGGAAACAAAAGCATACATAGCCTCTTCCCCACTGCAGTTTATTTTTGACTTTCATTTTGAAGTGAAGACATTCTTAAGTATATATAGGCTGGTTTATAATTTAGCAGCTTCCATAAGCTAACGTATCTCAGCAACTATTGTTTTTTTTTTGTACATTAGCACCTCAAAAATTCAAAGTCAACGAATCACCATACAAGATCTAGATGTCATGTCTACTTTCCATCTTTATGTGACTTGTTATTTTTATTTTACTTTATTCTTTCTTTAAAGATTTCATTTATTTTAAATTATTTGGTTTTTTATTTTTTAAATATTTTTATTTATTTATTTATTATGTATACAATATTCTGTCTGTGTGTATGCCTGCTGGTCAGAAGAGGGCACCAGACCTCATTACAGATGGTTGTGAGCCACCATGTGGTTGCTGGGAATTGAACTCAGGATCTTTGGAAGATCAGGCAACGCTCTTAACCTCTGAGCCATTTCTCCAGCCCCAGGTTTTTTATTATTTATTTATTTATTTATTTTTTATGTCGGCAGCATCCTCTGAATACGTGAGCCAAATCTTAAACTGCCATGGGGTTCTGCTTAGCACGTGCTGCACTGGTGGCTGTCTCTGCCCTCCCCTTCTGTTCCACAAGAGCCTTGTCTCATGTTGGCAGGTACCAGTCCCAGAGCCCAGTTTATCTGGCCCAGCTCTGGGAATTTGTGTCTGCCTGAGCAGAAATTTGTAGCTAGTGTCGGCTGTTCAAGTGTTCAACTTAACAGCAGGTTCTCTTTAAAGAGTCATGCCTCTGTATATGAAGTCTACCCATGAGACCACTTTCTAAGGCCCTATGTGGATATTTGAGCCTCACATTAGGCACCACATGTAACTTGTCTTCTTCTGCCCTGCCAGCCAGCTCCCAAATAACAACATGAAGACTTCTAATTAATTATGAAAGCTTGGCCTATAGCTTAGGCTTCTTCTTAACTAGCTTTCATAATGTAAATTAACCCATTTGTATTAATCTATGTTCTATCACATGACTTTACCTTTCTTCCATCTTGCACCTCCTGTTTCCTCTCTGTGTCTCCTGCATGTCTAGATTCTCCTTCTCTTCCTTTCTCTCCCTGGAAATCCTGCCTACACTCATGCCTAGCTGTTGGCCATTTGGCGTTTTATTACCCCAATCATAACTATACAGCTTCACAGTGTACAAATATCCCATAACAGGAGACGGAAGGATGAACTTGTGGTGATGGTGGTATATATAGCTATGAATGTTTAAGATCATAGGACTATACATTTTATATGGAATGCAAATTATACCTCAATAAAACTATTTTTATTTTATTTATCCATTTTTTTTGAAACAAGGTCTTATACTTGTAGCGTAGACTAACTTGTAACTCCCATGTAGCCTAGCCTGGCCTCAAATTCATGGTAGTGCTCTTATTTCAACCTCCCAAGTGTTGGGATTACAGACATTACCATTATATCCATGCTCAACTTAAAGTTGTTGCTGAATTTGAGAGATACAGCAACGCAGGACTGGCAAGATGGGTCAGCTAGTGAAAGGCCAGACGACCTGGGTGCCACCATCTCAGAATTCACGTGAAAAAGCCAGATGAGATGGCGTTGGTAACCCTAGCACTCCTAGTAGTAGATGGGAGGTAAAGATAGGAGAATCAGCCAGAAGCTTGAGGGCCAGCTAGCTGGGAGTAGATGAATGCAGGCACACATACGGAGACCAAAGGGCAATGTTTGTGAATTGGTTCTGTCCTTCTATCACAGGCTCAAGGCTCAGGTCATCGGATTTGTTTTGCAAATATTTTTAACCAACGTCAAATTAGGAGGGCTGTGAGTCTCGGGATAGCCTGTGTTAGCGAATACCAGGCTGGCCTGGGTTACACTGTAAGACCCTGTGGTGGTGGCGGGGAATGGACCCCAAGTCAGTCTTTATTCAGCAGATAAAAGTGCTGTCAACCTTGATGACAAGACTCATGTGGTGGTGGAAGAGAACCAACTCCCATAGCTTGTCCTCTGACACACACTGTGGCACACACACACACACACACACACACACACACTGTGACAATACACACACTGTGGTACACACACACACTGTGGCACACACACACAAACACATACACTGTGGTACACACACACACTGTGGCACACACACACATGCACACACGCACACTGCGGCACACACACCCATGCACAAGAACACACACATACACACAAACACCAAAATAGAAATGCAATAAATTGTTTTGTTTTGTTTTCTTTCAAGACAGTTCTTACTATGTGGCTCTAACTGTCCAGGAACTCACTACACAGACCAGGCTGGCCTCAAGTTCACAGAGGTCCACCTGCCTCTGCTTCCTGTGATTAAAGGCATGCACCACCATTCTGGCTCTAAGTTTTTTTTAAATACCAAAACAAGACAAACAAAATAGTGTTTGAGATTAAAAACAACAATAAGAAGAAAAAGCCGTTTCAGACTTGGGAGGCAGAGGCAGAGGCAGGCAGATCTCTGTGAGTTGGAGGCTAACCTGATCTACAAAGCAAGTTCTGGGACAGTCAGGACTACACAGAGAAACCATGTCTCAAAAAATAAGTAAAGAAAAGGAAAAAAACAGAATAGCACAACAAAAATGTTCGCTGTACTGGATGAGCTCAGAGCAGGCTGGACACAGCTGAGGAGAGAATCTTTTGGTTTGAGGGGATGTGGATAGAAATGTACAAACCAGAGAAGCTAAGAGAAGAAAGACGGGAAAATAATTAGAACAAAGCAAATATCCCAGAACCAGGGCATGGCTGCGGAGGAGTGAGTTACACATAACGAGAGCTCCAGAAGGGAAAGAAAGGAACAGAGGAATCTGAAGCAATCATGACGGAGAATTTCCCCCAAATTAATGCCAGACGCTGACAGACGGATCCAGGAAGCCCAGGGTAGGCTGGCAGGAGAAATGCAGAGAGCAGAAATGGAAGCCTACGAAGCATGTCCTGCTCCTACCGCAAAGAGCCAAACAGAAAGAGAAAATAGTGACAGAAAACAGGGTGGGGGCACCCTAGCTAAAAAAGAGTAAAGATAGGAGTCATATCAGACACCTCAAAGAGCGTAGAACTAGCCAGGTATGGTGGTGCACACCTTTAATCCCAGCACAGGCAGAGGCAGGAGGATCCCTGTGAGCTCAAGTCCAGCCTGGTCTAAGAGGGCTTTCCAGGACATTAAGGGCTACAGGGCTACCTTGTCTCAACAAACAAGCACCAGTGGCACATGATGTTGCATCCCTGCAATCCCAACAATCAAGAGGCTGAGGCAGGAGGATGAGTCGGAAGCCAGCCTGGGCTATGTTGCAGAGATGATAGGAACGTGTGCAACTGTGGATGCCTGGGCATGTGTTCAAAGACGCATGCATGTGATGAATGACAGCAATGACGGGTGAGGAGGGCTGAGCTAGGAAGACTCAGTTGTCATCCATGTTACTTCCAGAGGGAGGTGGTGTTTTAATGTGGAAGGGAATGAGTTACTGTATAGTGCAAGCACACCCTCAGTTAGTCACTAACAACCAGCTGTACCAGAGCACACCCTACGACAGTCACTACCAACCAGCTGTACCAGAGCACACCCTAACAATCACTAACAACCAGCTGTACCAGAAGCTAGGGATGAAGTGAAAACAGAACAGAACAAAAGGCACAGTGGAATCACCAATAGTAGGGGACAAAGAGTAAGGATAATGAAATTCGACAAAAAAAAATGGGGTAGTTTTTAAACCAAGCAAATCAATGACCACTTTAACAGCAGGGGCCTACTATACCAAGGAAAAGAGATTTCCCGGGTGGGCAAGACATCTCAGTGAGCAAAGGTAATTGTTCTCAAGCCTGAGAACCTCGGTTCAGTGCCCAGAGGTCATGCAATGGAAGTAGGGAACCTTTCCCTGAAAGTCTCCGATGACATCCACATACACAGTGTGGCACACCTATACTCGAGGGGATACACACACAGTAAATAAATGTAAAAAGAAAAAGTTAGCGTCAACTAAAAAATATGGCCTAGAGCTAGGGAGATGGCTCAGTGGTTGGGTGAGTAATATTCTTGCAGTGGACCTGAGTTCGAGTTCCAGGACCCATGTCAGGTGGCTCAAAATCACCTAAAACTCCAGTTCCAGGGGATCTGATGGTTCCTGACCATGGCGACTTGCATACCTGCTGTACCATGCACAGACATAATGACAGATGTATAACTTAAAAATAAAATAAATCTTTTTTAAAAACCCACATGGGTTAACTCTATGTTGTTTAGAAAAAAATACTTTAAATATAAGGCTACGAAAACATGAATGATAAATAGAGAAAGTACCATTGTTGACTTTAGAGAGATCAGATTTCAGAGCAAGAAAAGTTGTTGAGGATAATGAAGCCATCACACAGTGGCAAAAACATCCATTCTCCTAGAAGACATTAAAATCCTATGTCTGTGCCCCTAATCCACATCTAAATGCAGGAGGCTAGGCTGGGGAAGTAGCTCAGTTGGGAGAGTGTGTACCTTGCATGCACGGAGCCCCAGCCAGGGTCAGTTCCCAGTCCTGAGTAAGCCAAGTCTGATGATATGTGCTCAGCATCCCAGCTCTCAAGAGGTGAATGCAGGAGGATCAAAATTTCAAGATTCTCCTTGATTGTTGCAGGATAGAGGCCAAACACAAAGTAAAGAACTGTTAAAGTATTATGTAAAGGGGAAGGCAAGTTGAGTACCAGCATTGGTTGCTGTCTTGTTCCTGACTGCCATGCATTATGACCAGGCAACCCCTGTCTTCCCGTCATGATAGAATACTCGTTTGAACTGTGAAGCAACATCAACCCTCTCTTCTCGAGTTACTTTTTTTAAGTGTTTTTGTTCTGGCATAGGTAAAGCAGACAATACTTAGGGGAATAATGAATCCTTAGGGAGCCTGGGCTACATGGCAAGTTTAAGAACATCCTAAGGTTATATAGTGAGACCCTGTTTCCAAAAGACAAACCAGCTGCTGGGCTGTGGTGGCTCATGACTTTAATCCCAGCACTTGGGAGGCAGAGGCAGGCGGATCTCTGTGAGTTCAAAGCCGGCCTGGTCTACAGAGCAAGTGCAAGGGCAGGCTCCAAAGCAACACAGAGAAACTCTATCTCGGAAAAATAAAAACCAAACCAAACCAAACAAAAAACCCAACAACAAACCAAACCAAACAAAATCAACCAAAGATATAAGGGAAAAAACTATAGATTAACATCTCTCACAAACATACACTTTAAATGTGCTCAACACCAGATGTGAAAGATATCGGGGCTGCAGATACAACAGACACCCCAAAGGAGATTTGGCAGAATGCGAGGACCCCACCGCAGAGACTCACTGAGCTCTGAGCTGAGTCTGTGCTATTGGTGCCCTACTGAATTATCAAACAAAGGACGGTAGGTGTTTGTGTAAGAATAATAATCAAAATGAAAGACTGTATCTGTGACTGTGTAACCAATTCCAAAGTCTCCCGAGGACATACTAAAAGCAGAGTTCGACAGTTCTAAGAATTTGAGGCAAGCAGTGTGCTGCCAACATCCTCAACCAAACTCCTTTTGTCCAAAGGCTGTTGAAGTAGTTCCTGGTACGTCTGAGGACTCTTTAGATGACTCCTTCACTGGACATCTATTCAAGGAAATATTTGCTGGAGTATGGAGGCAAACACTCTGCAAACGCCCCCTTGTCTTCAAGGGATGTCTGTTAAGTCCATTGTCCTGGCCTGATGTCAGTTCAGCCAATCTTTTCACAAGGCAAATCCAATCCAACAGTGTGTAAAATAACTGTGACCACTGCCAAGTATGAGTCATCCCAAGCCCTCAAGTCTGCCTCAACGCTTGAAAATCTTGAACTCTCACAACCATATCGACGAGTGCAGAGGCCGGGTGTGGTGGCAGACACGTTTAATTCCAGCGTTTGAGAGAGTCAGGAGGCTCTCTCTGAATGTGAGGCCATCCTGGTCTACTTAGTGAGCTCCAGGAAGACAGAGCCATAGTTCTCAACCTGTGGGTCAGGACTCTGAGAGTCAAACAAATCTTTTGTTGGACTCTAGTGTCCAAACAGAGAAGGAGTCGCCCCCAGAGACCACCTCATACATCACAGCCGATGCAAAAGCATGAGGATTTTATTAATTCTTTCATGACAGGGTCCCTCAGCATTCGGGAAGCAGAGAGACCCCGACTAGCTGGTACAGTCTACTTTTGAAGGAGAAGGCCCCATAGAAACAAGAGGGGTTGTTCCTTGACCATTATGATTGGCTTATTATAAAAGGGCTAATACCAATAATTGACTGGAGAACTATTGTCAGATCAGATGAGGTAAGAGGTCATTTTGACCCCGTTTCCCAGGGGACTGAGTCAAAACATACGTGTATGGGTAATTGTTCAGGAACTGAGTACATGCATGTGTACCTATTAGGTTCTTGGTTCCCTGGGGAGGAGGGGAAGCACTAAGGCACGGAGGCTGAGAGGGTTTGGAATTGTCAGAAATGGCTTCAGAATTGTCTAAAATCTTACACTTTCACAGGGATCACATAAGACCATCAGAAAACACAGATATTTACATTACAATTCATAGCAGTAGCAAAATTATAGTTATGAAGTAGCAATGAAAATGATTTTTATGGTTGAGGATCACCACAACATGAGGAACTGTATGAAAGGGTCACCACATTAGGAAGATTGAGAATCACTGACATTGAGACATCCTGTCTCAAAATACAAAAACAAACAAAAAAACAGATGCAGAAAAGGCACCTGGCTAAATACAATACCTATTCATGAATACAAAATGAAAACGGGCTGGAGAAATGGCTCAGAGGTTAAGAGTACTGGCTCCTGTTTCAGAGGATCCGGGTTCAATTCCCAGCACCCACATGGCAGCTCATAATTCTCTGTAACTCCAGTCCCAGGGAATCTGATACCTTCACACCAAAGCACATGAAATAAAGTTAAATAAATTATTAAAAAAAAAAAAAAAAACAATGACCGGGCAGTGGTGGCGCACGCCTTTAATCCCAGCACATCTCTGTGAGCTCAAGGCTAGCCTGGTCTATATAGCAAGTTCCAGGATTCCAAAGATACAAAGAGAAACCCTGTCTCAAAAAAAGGAAAAAAGCAAAACAAAAAAAAATGATAAACAAAAGCTTTCAAGACGTGAGGCACATGTTCACAGAGCATCATAAAATATCATAGTTAATGCCATTATTTATTTATTTAGTTAGTTTTTTTGTTGTTAAAACAGGGAGTCTCTGTGTTGTCCTTGCTGTCTTGGAACTTGCTCTGTAGACCAACTGGCTTCAAACTTACAGGGATCCAGCCTCTGCCTCCTGAATGTTGGGATCAACGGCGTGTGTCACCACACCTGGCTGATCTTGCACTCCTGATCCTCTGCCCACCAAGTGCTATAACTACAGATGCTCAACACCATTCTGGGTTTATTCAGTGCTGGGAATCAAACCCAGGGCTCCAGGTGGGCTAGACAAGCACTCTACCATCCACGCTCCATCCCCAGCCCCGTGACAACTCCAGTAGAACTTCCAGCAGGTTGTATCAGAGACCGGTAGGCTGATTCTAAAGCATATGTGAAGAGCCAAAGGGTCCAGAATGGCCAACACCAGCATGGTCTTATCCAACAAACTGGATGGGCATGACAGCCTGCCTGTCATCCTAGCACGCCAGAGATGGACCTGGGATCCCCAGGGGCAAGATGGCTGCCAGACATCGAGCTTTGGGTTCATGGAGCAATCTTGCTTCAATAAATAAAGTGGAGAACATTCAAGGAAGATACCCAATGCCAATCTCTGGCCTCTATACAAGCACACATATGTGCACCTTCATACATACACATGTACCTACATAACATTTGAACATGCACATGCATACACACAATGTTAGTATTCAGGCATCTGCATGGGGCTGCCCTTGGGGTCCTGACAGGATACATCCTCAGCTGTAGTCACTAAGCTGTTCACTAAGTTCCCTTTTAAAAGGGTCCTCTCTCTCTCCCCCTCTCCTTCTCTCCCCCTCCCTCCCTCCCTCCCTCCCTCCCTCCCTCCCTCCCTCCTCTTCTCTCCTCCTCTTTTCTTCTTTTTTGATGCTACTGTCCCCAGAAGCGGGTCTCTCCCCACTTCCCTTCCCCCTTTTAATTTTCCCTTTCCTCTAATAAAAATCCCTCCACTCGAACTCTATTTCATGGTATCTCTCTCTCTCTCGCTGCTGCTTTTGTTTTAATTGCAGTACACCACACTTGCATACGTAGACCTCACTCCACCCCACCCACCAAAAAAGAAAGAATAGGAAGACAAGCTATTGGGGAAAAAAATACTGTTTAAGTGGTTTTATCCAAAGCACATAAAGAACTCTTAGAACTCAACAATAAGAAAACAAATAATCCAATTTAAAAGCAGGCAGGTCTGGACACCTCACCAATTAAGAGACACATCTGTCAAATAAGCATACAAAATGATGCTCGGTGTCATGTATCTGTAGTTAACTACACATTCAAATAGCAATGAGATACCATTACATACTAAATAGAATGGCTAAAATCCAAAACACGTCGAGCAGCAAATGTTGGCAAGGGTACGGGACAAGACTTCTCATTCATTGTTGGAAGAATGCAAGATGCTGCAACCACTTTGGAAGACAGCTGGGCCGTTGCTTACAAAACTAAACATAGCCCTACCATACGATCAGCAACTCGTGCTTGGTGGTGTTTACCCAAATGAGTCAAAAAGTCAATCTACATGAGAGTCTACACATGGATGTTTACAACAGTTCTGTTTGTGCCAAAAGCTGGATGCAACCAAGATGTCCTTCTGTGAATGGGTATTTATGCTTTGGTACACACAGGCAGCGGAAATGACACTCAGCACTAAGGAGAAATGAGTTAGCAGGCTAGGAAAAGCCACGAAAGCAAACTCAATGCATAATCCTAAGTAAAAGAAGTTAATCTAAGAGGCTGTGGACTGTGCGTTTCCAGTTATGTGACATTCCGGAGAGGCATAACTATAAAAACTAAAAAGCAAGCCGGGAGGTGGTGGCACACACCTTTAATCCCAGCACTCGGGAGGCAGAGGCAGGTGGATCTCTGTGAGTTCGAGACCAGCCTGGTCTACAAGAGCTAGTTCCAGGACATGCTCCAAAGCTACAGAGAAACCCTGTCTCGAAAAACAAACAAAAAACAAACAAACAAACAAAAAACCTAAAAAGCATTGGTTGTCGCCAGGGGGCAGGGGTGGGGGACCTGAACAACAGGGAAGAGATGATTTCTCTTCTCCTTTTTCTTTGTGTGTGGGTGCAGGTGGGGTGAGCAGAGAACAGCTTCAGTATCATTTTTCAGGCACCGTCCGCCTTTTCTTTTTCTTTTTCTTTTTTTTAAAGATTTATTTCTTTTATTTTGTGTGTGAGTGTGTGCCTGTGTGTATGTATGTGCACCGTGTGAGCAGGGTGTGCAGGATGTGCACGATGCCATTGGCAACAGAAGAGGCTGTCGGATCCCTTGGAACCAGAGTTACAGATGGCTGTGAGCCTCCACATGGGTGCTGAGTTCTCTGCAAGAGCAACAAGTGCCCTCTTCCTGGTTGGACGTCACCAAGTAGGTTGGCTGACCGATGAGCCTCAGGGATCCTGCTGTCTCCAGGGCTAGGGTTGTAAGCACACCATCACACCCTATTTCTTTTCCTTATGGGGATTTTCGGGATCCAACTCCGGTTTGCAAACACTTTACTAAGTCAGTTATCTCCCCAGCCTGACAGAGAATTAGGGAAAGTCAAAACTACTCTGTTCGGTACTTCAATGATAGCTAGATGTCATATATATTTCTCAGAGCTTATAAAACTCACGGCTCCAAGAGCGAGCCCTCACAAGAGGTGTGTGCTTTGGGTGCAGATGATAAGCCAGGGTAGGCTCACCACGCAGAGTGTCTGGCGTGGGTTTGGAGCGTGGAGAAGACTGTGTGCTGCAGAGGCAGGAGGTGAGAATGAAGTCTTTGTGCCTTCTGCTCAGATTCACCGTGAGCCTAAGATTGCTCTACTACAGAAAGCCAGATTAAAGCAAGATTAGAGAGATGAAATAAGAGACATTGTGACCAAATAGAGTGGGTAATTATTGACAGTATCTTTGCGGGAAAACACTTTTGAGATAAATGTGTAAATTAGACAATAGATTGGGTGATTGGTGATAATACAGGATAATTCTCAGCATTGTTGAGGATGATTACGGGATGGTGGTAAGGTGAGATGACATCACCGTGTTGAAGTATTTAGAAAAGAAACTTCATGGCATCTGTAATTGTGCTTTGAAATGGCTTCAGAACACATATACACTCTTGAAACATATAGGGCAAAAACCTGGACAGCTGCTGAATCTAGATATGGGTATCTAAGAATTTGTTGCATTTTTCCAGCTTTTTTTGTATGTTTGAGAAATTTAAAAATAAAAAATACAATTGGGTAATGTTGTGCTATACTGGAAAACTGGAAATTAAGCAAGTGATTCTCAAACCCAAGAGTGGATGCATGGCCTCTCAACAGGATAATTTTACTCTGTGGAAGTTGTTTGTGATAGAGGGGCTCTGTAGCCCAGGCTCACTTACAGTCAATATGTAGACGAGGCTAGCCTTGAACCTCTCATCCTCCAGCCTCCACTTCCCAAGTGCAAAGACTATAGGCATGTGCCACCACATTGAGCCATAACAGATATTTTATAGCTTAAATATGTGTAAGTTTACCTTTAAAATGAAAAAGAAAATAGGGCAGGTAAGAGGACTCATCATGTAAAGGCTCTTGCTGCATAAATCTGACATTTCAGTCTCCCAAGCTCATGGTGCAAACAGAGAACAGAATTCACAAAGTTGTTCTCTGACTTTCACATGTGTGCCTGGGTTCACACACTACAGCATATGAACACTCGAGTATGCGTGTACAAACAATAATAAGTAAAAATTTTCAATTAAACTAAAAATGGCTCAGAGGCTAAGAGCAACTTGTTGCTCTTACGAAGGAGGAAGTTTGTATCTCAGCACCCACATGGTGGCTCATAACTGCCCATAACTCCAGTTCCAGGGCATCTAACACCCTCTTCTGATCTCCTCAAGTGCCAGCACACATGTACTGCACATACCCACATGCAGGCAAAACATAACATTAAATAAGTCTAAAAGCTTAATCAACAAAATGAAGGAAATAGAGATATTTAAAGATCAGTCCAAAAAGACACTTTATTCATCACTAGAAGAGCTGCACTAGAAATTACATCTCAACTGATTATAGCGCACGTCTTTAATCCCAGCACTCGGCAGAGGCAGGTGGGTCTCCAAGTTCGAGGCCAGCCTGGTCTACAGAGTAATTATCAGGACAGCCAGAGCTACATAGAGAAACTCTTTTTTTTCTTGTTTGTTTTGTTTTATTTATTAACATAATTTTTTATGGATTCTTTGGGAATTTCACATAATGCACCTCAATTCCATTCATTTCCCAGTCCCTCCATATCTGTCCTTGGCCCCCGAAAAGCAAATTAAAAATAACTCAAACCAAACCAACAAAAAGTCACTCCACGTTTTTGTCTTTCCCGCCTCTCCAACCCCTCCTCATTTACTTTAGTGGCATTGGGAGCCACAGTGTGGCACGCAGTAGACCCTTTAGTCCTATCAGCTTTACTTGCAAATGTTCATTCAATGAGTCATTGATCTGGCTCAAAGCTTCTGGTTTCTGACACACCATCGTCACTGGATCTGTAAGATTTTAGACAACTCTGAAGCCATTTCTGACAATTCCAAACCCTCTCAGCCTCCGTGCCTTAATGCTTTCCCCTCCTCCCCTGGGAACTAAGGACCTAACAGGTACACATGTACATACTCAGTTCCTGAACAACTACCCACATATGTATGTCTTCATTCAGTCCCCTGGGAAACAGGATCAAAATGACCTCTTACCTCATCTGATCTGACAATAGTTCTCCAGTCAATTATTGGTATTAGCCCTTTTATAATAAGCCAATCATAATGGTCAAGGAACAACCCCTCTTGTTTCTATGGGGCCTTCTCCTTTAAAAGTAGACTGTACCAGCTAGTCGGGGTCTCTCTGCTTCCCGAATGCTGAGGGACCCTGTCATGACGGAATTAATAAAATCCTCATGCTTTTGCATCGGCTGTGATGTATGAGATGGTCTCTGGGGGCGACTCCTTCTCGGTTTGGACACTAGAGTCCAACAGATCCTCACGGAAACTCCTCTTGGTTATCCCGCAACCACCCCAAGTCATAGAGGTCCTGTGGGCGTCATTCTACAGGACCAATTTCTTCACACTCTCCAGCAGGTCCTAGATGGGGCAGATAGCTCTCCTACGCCAATATCATCCTACGCCAGCTCTCCCACAACCACGTGGAGGGTTGGGGTCATCTCTCCTGAGAGCAGGGAGAGGTGGGGGTTGGGGGCACCAGCTCTCCTGTGACCTGGTCATTGGGGTCAGCTCTCCTGTGAGGGTTGTGGCCAACTCTCTTGCTGCCGTGTACAGCGAGAAGCAGTGCCAGCAAAGGACTCGCTCAACGTGACCATTAGATTTGATCATGCACGGTTCCTATGGTCCCTGTAGTAACATAGGCCACAGATATCAACACAGATCACAGCTGCTGCAGAACCAGGACCCAGACATGGTCCTCAGCAGCAGCTCAGGCCCAGATATCACCATAGCACCGGGTGGCTGTGCAGACCACTCAGATTGGTATGGCCCCTGCAGCAATATGGTCCTGCAATACCTACATGGTTGCAAATGGCAGCCAAGACATTGGGCATCCTCGTGGCCTTTGGGGGCAATATGGGCCGCAGATGTCAACACAGACTCTGGCTGTGGTAGGTCACAGACCCAAATGGTCCTTGGCATGAGCCTGGGTCGGTCATCACCATGGCCCTGGGTGATAAACAGGCTCCCACATCAGCCTGTCCTCACTGCCTTCCCTTCTTCCACTCTGCCTCTTTCCACCACACATGAACCCTTCTACTTCTCTTTCTCTCCATTTCCCCACCACACATTTGGTCATCATAATGGCACCCTCCGGCATGGGGCAGACCAGGGAATGTCTTCAGCCAGCCCCGGCCTTGAGGACCCAGGCTGCTCCGTGGATGGCTTCCACCTGCCTGAGCTGTGTGGCATCAGGCGGGCCTATGTCTTTCCTGCCTATTGTTTTGTTTTGTTTTTAAAGTACATTTTCAAATCAATGTGAAGTGGTCCCGGATGGAACCGTGATGTGTGGCGGAATAAAGGGAAAGCACATGTTGTGCCCTGGCCTCTCTGCTCAGGGAGTGGAGAGAGACAACAACGTGGCATAGAGGGCATGGTGCTACCAAGTTCCTCATGGTACACAAGAATCAGCGTTGGAAGGGCCTGGGGACCATCTGTTGCCACCAGTGAACACACCCTTTAGCCAGGCCCTACCTCCTATCTGCCCATTTGATATGAAGTCAGAGACTTCAGGATCTGGTCACTTCTCAGTGGTGCCATCAGATAGAGACCAAATCTTTAGCACATGAACCTTTGTAGGCTGGGGACATTCTGTTAACTTGACACAAGCTGGAGTCGTTGGGGAAGAAGGAATCTCAATTGAGAAATTACCTCCATCAGATTGACCTGCAGGAAAGTCTGGGGAGGTTTTTTTTATTATTATTATTAATGATCGATGTGGGAGCAGCCCACTGTGGGCAGTGCTAATCCTAAGCAGGTGGTTGGATTTAAACAAAACAAGCAGAGCAAGCCATAGGGTTCAAGCCAGTGAGCAGAGTTCTTCCATGGCCTTTTCTTCAGTTCCTGCCTCCAGACTCCTGCCTTGAGTTTCTGCCTGGACTTCCCTCAGTGATAGACTGTGAACTATAAAGTAAAATGAACCCCTTTCCAAAACCCTTTTAGCTTTGGTCATGGTCTTTACCACAATAAAAGCCAGTTACCACTTGTAACCTAGTCACCACAGATAGTCTGAATGCCCAGTAAAATAAGGCAGAAATGATCTTTTTTTCCTTTCGAGACAGGTGTAGCTTTGGAGCCTGTCCTGGAACTCACTCTATAGACCAGGCTGGCATCAGTCTCAGAGATCTGCCTTCCTCTGACTCCCTAGTACACCACCACTGCCTGGAAGAAATGATCATTTCTAAGTTTAAAATGTTTTAGTCCTTGCCCCACACTCTGGGGGAAGCCAGACTTCCTGGTTCCTGTTCTCCCTACCCACTTAGAAGAAATCAGCTACAGCAGGAAGGATATTAGGAGGGAAGGCACACACCTTACACACCTTAAGAATTGTAACCTATAGCCAGTCTTGCTGACATCCAGGTGAGTTAATTTAGAAGCCGATTTCTCACCGGGCGGTGGTGGCACACGCCTTTAATCCCAGAACTCAGGAGGCAGAGGCAAGCAGATCTCCTTGAGTTCGAGGCTAGCCTGATCTACAAGAGCTAGCTCCAGGACAGCTAGGACTGTTACACAGAGAAACCCTGTCTTGAAAAAAACAAAAACAAAAACAAAAAAAAAAAACAAAAAAAGGAGTGTTATTTTTCAGCAATGTTTAGAAAAACTACATTAAATAAGGAAAAATGTGTAAAAAGAAAAGAAAATGAAGGCTGTTGAAACTATGCTATGTAAATACTAACCAAAAAATGGGAGATGCCTAAGGATGTAAAGGTGCATGACTGTGGAGAAGGTTGGCTTGTCTGATTTTGATTTCTCCTAGCTGTGTGGTCCAGGCTGATCGTGAACCTAGATCCTAGTTGTCCAGCCTGTGATCCAGGCTGTGGTCCAGACTAACCGTGAGCCTAGAAATCTTAGTCTACCTCCCAAATTTCCAGATTACAGCTGGAAAAACATGACATCTAATATACAGCATATAAATTTTGGCCACTTTGCTCATATAAACAGAATAGGTTGTATGTTAAGAAATGGAGTTAGTAATAAACCATGCTCTTCCTGATTTTAGAAGAGGCAAATATAGCAATCCATAAAATACAATCCTATTTAGTTTCTATATCTCTTAGAGTATGATGACATCTTAAAATACAGAAGACAAAAACTTGAAGAATTAATGATAGAAATCCCTGTAGGCTTGCACAGATCCCCGCTGGGGATTAGAAATTTTAATACACTCCTCTTGGTAAGTGTGCCGGTTAAATGCAATAATAACAACCTCCGAGGCACCGCAATGTGTTGGTGCCACATTAAGGAAGAAAAATTCAGCACTTTCCCTGGATTCATTTGACCAAGAGAGAGCCCACACCTGAATTTGCCTCTTTTCTCCCTGTCTTCAGTCTGTGTGGAGTTTTTTGTTTCTGGCTGGCCTGTAGTCAGTTGTGTTCACTCTGTCCCTGTTACTTGTTCGTGTGTGCCCCGCGCTTGCTCGCTGTCTAGCTGTCCCTGACAAAGGGCTTTGCTCTGTTTCCTGAACAGCACAGAAAATATCCTGTGGGGAAGGATGAGAAATACCTTACAGAAATCTTTAATAGGGTTTTACAAGGGATTAAGTTATTTGTTCCAGCCGATCCCAGCTGACCCCGTGGCCCTCAGTACTGAAAACACAGTGTCGTCTAGCAGGGTCTGTATGTTGTTTCCAACATTAAAGAGAATATTTAATATATAAGATTGCTTTCAATCTGTTTGCTGGTTTTCAACAAATGATTACCATAACACACGTGTGCTGCCTTCTGGGTTAGGGGAGAGTATATATATATAATTTAAGACTAAAGTTATGCATTAATTTAGACTGTAAAAGCTGATTACGGGGAAATGCAAGGCAAGTAAGGTTGATTGTTACATTGTTCTCTTAAAGGCTATCAGGTAAAGGCATAAGTAAGCCAGGCAGTGGTGGTGCACACCTTTAATCCTAGCATTCAGAAGGCAGAGGCAGGTGAATCTCTGTGAGTTCGAGGCCAACCTGCTCTACAAAGTGAATTTCAGGACAAGCCAGGACTGTTTCACAGAGAGACCCTGTCTCAAAAAATGGAAAGAAAAAAAAAATTGTACTGTTAGCCTGTGAGGTCCAGGAAAGTTCCTGTCTTTTCGAACGTAGGGATATTTCATTAAAATGTGTTACCACAGGTAGCCGGTTAAAGCAGCAGGCAAAAATAGTGAGCATACAGGGACTTTAAGCCAAACAGACACTATATACCTGTGTGCATGTGTGCACATGTGTATGTGTATGAAGCTCATTTCTGCATCAGAAAACAAGCCTAAGGAAGTCTTAACGGATAGAAACCCTAGAGTGTGGTTCCGCCAACGGCCATAAGAGGAGCTTAGGAGTTGTAACATAAAGAAGACTTGAAAAATCTCAAAATTTTCAACATTAATTAAGCAAAACATTTCTCTTCCGTTTGAGACAGGGTCTCATTATGTAGCCTTGGCTGTCAGAATTTACAGTGTGGACCACGTTGTCCTCCAACGCACAGAGATCCAACTCCTCTACCCCAAGGGCTGGGATTTAAAGTGTGTACTGCCGTGCCTGGCCAAGCAAAACATTTTAAAGTCACCTCTCTGCCATTCAGAAAAAAATCCCGCTAGGAATCAGAAACATTTAAAACAAATCATAATAAAATATGTCAAAATTGTATAGGTGCCAGGTGTGGTGGTTCACACCTTTAATCCCAGCACTTGGAAGGCAGAGGCAGGAGGATCTCAATGAGGTCAAGGCCAGCCAGGTCTACAGAGCAAGTTCGGAGACAGCCAGGACTACAGAGTGAGGAGACCCTGTCTCAAAATAAATAACAATAAATAAATAACAATTGAGAACTGTAACTAAAATAGTACTTAATGAGAAAGTTTGACTGAATGTCCTTTTATTAGAAATGGATAAATACTAAAAACTCAACAAGCTGGGCAGTGGTGACACACGCCTTTAATCCCAGCACTTGGGAAGCAGAGGCAGGCAGATCTCTGTGAGTTCAATGCCAGCCTGATCTACAGAGTGAGTTCCAGGACAACCAGGGCTACACAGAGAAAGCCTGCCTCGAAAAACAAAAACAAACAAAAATTCAATAAATAATTACAAAAATAAATTTAATAAATCAGGAAGAATTAGCAATAAAAAATAATCCATTCTTTTAGATCATTTATGTGAAAAAAGAAAATAAATAATCCAGCAAGAAAGAGGACATCAGCTACAACACCAGAAATGAAAAGGAAGTCATTGCTGCAGACAATTAAAACACAATCACGACTTTATGCCAATAAATTAGCACGTTTTTGTTTGCTTTTTGGCAGTCTCTCTGTGTAGTGTTGGATGTCCTGGAACCTCTGTGTAGACCAGACAGAACTAGAACTGGAATACCCATTCCCACCTCCCGAGTGCTGGGGTTAAAGGTGAAAGTCATTCCAGCCAGTCAATAAGAATAAGAAATGCTTGACAAAATGGATAAACATAAAAAAGAAGAAAACACATAGCCTGCCGATTCTTACAGAAAACAATATATTGTACTTTATTAAAGAAAGTATATCATTGATTTAAAAATCTTAATTTAAAAATCTTCCCACAAAAAAAAAAAATTTAAGTCCAGATGGCTTGACTGCTGAATTCTTCCAAACATTAAATAACACGAGTTTCACACAAATAGAACAGAACAGAGAGAGAACATTTCCTAACTTTTTGGATGAGGGCAGCATAACCCTGATATTAGAACTGAAAGAGGACATCATAAGAAGGGACAGTGGCAAGCTATTTCTGTCACGGCATAGACACAAAATCCTAAACAAATTAGCAGCAAATAAAATGCAAGGTTGTATAAAAATGATTGCGCATCAGGACAAATTTGAACATGCGCCAGGAACGTGATGTTGGCTTCAGGTTTGGAAGCCAATTATGTCGCTGATCACATGTCAGGCATACAAGCATAAAGTCATACTTAAATAGACCCTTGAAAAGCACTTGATAAAAGTTCAGCATCTGTGATGGAAATGAGTGGCAGGCATCAGAGGACTCCCCCCAGCCTGGTCATGAAGAAAAGCCACAGCAAACCCTACACTCACTGGTACAGAATGTGGAAAGGCAGCCCATGAGGTTGAACCAATACCACCACCTCTGTTCACTGATATGCAGAAGGCCTCACTGGTATGAAAAAGCAAGGAAGAGAAAAGGAAGGGGTGGAGGGAGACATAATGCAGCTGATATCATGATTATGTAGGCAGGACTTTTTCTTCTTAAGTACAGATGTATCCCTTGGATTGATAAATTTAGCAGTGTTACTAGAAACAAGGTCAATGCACAAAACTTATAAACTAGCAGCTACCATCAGAAAATGAAATTTTGGGGCTAAAGAGGGGGCTTAATGGTTTAGAATACTTGTTCCTCTAGCAGAGGATCCAGGTTCAATTCCCAACACCCCCATGGTAGCTTAGAACCATCTGTACTCCAGTTCCAAGGCATCTGATACCCTCTTCCACACTCTGTGGGCACTAGGTATACATATAATATGCATGCACACTTTCAGACAAAATATTCATACATATAAAATAAATATAACTAAAAAATAATTATGTTTAAAAGAAAGCAGACATTTTTATTGACAATAGAATTTTTCTTTAAGATAAAAATCTAAATTTAGACCTAGAATATGTTCTAATTTTAGATCTATACTACTCATAAGAAAATACCTTTTAGACTTTAAACAGTATTTTAATGTGTATATGTATGAGTCTAAGTGAATTTATGAGCATCATGTGCATTCAGGAGCCTGCACAACCTGGTAGATCCCCTGGAACTGGGGTTACAGGCAGTTGTGAGCCAGCACTGGGTACTGGAAACCCATCCCAGATCGGCTTCAATTAAGAGTAAGAACTCTTAATTGTAGAGTCATTTCTCCAGCCTATAATTTAATTTTTAATTGTGCTTCTCTGTCTCTATGTGGTTATGTGCATGTGAGTTCAGGTGCCCTCAGAGGCCAAAGGCATTGGATCCCCTAGAGCGGAAGCTCCATTTGGGTATAGGCTGAACTCCAGTCCCCCGTAAGAGCAGCACCTCTGAAGACCCCTCCTTTTGTTGCTGTTGTTTATATTTATGTTTAAGGAAGTCAATTTTTGCTTTTGTTTTTCAAGGCAGGATTTCTTTGTGTAGCCCTGGCTCTCCTGAAACTAGCTCTGTAGACCAGGCTAGCCTTGTACTCATAGAGATCTGCCTGTCTCTGTCTCCCGAGCACTGTGATTAAAGGTGTGCACCACCACCATCTGGTACCAGGGACTGGGGTATTGCTGAGCTAGGCCTGACCATGCTTTTGTTTGGAAGAATGTGGACTTTAGGATTTTGGATTAGAAAAGCAGTTGAGCACTTTAAGTGGGGCTTAATGGGCCATCCCAGTAGGAACATGGAAGACAGAGGTGCTGCAGGGGCGGGGTGCTGGCTCAAGAGGTTTCAGATGAAAATAATGTGGCCTAGAGACTGTTCTTGTGATATTTTGGTGCTGTCTGCCCTTGTCCAAAAAGTCTACCTGAGGCTAAATAGAAGAGTTTTTGAAAAAATGGCTCTAGCAGAGGACATCTCAAACAGCCTAGTACAGACTCTCCTGTGGTTATTGGTGTCCACTCTTACTCAGATCTACAATGATAAGGAGCGAGCCGAGCAATACAAAGTATGGAATGTGCACCTCGAGGACCAAGGGGCACCAGGAGCTAAATCCTGTGTTCAAGGAGATAAACAGATGAAAGAAAATCCTGATGTTAAGTGGAACAAAGGGAGTGGTGACCTCAGAGCAAGATCCCACCCAGCTAAGCTTCCAACTTGGGAAAAGCAATTAAAGAAAAACTTAGGATCAGGTGTGATGGCACACCTTCCATTAACAGAACTAGGGAGGTAGAGGCAGGTGGATGTCTAAGATTGAGGCCAGCCTGGTCTGCAAAGTTGGTTCCAGGACAGCCAGGCTTAGGTACTGAAGGAAACCATGGAAAACAGAAGCTAGTGAAGCTGGGCAGTGGTGACACATAACTTTAATCCCAACACTCGGGAGGCACGGGCCGGCAGATCTCTGAGTTTGAAGACAGCCTGGTCTACAGAGTGAGTGCCAGGACAGCCAGGGCTACACAGAGAAACCCTGTCTGAAAAACACATTTTTAATTTCAATTTCTTATTTATCGGGGAAGGGCTGCATGTGTGCTATGTTACGGTCAGAATGTGAAATTGTTTCTCTTCCTCTCGTCAAAGGCTCGAACTTGGATCATCAAACATAGCATCGATGTCTTTACCTGCTGACCCATTTAGATGAAATATTCAAAATAAGTTTATCCATGACGATTAAATAGAATTAGTAATTGCCTTGAGTTTCAGGCAGAATGGCAAAGGAATGGGACTGAACTGCTAATGAGCATGGGGTTTTCTCTGGAGTGTGTTAAATGTTCTAAGATCTCTTTTGGTGATGGTTGCTCAACTGTGAATGTAACAAAATCCATTGAATTACACACTTATTTAAGTGGGTGAATTCAATAATCTTTAAAAAAATAAAAAAACTCCAAATTTTTTTTCTTTTGATGTGAACTGACAAGCTGATTATAAAATTTTTAGAAAAATGTTAAAGAACAAAAACAAGCCAGCTGTGGTGGCACACACTTGTAACTCCAGCACGCAGAAGGCTGAAGGGAGGATTCCAAGGTCGAGTCAGCCTGATCTACGAGGTGAGACCCTGTCTCAAAAACAAACCGAAACAGGCCTGGCTTGGAAGTCAGTGGTTGAACTTTTGCCCAGTACACCCAACACTTTGAGTGGCTTGGCGATCCATCTGCCTCCTCTTCTCCAGTGCTGGGATTAAAGGCATGTGCCACCCCACCCAAATGGCTTACTCAGTTAGATTTATTTCTCCCTTCCTTTCTTGATTCAATCATTCTTTTTTTTTCCCTAACATATTTTTATTAATTATTTGGAAATTTCATACAATGCACCCATTCTTTCCAGGTCCACTCTCCTACCTTTGAGCCCTTCTCCCCCAAAATATAGTAAAGAAAAAAGAAAGAAAACAAAAACAGTACCCAGTCCAACTTGTGTTACCCATGTATTCACTGGAGCATGGTCCAACTTCCAGTCCCTCAAGGAAAACTGCGTCCTTCCCCACCCCCACCTCAGTCATAAGCCATCGACTGCTAAGAACTACAGTTCAACATCTTTATCACAATTTTTAAAGATTCTCTGCAATAGCTTCCTGTCGGGACTGGTTCTTTTTATTTGGGGTGGGGGGGGGCCACAGACGCCTTCAGTGCCTCTCATTCTCAGTTATGAGTCTGCAGTCATCGATACCACTGCGAAAGAAGCTTCCTTGCCCATGGCAGCTGACAGCAGCACGGACTGTGGACATCAACACAGCCTCTGGTGGCATGGACCTACACAAGACTTCTGGCGGCCGCACGGGTCACAGACATCAACATGGCCTCCAGCGATTGCCTAGATCATGGACATCAACATGGCCTCTGGCAGCAGTCCAGAGACCACCGGACAGCAACATGGCCTCCAGCAGTAATAGCAACATGGACCACGAACATGGCATGAGGTTATGGGCATCAGCATGGCCTCCAGCACAACACCGACCACAGAAGTCTTTGGAGGAGACTCAATCCGTAAATGAGCCATTCTCGGATACTTGCTTTTGCTTGAAGTCAAGGCGATTGATTGTGTGGTTGGGCATTGTGTCCAGGCTGCTGTGTACCATGCTGCTTTCACACCCATCATCCTGCTGGTTCCCCCAGGCATGGCCATTGTGTTTGCCGCCTTGCAGACCCCTGCTCTCCTCCTCCCAGCAAGGCAGCAGCAGCAACAGCAATGGCAGCTTCATGCTGAAGGCTGACTGGGTCAGGCAGGTCTGATGGTGGCCTGAGCTTCCCGGCAGCCCAAGGACTGGCTGTACAGCAGGGACATGCTCCTTTGTCCTCACTGGTCTCATTCTGTACCTGTCACCATTCCACTTCTCTCTGCCGTAAATGCCACTCAGTTCTGCAATCTTTTTTACCCCCAATTCCATGAAATCAGTTTTGTTGTTGTTGTTTGTATTTTTGAGACAGGGTTTCTCTGTAGCTTTGAAGCCTGTCCTGGAACTTGCTCTGGCCTCCAACTCAGAGATCTGCCTGTCTCTGTAGGAAGGAGGCCGCTTGTTTGTTCCAGCTGCCCCTGAACTGAAATAATCACACAGAAACTGTATTAATTAAATTGCTGCTTGGCCCATTAGCTCTAGCTTCTTATTGGGTAATCTCTTATATATTAATTTAACCCATCTCCATTAATCTGTGCATCACCACAAGGTCGTGGCCTACCAGCAAAGTTTCAGCATGTCTGACTCTGGCAGCGGCTCCATGGCTTCTCCCTGACTCCACCCTTCTTTCTTCCAGCATTCAGCTTCATTATTCCCCACCTAGCTCTGTTTCCCTATAGCTCCGCTATAGGCCCGAAGCAGTTTTTTTTTAATTAATTAACCAATCATATTCACAGCATACAGAAGGGACTCCCACATCATGTCTCTGCCTCACGAGTGATGGGATTAGAGGCGTGCAGTGTGCCACCACCACCCAGCTATGAAACCAGTTTCTAAAAGCATCTTTCCATAAAACTGTTAATCCCACCAGTGAGAATAAGATCACTACCACAGTTTTAAAGTCAAATTTGAAGTCAGGGTTTTTTTTTTTTTTTTTTTTTTTTGGTTTTTCGAGGCAGGGTTTCTCTGTGGTTTTGGAGCCTATCCTGGAACTAGCTCTTATAGACCAGGCTGGCCTCGAACTCACCTAAATCCGCCTGTCTCTGCCTCCCGAGTGCTGGGATTAAAGGCGTGCACCACCACCGCCCGGCTTGAAGTCAGTTTTAATTAATTACAGAGCCCAAGTGGATGGGCTCTGGCCAGGTCCATATCAAGGTTCCTGGGAAATGTCTCAAACCATAGTTTGTAGGGGCTTAAGAAGGAAAACCCATGATTCATTGCATTTCCCATCAGGTCCAATCAGAGGCAAGCACACATCCTCCAGCCTGTGATCCTCCCGCCCATATGTTACCAAGCACATCTGGTGCACATGGGTCAAATGAGCTTGTTTAGGGGAGTGAAAACTTGTGGTTTGTTGTCTCCCATAAACAACAGCCTCCAGCCTTTCAGGAACTGTCTGTCCTTGGGCAAGGGCCTTGCAGATCAGAGGCATTTTTGTTTCATGGATCTCTTAGGCATAGTAATTAAAAACTAAAAATGTAAAGTTGGCTCTCACAAGACCTGTCTTCTTTTTTGGTTCCAGAAATACTTCACACTCTGCAAGCTCATCTTCCTCCACTGAGTCTCCTCAAGAAGCCTCCATGGGTCTCGGCTTCTTCGAGCTGCTCACGGGCTGTTGACAGCAGCCACCATCTTGAATTTGCCTCAGCTAGATTTCTTATATAACCCAGGAATTTGTCCATGGATGGTCCTAGATGGAAAGGTGGTCATGGGTTGCGTAAGATAACTAGCTGAGTTGGGTGGTGGTAGTGCACACCTTTAATCCCAGCCCTCAGGAGGCAGAGACAGACTGACCTCTGTGAGTTCGAGGCCAGCTTGGTCTACAGAGCGAGTTCCAGGACAGGTTCCAAAGCTACTGAGAAACCCTATCTCGAAACAAAAAACAGAAACAAAAAGCAAACAAACAAATGAAAAAGCTAGCTCAGCAAATCACGAGGAGCAAGCCAGTAAGAGCATCGTTCTCTGATCTCTGCTTCAGTTCCTGCTTCCAGGTTCCTGTCATGAGTTCCTGCTGGACTGTGACTTGGGAGTTGTAAGCTGAACTAAAGCCTTTCCTCCTTGAGTTGCCTTTGGTCACAGGATTGATCACAGCAAAACAGAAGTATACTAGAACTTGAAATGTGACTTCAAACTTCTAAAGGATGCTGGGCAGAGTGGTACACACCTTTGATCCCAGCACTTTGGAGACAGAAGAAGGTAGACTTCTGTGAGTTTCAGGCCAGCCTGGTCTACAGAGTCAGTTCCAGGACAGTCAGTGCTGTGCCTGTGTCATGAGCCCCAGGAGTCCAAGTTTGAAAGCAAAATCAAAGAACGCTTATTGCAAACTTGAGCTTGGGCTCTCTGTTCCAAAGCAGCAGCTGGATCAAGGAGCTCAGTTATGGCAGGGTTTTTAAGAAGTAAAGAAAGGAGGTAGGGGAATTCTGGGTTCAGATGGGGGTTGAACTCCTGATTGGGCAGAAGTGGGGCAACAGAAGTCTTGTCAAACAGGGACTGGTACTGGCGTTGCTGCAAGGAAATTGGCAACCTATTTACAAGCTAGGTAAGCTATTCTTAATGTTCTGGAGCATCTAGTACTTGTTTGTCTCAATTCTGATTGGTCTCCCACAGAGTACGGTTTGTGATTTTTCTAGTTATTGTAAGGGTGAGGCCTAGTCCCAGTATTGTCTGTAGCCTGACATGGCTGCACTGATGTTAGGCCTCTTTACCAGGACTACACAGATGGGAGATCACCTTGTATAATATATA